>NC_062232.1:129324449-129647199 GCF_902686445.1 Sciurus carolinensis | reverse complement strand
AAAAGGCCAAACTTTCCATGCCCTCCTCCTTCCCAAGAGAAAACCCATCTCATTTTAGTGCCATCAAAACCTCAGAAGATCTGGTCCCAATTAAAGAACTTTTCTGGCAGATGTTTCATGAGCACCAAAGACAGCAACTGATTTGGGTTCAGACCCACCCTAGGGCTTCCCTGCCTGAGACCTGGTTGGGGAGGGGCACACAGAACACAGATGCGCAGGAGCACAGAACCTCTGCTGGCACAGGGATGTCTGGAGACATGGGGGAGGGGAGTGAGGAACCTGGACCCTCAGGCCTTCAGCTGCTGGGCTGTGGGCATCCTCAGGGAGGGTGCCAGTGGAAAGTGACCTGGAGAGGGCAGCATGCACAAGGGGGGTTTGGGGGCAAAGGTTCCACTTGGCCCACGTGGCTGGGTGGAGGGAACAGGGCTGTGGTTCATATGGGGACCACTTTCCCATCTTCTTCCTGGACAGAAATTCCAGTTTGTTCCTGCCAAAAAACGTGGGCTCCACTTGACTCCCAGTGAAAGCTGTCCTGCCCTGCTCCTTCAGGTGGGCCTTAGACAGGGAGCAGAGGCTGGGCACAAACTGGGGCTCAGATTGGGCTGGGGGGGCACTAGGGGTAAGAAGGTAAGATTAAGTACCCCCTCCCCGAGTCTGGCCCGGCCCTCCAGAGCGGGCACGTTCATGTTCCAGTCCTGGCGTCCACGTCTCTAGCTCCAGACACATGTGACTCAGCCCTGCCGGCCTTGCCAAGTCGTCTAGACCCAAGAGTCTCCCCACGGAGGGGGCTCTCCCGCCGCCGCTGTTTCCTTCATTTCTGCCCAGGCTGAGCCCCGCACACATGCAGCCAGATGTCCCATGCTCACCCCCACCAGCCCCCGCCGTCAGCACCCATGGTGCACCAGGACCAAGGCAAATAGGGAGTGTGGGTGGCGGGGTACTGGATGGGGGTAAGAACTGGGCTCATCTGAATGCAAAGGTACCCAGAGGCCCTGCCTGTGTCCCCATTTTCAGGGCCTTGGGCAAGAGAATGAATGAAGACCTTAGTGGTTACCTTCCCCCTGCCTCTGCAACTCAGCCTGATGCATGGAGGCCAGTTACCATCCACTGGGTACATGGAGCCCATGTGAACAGGCCCTGTTTGTATCCTGATCAAAAGTGGACAGACTCTAGGGACCCTTGCTGGTTCAGGGAGTGGGCTGGAATCCCACTGGAGTCCTGGGCTGTTGAATGTGCTCTTGTAGGAAATTGTGGCCAGGAAGGGGCAGGTGATGGTGGCACCCCCTTGGCTCTGAGCACCCTTCAAATGCAAGATTTGAGGGTGGGGCCCTAACGCAAGAGACTCGGGAAGGAGTATCATAGGATAGCAGGGTGGTACTGCTTTGGACTCCCCGTGGGGAGCTAGCTGCCTTTGCTCCAGCATAGATACTAGAAATGACAGGAAGAGGAGGCCAAGGTCATATGGCAGCCTCCCTGTCCTCATGTGCCAGTGGACTCCCAAGGTGGACACAGTCTAGAGTCACCAGTCCTTAGCTCCGGGGTTTACAGTCTTGCTCATCCAGAACCAGGAGCAGAGATCGCCAGACTCCCAGGCTGTAGTGAGGACAGGCCCACATCTGTGAGTCTCATAGCTTCTCATCCCGTAACTGAACTCTCCTCCCAGAAGTATCTTTCTCTTTCTCAACCCCTCCCCCATGAGCCCGCATTTGGTGCTTGCTGCTCTTACTAGGGAACTTCAGGGGTGGGGAAGGTGGGCGTAAAGGGAGCTTTGGTTCCTGGTCCCTCGAAGGCTGCCTGGGATCCCTGGCTCGGGGTCAAGCATTGACCAGACTGGGACATGCAAGGCTCCTGGTGCTTCAGCTGCCCGTGTGCCTTTAGGTGGGGGAGCTCTTCATCATTCCTAACTCCAGTCGGAGGGCTGCTAAAAACGGGAGTTCTTGGTGACTTTGTCTTGTCCTGATGCCTTCCACGGCTCCCTCGATGATCTGCTGCTCCAAGGCACTTAGGCTGACTCTCAGCCTGACTGCTTGGTCATACATTTCTGAGCCCACCACACAAACAGAGGGGCCTCACATGCTTCCACCGCCCTCCAGCCCATCCCCAGCACTGTGGGCCAGTGCCTGTCAACTGCTCTCATTTTCCAGACTGTTTGCCAAGCACCGAAACGTGGCTAAGGCCCTGCTGGGACCCATGGCCAAGTTTCCCCTATGATCAGGAGGTTGGTTGCTACTGCCTGCAAAGCTCAGCCTCCCCTTGCAGGTCAGAGGGGCCTTCAGCCCCATTTTTGGCCCCTGACTCATGCAGCCATCCCTCACAGAATCCAGTCTCTGGCAGGAATGCCCTTTAGAGATCTGCCCACTTTCTCCTCCACTGCAAGCATCCACCCCTTCACCTCGCCCCCTCCCTGGGCCTACCAGCTCAGGTGTACATACCTCCCAAGGCAGGGCGCTCTCTCCCTCTCCAGACAGCCAGCTGGTATGTAGACCATGCTTCCTGGGAGTAGTACTTCCCTGTGTTGAGCTTGAGTCTATGTTTCCAGAAGCTTTTACCATTGGGCTCCTTCTTTCCCCCTCCCTGAGAGGCCCATCACCCTTTCTGTTCACACACCAGTCTCCAGCCTTTCCAGTGGGGGATGCCTGGGAGGTGCCATGACTCGGTAAGGGAGGGGGGATGCTGCAACCTACTGATGTCTCCGTGGGCCAGACAGCAGCTCCTCCATGCAGGGGGATGGCTTCCATAACCTCTTGGGATGGTCTTCACCCCTCCAGACCCTGACAATACCTCCATGCCCCACCCTGTGCCATAGACAGAGCTGCTGAGTCGGGGAAAAGTCTGCTTAGTGTACTGGCTCCCTGGAACTGGGTGGAGAAGGGGGATTTTCTTCCAGAATACACAGGGGCTGGTTTCTTCCCTATCCTCAGGAGCAGAGGATATGGGAAGGGCGGGGGCAGGCAGCCACACTGCTGTGCTTTCTCCCGCCAAATTCCCCAGTCCTAGGAAAGATCCACAGAAAAACCCACAAGAATTTCAATGTCTGAGCTGGGGCTGTGATTGAAATGAAATTTTCTAAAGAGAAAGGAAGAAAAACAAAACCAGAAAAAGAGGGGAAAAGGAGTAAAAAATTATCTTAACAACCCAAAGTCTCTTACAGTTCTCTTTTTCCAAAAGGGCCCAAGACAGCAAATGTGTGGAGTGGGGAGGGGGCCTTACGGTACTTTGCCAGCTGCTGGGATCCTGGGTCAGAGCTTTTGGGCCGTCCTCTCCCCAGGTCCCTTCAGTTCAAGTTTGGAATCTCCATGACTTCAGAACAGCTTGAAATTTCAAATCATTCAGTAAGCAATCAGGCTCTGGGTGCTCCAGCTGGGCCTGGGTCAGGGCCTCTGAAAGCCAGGCTGAAGTCTCTTCCTGTTAGCCCTATTCCTGCCCACTCCTTCCTCCCAGGATAGAACTGAGCCCTCTCCTGTCATTTGGATGACTGCAGTTGCCCACTAGCAGGTCCCTGACTTTCCCTGCCTCTTTTTTTTTTTATTAAAATCTTTTTTATTTTTACAGATTTCATTTTGATTCATCGTACACAAATGGGGTACAACTTTTCATTTCTATGGTTGTGCACGATGTAGATTCACACCATTCAAGTGATCATACATATACATAAGGTAATACTGTCTCATTCTACTATCTTTCTGTCCTCCACCCGCTTCCACCCCATTTTCCTCTACACCATCCAAAGTTCCCTTATTCTTCTCTTTCCCGCCACCCCCCTGGTTATATGTTGTCATGCACTTATCAGAGAAAACACTCGGCCTTTGATTTTTTGGGCTTGGCCTATTTCACTTAGCATGATATTTTGACATACCCCCACCATACCCCTCCAGGAAACCGCAGGGCAGTGGACAGATGAGGGACAGCTGCTGGCTGTGACTGACTATCTACTGATGCTTTCTCCCAACTTCCTGGCACCCTTCAGCTCCTACCTGCCTTGTCCAGTCAGCAGATCCCAGTGAGGGGGCATTCAGCAACCTGGAGGTTTTGGAGTTGTGGGGGAGGAGGGGTTGACTAATTTCACTGCAGTCTGACTCCACAGGCCTGAGAGATGCAAAGAAACTTGTAAGTGGATAGGACAGGAATGAACCACAGGATCATCCATGAAGGTCAAAAGTAGATTGGGGAGGAGTCGCGGGCAGGGCCTAGCACAATAATACTACACATTTGCCTGGTATGGGGGTACTTGCCTGTAATCCTAGCCACTCAGGAGGCTGAGGCAGGAGAATCACAAATTCGTAGGTCAACTCCAGCAACTTAGGGAGACCCTGTCACAAAATAAAATAAGTCTAGGGATGTAGTTCTGTGGTACTGGGTTCAATCTCCAGTACCAAACCAAACAAAAACAAAATAATAGTAAACATTTATCCGGTGCTTTTGACCAATCAGGCACTGCCCTAGGTATTTCATAGGAATTATTACCGCAGGTCATTCTCATTAGCAATTCAATGAGGTGACCTTTCTCATTATACCTGTTAGGTGAAGGCAAGGAGGCACCGAGATGTTAGGTAAACTGGTCCAAAGTTACACAGCTAGTGAGCCAGATTTGAACTTAAAAAACTTCTAACCATAGCGTGAGCTAGAGAAACAGGAGATGGTACTCCGCGCTGGGAGATGGGTCGCTCAAGTTCCGTTCTACACCCAAAGTTGCTCCCCTTCATCTTACTGGGGACCAGGTTCCGCCCAGCTCTGACCAAGGAGAGCTGTGGCAGGAGCGCCCTCTCCCGGAAGAGCCTCGCCTCTCGGTGTTCTGCTCCAGGGTCGCCACTAGGGGCGATGCCAGCAGACCCGCAACAGGGAGCCAGTTCCAGCCCGCCCCGCCTCCCGCTCCGCGCGGGTGGTACTGAGACCCACGCAGTGGAGCCGCTGCCCAATAGGAAGGCGCGGTGGGAAAGGGGACGGCCCACAGATGCTAGAGATCCTGTTGAGGGGCCCCTGCTGAGGGGCCCCGCCTCCGCCGTGCACGGACGAGGGGGCGGGAAGAGTGCGAAGCTGTGGTGTGATTGGCAGCCTGGATGGCGAGTGAGGCTGGGGGCGTGGGCGGGGCTCTGTTCAGAGCGCGAAACATGGCGCGGCAGGACGCTGGCGTAGGCGGCGGCTCTGGCGACGACTACTGCGAAGACAATGGCGACGACAGCGTTTTCAAGGCGGCCGTGGAGGTGTTCGGGAAGCTGAAGGTGCTGCGGGTCCAAGAAGCCACCCCAGGGAGGGGGGCTGGGTAGGGCCCAGTCCACGTCCTGCTCGTATTTACCCTGCGTGACGGCGGCGCCACGCGGCCACTGTCGCGGGTCTGGGCTATGGTCTGTGACCCCGCAGCGCGGGGCGGCTTTACCTTGCTCTTTGGGGTTCCCTGGACCTTTGCTCTTGGTGTCTTCAAGGCCTGTGCCTGGCCGTGAAGTTGAGGCCAGCGCCATGCACAGAACTGCAAGACCAGGTCTGGGATCTGTTTGTTATTTCCACAGTCCCACAGTGCTGGGGACTCGATCCCGGGCCTCCAGCATGCGAGTCAGGCACTCTACGTGATGGGCTATATTGCCAGCACAAGGTCTGGGATCTGGAAGCAAGTGCAGAGACCAAGGATGCGGGCCCTGACCCCAAGGAGCTTGCACGGTCTAAGAGGACAGATGGTCGAACTCAGTACCACCTGTCAAGTCAGAGAGTTGGGGAGCTTGGTGTGATCAGGGAGCTCCCCAACAGACTTCGTCCTCCCTCTCACTTTCCCTCCCCTTTCCCACAGTCCGGAGCTGAGATCTGAGTATTTCTAAAGGTCCACTCTTTAGGCATTGTTTCTAGTTCTGCTGCCACCAGATCCCAGAGGGGACACACTTAAAGGTGGTGTGGGGCAGCAGGCTGCTGCAGATGTGGGGGTGAGGATGAAGGACTTGCAACTACTGGCAAGGTGGAAGGAAAGCAAGAGGGGTGTCCAGGGGCATCCTGCTCTGGGCTGCCAGCCCAAGAATGGGTCTGAAACACACGCTGGCAGAAGTGCTTTGCCACCCAGCAGTGACAGACTTCCTAAAGCTTCCCATTTTTCTTTTCCTTGCTTAGGACCTAAACTGCCCCTTCCTTGAGGGTCTCTATATCACAGAACCAAAGACAATTAAGGAACTGCTGTGTAGTCCCTCGAAGTACCGCTTGGAGATACTGGAGTGGTTGTGTACACGGTAAAACCTTTCTCTTCTTATGGGGTATCCACCACGCCACCAGCTCACCTGGGGCAGATGGGATGTTTAGCTTCATAACTCAGCCGACTGGGAGAGTAGCTGGTTGTTGTCTACAGAGCACAAATTGGGGGCTATTTGAGCCTCAGCAGTGCTGGTCTACTACATCTGTCACCTTGCTGGGGAACTTGGCTTGCCTTCTGAGTGCTCTTCTAACTTTAACTACATGTTTGGATGTTCCGGGCTGGCAGGGACCTGAGAAATGCACTACTTCACTCCTTCTCAGACTAGGGAGCTGAGGATAAGTTGAATTCATGAACTGTCCTGGATCTGTGGTAGAGGAGAACCAGGAAGGCCAGGGTGCACAGGCTTTTGCCTGTGCGATGGGTTTACCAGGAGGCCCTCATGCTACCTTCTGTACCATGATCCAATTTCCCAGTCCTTTGGGTCAGGTGTGGCATGGTGTATGTTCTTCCTTGGTATGTGTACTGGGAGCAAATGGGTCTGTCCAGAAGGCAGTGAATGTCTGCTTCTCAGTAACACTATTCCCTGAGGCACATATTGTTCCCCCTCAGTTCCTGGGCTGAGCATCTGTCTTAAAGTTGTAGGTGCAGAACCTTGCCCCAGCCTCCCTGGCAAACACAGGCTCTTGTGGGATTTGGCATGACCTCCAGGAACCTCTCTGGAATGGCAGTCATCTGCTTGTATGGGAGTTCCTTGTGAGGCCAGGCATGGGCCTGCCTACCTCAGTCTGTGACCTGCTACCCTTGCTGCTGAAAAAGGGGCCTGGGCTAGCTTGCACTCAGCATATATGACCTGTCAGGCCACAGGATATCAGCAGGACAGCCAGGGGAAGAAAGCATTTTCACATTTGAACCTCTGCCTTTCCACCACACCTTTCCTCAGGCTCCTTCCCAGGCTTCAGCACCCTGGCATTTTATAACCTTTTGATCTTACTAATACTGCATGTCATACATACTCCTAGACACCCTCAAAGGGCCCGCTTGCATGTCCCATTTCCTTATCAACTTATTTTTTTTTTTACTAGTGATTGAACCCAGAAGCACTTTAACATTAAGCCTCATTCCCAGTCCTTTTTTAATTTTTAATTTTAAGACAGGGCCTCACTAAGGTGCTGAAGGGTCTTGTTAAGTTGCTTAGGTTGACCTTGAACTTGTGATTCCCCTGCCTCAGCCTCCTGAGTCACTGGGATTACAGGTGTGCACCACCATGCCCAGCTCCAACTCCTTTTATAACGTTTCCTGTTTGCATGGTGTGGTGGCATATGCCTATAATCCCAGTGACTCAGGAGACTGAGTGAGGCAGGAGGAACATAAGTTGGAGGCCAACCTGGGTACTTAGGGAGACCATGTCTCAGAATAAAACGGAAAGAGGTCTGGGGATATGGCTTAGTGGTAGAGTGCTTCTGGGTTCAATCCCCCATATTACAAAAAACAAAAAAGGTCTCCTGTTCTCAGGGTGAATCGTTTCTTCTTCCCCTGGATGTCTACAGTCATTTGAACATACTCACCCCTGCTGGAGTCCTTAGCCTTTTGTTCTCTTGGACCATTGTCCTATCTGGATCTCCAAAGCTCTGGTTCCAGCATGGTGTGGCACATGGTTGGTAGGTCCTCTAGGGTGCAGCCTGATTGGCAGGTGCACGGATGCACATGCACTGCTATGCTATTTTAGGTGCTGCAGGCATAGATTGATATCCTCAAGGATCCAGGGCTCTAGTGGGTATGGGTCCCAGTGGCAAGCAGAAATAATGTGTGCCTCTAGAGCCTGAGTTGCATGCAGTAGTTGTTGGCAAGGAGCAGTTAGCAGTTGATCTGGGAAGGGATAGGTAATGGCTGGGTGGTTGCGGGTATAGCTCAGTGGTAGAGTGCTTGCCTAGTGTGCACAAGGCCCTGGGCTCAATGCAGCACTAAAGAAAGAAAGAAAGAAACAGGAAGGGGAGGGCAGGGCAGCACTGACCCAAGGCGACATCTTGGTGCAGCTTACTCAGGGCCTGGCAAAGCCTTGTGAGGGCCTTTGAACTTCATGTTCTGGGTATGGCAGGCATGGGGCCAGGGGAAAATTGGCATTTTGGGGGTTCTGTGGTAGATAAAGCTTTAGAAAGCAATAGCTGGAGGCACAGAGACCAATACCCCAGGAAAGGATGGTGGGAACCTGGCTTGGAGTGGCAAACAACCTGTGTGACAGCCATTGCAGGTCCTGGAGGGACCAGTGCCACCTGGTCCAGGAACCTGGGAGGAGAGGCACTAGTGGGGTGGCCTGGCCATGTATGGTTTGAGGCCCCAGGAAGGGAAAGGAGGGAGGGAACACAGATTTGTCAGGCCCAGGCAGAAGCTTGAACCAGCAGGAACCAGGGTGCTACGTTGACCAGAGAGGGATGGGTAGGGGGCTAAGGCCACATCTCTCAAATGCTTCCAGTAATTCTTTAAATACTAGAAACAGAATCATTTTAAGAAGCATCCAAGGAAATATAATGCCATTTTATGATCCCAAGTTGGCAAAAGCACTTAGGCCTCTCAAGGGTCCCGAAGGAAGATTGGACAGATTTCAGTTTTCTCCCCAATTTCTTGTTGCTTTGTTTGCACGTGGCTGCACCAAGGTGGCCTCCATCAGGGCTGCTTTTTCCCTCTTCTAATGGAACCTGGAAGCTGTATCTAGCATTTGATAGATACCTTGGTGCACTGGCCCTCAAGGTGGGGTGGGGTAGAGCCATGTGGACTCCTTGGTTGTTGAGGTCAAGGTTTCCTTGGTGCTATCAAGGCCTTGAGCACAGTTCTTTCTACTCTGTTCTCCTGGCAGCATCAAGATTGACTGTAACAAAAACCCTTCCTGGGTTAGGCAGCATGGGCTTTTGTGGCTTGTTTTTGAGTATGCTGAGGAATTTGCTGTTGTCCAGCAGTGATTACTCTCCAGTCCATTGGCATCTTGTCCCTTGTGATCAGGGACATTGCTCAGCAACCCAGCAATAGAGTCCAGCCTCTAGCGTTTCCCTGCTCCTTCCTAAACCCTATTTGCACAGAACTGGGGGTTGTCTTTGTGCTTCCTGATGGCAGAAGATGCAGCTGAGGCAGTTGGTCCTAGCCTTGTCTTGCTGTAGTCCTGGATCAAGTGTGGCCCCAGGGAAGGAGTATCTGGGTCCTTTCCAGTCACAGCATCCTTTCCCACCACTCTGAGTCAGCAGGCCATAGTGCTGGGGTGCAGGTCACACACACCATGATGGAAATGGTGGTGTGGAGGCCAGCCTTCTACCGCTGTGTGAAGAGGCTTTTTCTCTGTACATGGGGGGCTTTCTGTGGTGACAAACACTTGGCCCTCCCTAGTGAGCAGATAGAGCCATGCTGCCAAGGCCTCAGCTGTACCAGGCATGGAGCTTGGGGTTGGGGGTGCAGCACTTGGACCTGCCCCACTGAAGGAGGAGACTTAGTGGAGTTCCTGGGTGTTGCTGGACTTGATGAGTTATAGTCGCATGTGGAATTTGTTCTGCTCAGCAGATTGCTGTCTTAAGACAAGGTGTTTACTGGAGTGGTCATTGTGACCAACATTTATCTTTGTGCCAGTGTCAAGGCCAGGGCAGAAGAACTGGGACATTGACTGTAGATTGTTTTACAGTAGGAGCCTCAAATGGCTTAAAACGGGACTCAGCAAGGCCTTTCTGGCAAAGGGCCAGTCAATGTTGTTGGTCTGTGTTATGACCCCTCCTGGAGGATTGGGGTTGGGTGAGTGCTGATAAACTTGATTTATTAATTGTTTTGCAGTACTGGGGATTGAACTCAGGGCCTTCTGCAGCTAGGAAAGTGCTCTACCACTGAATTACAGCCCCAGTCCTCAATAAACCTTTATTTCCAGAAACTGGAGGCCAACTTGTGGGCTGATTCCTGCTTTCAACTGTGAACTAGTTTTTTTTTTTTTTTAATTTGCTACCAGGTATTGAACCCAGGGGTGCCACATCCTCAGCTCAGTCTTTTATTTTTTATTTTGAGACAGGGTTTTGCCAAGTTGCTTAGGGCCTTGCTAAATTGCTGAAACTGGCTTTGAACTTGTGCCCCCCCCCACCCCCCTGTTTTCAGCTTCCTGAGCAGGTGGGATTACAGATGTGTGCCACCACACCTGGCTTCTTTTTTTTTACACTTGGAGATAGGGTTTTGTTAAGATACTTAGGGTCTATGCTAAATTGCTAAAGCTGTCCTTGAACTTGAGATCCTCCCGCCTCAGCCTTCTGAGCCACTGGGATTAAAGATGTGCACCACCTCACCTGGCCGAATTAAGTTTTTTTTTTTTTTTTTTTTTTTTTAAACAGAACATTTCTCTCTGGAAAGAGCTCAGCATTGGTATTTCTTGATAGCAGAGGTGGTGGTCATTCATTCCTTACATGCTCACTGTCGTCCTCTGGGTCATTGCCCAGAAACGTGCTAGGCTCCAGAAATACTGAACAGAAAGCCAGCTTCTGGCCTATAAGCAAGCCTGCACGCCAGGTGGTGAGAGCCCTGCTGGGACCACCACCAGTGTGATTGCAGCCTTCCCTGGGATGGCCTTTATGAAATGTTAGCCACTGACTTGGGGACTGGAGTTTTGCCTTTTATCTGTGTTCAAAACCAGGTTAAGGACAGTTGCTGCCAAAAAATGATAGGGAAAAAAAAGAGGTTACGAGACAAGCCCCATCAGAGAGCAAGCAGGGTGATTCTAGGAGTGCACATACCGTGAGTCAGAGCACTGGGGACGCAGGTGAGAATCACTCTCTACCTACAAGTGCAGCAGTGCCTGGGGGACCCTCATTCTAGACTCTAGAAATATCGACAGGGTGTGCATCACCCAGAACAGAGTCTGATGGAAAACTCAGTTAAGAAAGGGGGATTCTCCAGCCCCTTCAGGCCTGACTGACTTTGCTGTTTTCCTGCAGGATCTGTCCCTCCTTGCAGGACAAGTTCAACTCGCTGAAGGGGGCCTCGGTGGAGTTGAAGATCCAAGGTAGGTCTCTTTATGGGAGTGTGGAATGTGGTGGTAAATTCTGAGTGATTCTAAGCTTGATCACAGTCCTTACTAACAGCTGTCCCTGCATGCTAGGGATTGAACCCACGAGTGCTCTACCTCTGAACTGTGTCTCTATTCCTTTATATTTTATTTTTTTGAGGCAGGGTCTTGTTAAGTTGCCCAGACTGGGTTCAAACTTGCCATCCTCCTGCCTCAGCTTCCCAAGTAGTGTAGATTATAGGCCTGTGCTACTGTGCCTGGCTTAGGCTGGTTCTTGAATTCATCTGATATGCAGGGAGTTTACATGTTATGTAATAAACCAAGAAGGTCCTAAAATTTTCAGTGCATGGGGTGGTAAGAAGAGCTATAAAGAGTTGGGAAAAGCAAGGTGGTGCCTGTGGTGTCTGGGGGAAGCATGACCCTGTTGACATAAAGATGGCAGGAAGGGAGGAGATGAGCCTGGGTGATAGCAGGAGCAGTGGTGTTTAGGGTAAAGGGACAGCAAGTGCAAAGGGCCTGAGGTGGGCTTGTGCCTGGAAACTTTGAGGAAGAGTCAGGAAGCAGATGTGGCGGGAGAAGAGGGAGTGTAGGAGGTCCAGAATGGTTGGGGCCACATTAGACCAGGCCTAATTGACTTTTACTCAGGAAGGCTGCAGTCCTATGTTGAATTTTGCATGTTCTCTGGGGCCACTGTGCTTAGAATAGGAGCATGTTGGCCGAGACATGGAGACCAGCCCTGGGCTCTTGCAGTGACTGATCCAGGCAAGAGGTTGGAGGGAGTGCTAGCCAGGTCCTGGATTTATAGTTGAGGGAGGGTTGGCTAGACTTGCTGAGGGGAAGAGAGGAGTCAGGGAGGATGTGGGTTTAGGGCTATGAGTGCAGCAGGCGTGCTTGTGGGGAGCAGTTGGCATTTGCAGAACATTTCCAGGGGGATCGAGAGCTCACATGTAGATTGTCTGCTTCCTTCTTGCAACAGACCTCCCAAAGCACTGGCCCCAGGCATTCTGACTCCATGTCTTGGCCTTTCTCCACATTCCAGATGGTTACAAGATACCCTGGGCACCCTGGAAGATGTGACTGGGTGTTCTCTGGCCTGTGCAGGGACTCAGGCTTCCCATGTATAAAATGAAGCTAAGACACTCCCCAAGGTTGCCACAAGGTGACAGGAGAGGATGACATAAAAGGTCTTTAGGATGTGAACCAGTGTGCTGTGGTTCCTTTTGCTTTGGTCACAAGGCCTCTGAAAGGGCTGCACACAAAGTGTTTCAGAGGTTCCCTGACCTCTGTTGGCTCCTCGGGCAGCTGACTGTCTCTGTTAGAATCCACTGTTAGAGAGTTCCATACATGCAAGAGCATTAAAGGCAACCTCTTATTTTCACACAAGGAAACTTGTTCAGAAAGGGGCAGAGAATGGGTGTAGGCCACACAGCAGCAGGTACTGGGTATGTCTTTCACTTGCCTCCTTGTCCTCCTGTTCTTCTGTACTCAGGCCAGCCTTGTGGGTCCTGCTACTGCTGCTGATGTGGCAGAAACCAACTCACTGATGAAGAGCCTCAGCACCCCATTTCTGTGACTTCCTGGGTGTCTGGTGTCCTCTGTTCGGGTAGGTGTAGTAACAGGGTCTTTGTGTTCCAACAGAGATGGTGAAACTAGGCCATGAGCTGATGCTGTGTGCGCCAGATGATCAGGAGCTTGTACAGGTGAGAGAGGGCCCTTGTCTGTCCCTGTGGAGGTAGTGCACGTTTCCTCTCCTAGGCTGAGGTCTCCACAACCAGCCAAAGAAACCCACTCCCTACTGTTAAAATGTTTAAATTTCGAAGTAATTGTCTCCACTTTTTGACTATTGTGGACAGTGCCACTATGTGGTCTTGCTTGTTTTTGAATGAATCTATTTTCGCTTCTTTTGGGTTTGTGGCGGAGAGTGGGATTGCTGGGTGATGTGGTAGCTCTGTGTTTAACTTTCTTTCCATTCTGCTGTTGAGTCTGTCCGGTCAGGTTTCTTTTATTTTTATAATAAGTAGACTTCAGTGCACTGATAAAAGCAAAAAAAAAAAAAAGTAATCTTAATGTTTTGAGAGAAGTTTTAGATTCACAGCAAATTTAAGCAACAAGTACAGAAAATTTGCCCATACTCCTGACCGCCCCCACAGCCTCCTTCATTGTCAACATTTGTTACAATCAAGGAACCAACATTGACACATCATTATCACCAAAAAATCATATCCAGTGAGTTCTAGTTCAGTTTATTCTGTTTTTCTGTTCTCAAGTTGCTACATGGTTGTTTTATTTTCTGCTTCTTTGCTGATGCTTCCAGTTTTAACTTTTGTTCATGTTCATAGTTGCTTATTCAAGCATTTTTATAATGGCTGTTTTAAAATCTTGGTCAGAGTATTCCAACATCTGTGTAAGTTTGTCATTGGCATCTATTGATCATCTTTTCTCATGCAAGTTGGTGTTTTTTCATGTGCCAAGTAATTTTGGATCATATCCTGGATATTTTTGCTATTCCTTTGATTCTGGGTCTTGTTAAATTGTGTAGAGAATGGTGACGTGTTCTAGCAGGTATTTGACCTGGTTAGGCTTAGGCAGCAAGGTCCAGCACCCCCTGGGGCCCCATTGTCAGCTCAACTTCTTGCTTCTGTCCTACCGGTGCTCCACCCATTGAACAACCTGGGACCTGGGCCTTGGTTTAGTAATCCAACTCAGCTGTTAGGTCAAAATGAGATCCACCCCTGCTCAGGTGGGGCTCAGCCCAGGCATTCAGAAACAGATATATGGAGGTTACTTTCTTGAGCTCCTTCTTCTCCACCATCTCTTTGAGATGATTTTTTAGTTTGTTGGGGCTCCCCTTCCCCATTCTCTATAATCATGGTGCAGTGGTCTGTGTACAAAGAGGGAAAAGTAGTAAGAAGGTTACCCCTGTGCTGTTGGTACTACTATCCCTGTGTACCCCTAACAGAGCAGAGGCTCTCCCCATCAGAATTTTTATTTTGAAGAGTCTCAGTAAGTTGCCGAGACTGGTCTTGAACTTGTGATCCTCCTCTCAAGTGATCAGCCTCTCAAGTTGCTGGGATTAAAGGCATGTGCCATCTATCAGAGTTATGGCTCCTGCAGATTTCTCTTCTCTCTGGCTACTTCTGTCACCTCCACCATATTGCCTGGGGTCTGAGTGACAGATTTCCACTCTTTCTGAGCCTTATGGGTTCTCTTCTCTGCTCCTTGAGCCAGAACTCCCTAGAAGGTCTGTCCTGGGGCTCTGGCCATCTGCTCTGCAGCACTCCCTTCCAGTGTTCCATCTGGTGAGCTCTCCACAGGCTGAATGATGGCTTTGAATTCTCGTGTTCCTCCCCAACCACCTGCTGGCGTTTACTGTCCAGAGACTGCAATCCCTGCCCCCTGCCTCCTGCTGTCCAGCTCTGACAGATGGGACTTCAGTGGGCCAAAAAGATGGTGTGTGTTCTCTATGTCTTACCTGTACCTGGAACCTTTCTCCTCTCTTCAGTCTTTATAGTATTTATTGTGGTAAGCTGCACATAATATACAGTTCACCATTATAACAATTTTTTAAGAATTTCCCAGCAAGTCCTGAGGGGGCTCTACTCTTTTCAAAGAAACATTCTGACATACACGTAAGATAAAATGTGCTATTTTCACTATCGCCACTATCCATCTCCAGGACTTCTTCCCAAGTCAAAATTCTACTCTTTTTTTTTTTTTTTTGGTACCAGGGACTGAACCCAGGGGTACTTAGCCAAGCTACTGAGCCATATCCCTAGCCCTTTTTATATTTTATTTTGAGACAGAGTCTCACTAAGTTGCTAAGAGCCTTGCTAAGTTCCTGAGGCTGCCCTTGAACTTGCAGTCCTCCTGCCTCCAAGTCTCTGAGATATAGTTGTATGGGACTGCTTGACTCTACTCAAATTTTAAACCATTTTTAAAAGCATAAAAATGGCATTTAGTGCATACATTCACAATGTTGTACAACCACTGCCTGTAACGAATTCCAAAACATTTTTATTCCCTGAAAGATACCCTGTACCCACTAAGTGGCCTCTTCCTCTTCCCCGCAGCGCTGACACCCATTCAATTAGTATCTCCTTGTGTCACTTAAATGGGATTTCTCACTGAGCACAGTGTTTTCAAGGTTTGTCCAGGTGGCAACACAGTATATCAAGACTTTATTTCTTGTATGGAATGAAAACTAGAAGCAAGTGGATGATCACATTGGCATTATCGAGATGTGGAAGATACATTTGTAAGATTGGAAGGTTTGGTCGAACACTGTCATCCTGAAGTTTAACCAGGAGCATCAGTGCTAATATATTCTGACTTACAAATCTATTTGCATTCACTTGCCTTGTCCCCCCACAAAGGCCTAGATCAGTGATGGCTCACTTGTAACAGTGATGACTGGGGGAGGAAAAGTACAAATTGAGCCAGGAACACCTTGTGACAGCAGGGAGTGAGGCAGCCATCCGAGACTTAGGGTGACATCTGAGGGACTCCAGAGCCAGCAAATGTTAGAAACCTTCACTGGCCAAAGAGGGGCACACGTGAGCACCATGAGCACGATGGCTGCTGTGGATTGCTGTCCTTCATGTGCACTTCAACCCAGGCATTCATTTCACACTGAAAGCACAAGCAACAAAAGAAGAAGTAGGTCAATTGAACTTTATTAAAATTAAACCCTTTGGTGCACCAAAGGACACCTAGCAAGTGAAGGAACAGCCTACAGAATGGGAGAGAGTATTTGGAAGTCATCTATAAGGGACTTATCCAGAATCCATGAAGAACACTTACAAATTAATAACCCATTCAGAGAACCCAATTCAACCATGGGCCAAGAATCTTGAGCAGATACTTCTGCAGAGAAGACACAGAAATGGCCAATAAGTTCCTGGAAAAGTGCTCAGCATCATTTGTCATAAGAGCTATGCAAATCAGAACCACAATAAGAGGCCCTTCACATATATTGGAGTTTTTTTTTTTTAAAAGGAAAATAGCAAGTATTAGTGAAGTCTAGGAGACATTGGAACCCTCACACATTGCTGGTGGTGATGTGAAATGGTGCAGTCACTGTGGAAAACCATCTGGTAGTTTCCCAAAGGGTTAAACATGGAATAACCATATGACCCCAACAGTTGTACTCCCAAGGGAATTGAAAACACCTGTGCACGCCAAAACACATATATGAATAATATTATCATAATAGCTCCAAACTGGAAATAACCCAAATATTCATCATCTGAATGGATAAACCGATTTTCAATAATAAAGAATAAACTAAAAAAAAAAAAAAAAAAAAAGAATAAACTATTATAGCCAGACACAGTGCTATAACCCTAGCAACTCAGGGTGCTAGGGAGGAGGATCACAAGTTTGAGGTCAGCCTCAGCAACTGAGTGAGACACTCTCAAAAAATAAAAAGGGCTGGGGATATGGTTCAGAGGGAAAGTGTCCCTGGGTTCAATCCCGAATGCTGTGAATTAAAAGAATAAACTATATGGGGGAATCCTTGAGAACATTATGCTAAGAGAAAGCACTCAGGCAAAGGTCACATACTGTGTGATTCCATGTACATGAACTATCTGGAAAAGGCAAATCCATGGAGCTACAAAGGAGCTTGTTGTGGGGTGGGGCGGGGGAGCTGAGCTGCCCCCAAGTCTCCTCACCAGGGCAGGTCAGCCCTTTTTTTTGGAGCCTGAGATTTCAGTGTGGTAGTGTAATATAAATGCTTCTTGTAGGGCATTCTAGAAAATTGCCAGTGATGCTCTCTGGGTTAGTTCATTCCATTGTGCTCCTCCGAACAACAATGAAGTAAAATCTGAGAGATGGACCCAGCTTTTATTCTGGTGCTGTTGCTTACTCTGGGCTTTCTGGAGCAGGCATAACTTCTCAGGTTGTTTGCTTCTGGGGATCAGTGCCTTTCTGGAAGGATGCAAACCTTACACCTTAAACTCTTGGTGGGGTAGCTCCTTGCAGGAATTTCAACCACTTTTCCTGGCAGGTGGGCAGAGAGAAGATCAGGTCACTGGGGCTTTCTTGACTGGACCTCCAGTCCCCTGCCAAAGAACAGGCCACCTCTAGGGTCCCATATCACACACTCACCCAACGAGCTATGCAACTGGCTGAGTGACAAACACGCTGCAGCATGTTTCTACTGCATTCGACATTTTCCAGACTGGGGTCCCAGGCATCATTGCAGCCCTGGGTGGGGCTGGGCAGGGAGCACTTCTGAGATAGTCCCAGATGTTGCTGGGTGCAGACAGTGAGCTGGTGGGCCAGGTCCTTCCATTTGAGTGGTGCCCAGCAGAAGTCTGCATGAGAATGGGGCACCCAGAACAGCTACACGGGGCCTGGACTTGGGTAGCTAGCAAACGTGTGTGACCTTCCCTGTACAGGGCTGTGCCTGTGCCCAGAAGCAGCTGCACTTCATGGCCCAGTTGCTGGATGCAGTTCAGAGCCTGAATGTTGGATGCTCCACTTGCTCCAGGTAACTGTTCCCACAGCCCAGCAGGGCACCCTTGACAGGCTGGTCTTGGTCTTAGGAATGGAACTGAAAGGGACCAGGACACCTTTCCAACTGGGATCTTGCCGTCTCCCTTCTGTGGCACAGGCTGATTATTGGCCCAGGAGCTAGAGGTGGAAGCTGAGGGAGACAGGGCACTGCTCTGGGGAATTGTCTGGCTGGTCAGGGGCCAGCAGTGTATAGACAGGGTGTGCTGCATCATGTGGATGCCCGGGTGCTGCCCAAGGTCCCAGGCACTGCACCTAAAGGGTGCTGTGGGCTTTGGAGAAGACAACCTGGGCACATTGGAGGAGGGCAAGCACCTGGGTGCATATGCAGATGGGCAGGCTTCTTGGAGGAGCCAGAAGCAGGCAGGCACTACGAGTGATGCTGGGCAGTGGGCTCCCTGCTCCCTTCCCTTCTGCCTGCTCTCCTGTTGCCTCTTGGGTCTTTCACATGGGACGTGGGCTCATTGGGCTTGGGTTCTGCCAGTGACGGTGTGTCCTGGGTTGTGCCTTTCCAGCCTGAAGGAGCATTTGGAGGACACCACAGAGAAGAACGAGGCATTGCTGGGGGAGCTCTTTACCAGCTCCCACCTGCGGACGCTCATGAACCCCAAGTGTGAGCCATGGCCCCTGGATTTGCAACCCCTCCTCGATAAGCAAAGTGACAACTGGACAAGGTAGGTGTCAGGGAAGGCTCCTGTCCCAGCTCCAACCCTGCTTCCTTCTGTTACTTAAGGCAGACCCTGTGTGCGGCCCACAGGGTGCCCCACTGCCCATGGCAGCAGTGGCAGACGGCTGGAAGTG
Source organism: Sciurus carolinensis (assembly GCF_902686445.1). NCBI lineage: Eukaryota > Metazoa > Chordata > Mammalia > Rodentia > Sciuridae > Sciurus > Sciurus carolinensis. Next base: position 129,628,693 of record NC_062232.1, on the reverse strand, counting down.
TCTCCCTTTCTTTCCTTACAGGGCCGGCCCCTCTGCCCAGTCAGAGGAGGAGAAGGTGGCACAGCTGGCCAGGCAGCTGCAGGAGAGCGCCGCCAAGCTGCAGGCACTCAGGGTAGAGGTGAGGGGCATCAATTTCCAGGAGCTGGGGGGCTTGGGGACTAGACCCTGGTCTGTGTCCTGGGGCAAATGATGTCACCCCCAGCATAGTGTGCTGTGAGTCTTCAGTGAGGTTGCTTGTGTACATGACCTGCTAGGTTCTAGAAGGTGGCAGGTGCTTAGTTCACATGGAGTGGGGGAGGCAGGTGCTGAGGTTGAGCTCCCCCCATATCTGGGAAGCTTCCTTAAGAGGCTTAGTGTTAGGCAGCAGCCATGTGCCAGGCCTGAGCTCCATGCTTCTGTGTACCTTGGCTGGGCCTCTTTGTTGAGCCAGACGAGAATAAGCAGCAGAGCTGAGGCTCTGCACAGCTCCTCCATCTCCTGGTTCCTGGAGGCTTTCCTCCTCATCCTGCCTGTGCAGTGCTTAAGGCACCTGCTCACAGTAGCTCAGCCAGGGCAGCCTCTAGGGACTGTCCCCTTTGACTTTGCAGTGCTTTGCGCAGCAAAAACCGGGAGCTGCTGCAGGTGGAACTGACGCTAGTACCCTAGACCAGAAGCTGCGCCTGGTCGTCTCCGACTTCCACCAGCTCATCCTGGCCTTCCTCCAAGTCTACGATGATGAGCTGGGGGAGTGCTGCCAGCGCCCTCGGCCTCACCTCCACCCAAGCGGCCCCATCGTCCAAGCCGTGTACCACACTCTGACTTCCTGCAGCCAGGTGCGAATCCTCTTCTCCTCTTCCCACTGAGAATTTGTGCCTTCCCAGGCTTGGGGACCTCAGCAGCCCCTGACGAGGGACTCGAGGGCTGGGACAAGGGGCTACAAAGGGCTTGACTTGGGCTCCCCAAGCCAGTGGCATGACAGGGCTCTTGGTTCTAGGCCTGGGACCTTTGGTGGGTTGGGGCAGACAGTTCTGTGCTTGTTCGGTGGAGGGTATGAGAACTGATGCAGATGTTGTCCCCAGGAGACCCACTGACTTCAGTGGATGGGGCATTAGCCAAGTCACAAGCCTGGGCTCTGGAGAGGTTTGTGCAGCCTGTGTTGGGTCTTCTTAATTCAGTATGAGATCCTCGTCCTGGCCCTGTACTGGTCTCACTCCATTATCACACTAAGCCCTAGTATACCCAAGTGCCTTAAGTCTTGTATGACCAAGCAGTGCACCAGATGGGCAGACAAATGCTTGCTGGTCTGTGCCCACCAGTCTCAAATGAGACAGGAGACAGCTGTCTCATATGGCTCTGCCAACTAAATAAATGTGCACTTATTTTGTTCTGCATTTTAGCTCCTATGAGGCTGACCTCAGATGCTGGGTTAATATCACTATAGTTGCCATGTGTAGAACTCTGATGTTGACTCAAGGGTTTCGAGAAGTTTCTTTCTTTCTTTCTTTCTTTCTTTTCGTGATCTATCTATCTTTCTTTCTTTCTTTCTTTCTTTCTTTTCTTTTCTTTTCTTTTATGTACTGGGGATTGAACTCCAAGAAAATTCTGCCTCTGAGCTACATCCTCAGTCCTTTTTTTCTTATTTTTTACTTTGAGATAGGATCTCCCTAAGTTGCTGAGGCTGCCCTTGAACTTGTGATCGTCCCAGAGTTGCTGGGATTACAGGAGTGCACTACCATGCCCAGCTTATTTTGGGGTTTTAACAGAAAGGTTCCAAGACTGTCCACACTCAGACCAGCCTGTCCATGAGACTCCCCCAGCAGGATGGTTAGGGCACTGTCTTCTCTCATCAGAAAGGCCTTTTATGTCTTAGGACATTTCTTTTCCCTCCCTACCATTTGCTTTGCTTGTGCTGGGATATCACACATTGCTGGCATGTCACTGGGCACTGAGGGTTTCCAGAGTGACATGATTGTGTGGTGTCCCCACCGGACCAGGAGCAAGGAGACTTAGGTTTGATTGGTTACTCTCTGGATGCGAGTTCTGTCCCTTGCTCTTGGCTGTTTTGGGGGTGAATGCTACCTGCTGAGGGTGAGCTTGCACGGGAAGCAGGAAATGCTATCTCCAGGTCAGAGCAGCAACATTGAGTGCCTGCATGTCCTTCTCCCTCCCTCTCCCCATGCCAGCTGTTGAAAGCAGTTGTGGAGGTGACCAATACCTCTGCGAAAGCTGTGGATACTGTGAAGAAGCAGCAGAGCGAGCAGATCTCTTGGGGCAGCAGCAGCTCCGTGATGAGCTTAGGTATGTGACTGCCGCTGATGGGGTAGGGGCAGGTGTCCCCATGTCTGCTTAGCACCCACTTGGCTCAGGACTCTACTAGCCCTTGGGAGCATTTGAGGACTGGCCCCTTCATTTCTTCTTTTTCTAATGCATGTTTCCTTCCCTTGAAAAAATGCTTTCAACAGATGATAAAATAAAAACATTCATGGTAGGAAATTGGGATAATCCAGAAATGTACAGAGGTATAAATGACAATCCACTGGTGGTCAGTGTTACTGTTTTTGGTCTATTTCCTGCTATTCTTTTTCCTATTGTCATTTTAATTTTTTATGACTTACATGTAATCAACCATAACACGTATAGTTATCCATTTCCTTTAACTTCATTATATGCCTTTCTCCAGTTTTCCTAGTAAACATTTTTACTTATCAAATATTATTGCATTCAGTCATTTGCTGTAATTTGCTTAACATTTTCTATTACTGAGTCTGTAGGTCATTTTCAGTATTTGCTATTGAAGATATTGCTATTGCAGGATTTATAATAGTGAAAATGGAAACAATCTAGAGTTCTAATGCTGGGTAATGCTTGGTTAATAATATCTGTATGGTGGGACTGTAATCAATGTTTAAAGAGTTAGTTACAATGACATGAGGGAATGCATACTGTAAAATGTTAAAGGAAAAATCTAGAAGAAACCCTTGAAAGAAATGAGTAGGACATTGATTTCTCTCTGTGTTGGAATCAGAGGTGGTTCAGTTGGTTTATCTTTCTATTTATGTTTGTGTCTGTCTATCTGTATTTATTGTGGTGCTGGGAATTGAGTCCAGGAGCGCTTTACCACTGACCTACATCCCCAGCCTTTTTTTTTTTTTTTTTTAATTTCAAGACAAGGTCTTACTAAGTTGCTGAGGATCTTGTAAAATGCTGAAGCTAGTCTTAAGCTTGTGATCCTCTGCCTCAGTCTCCTTAAGTGGGATTACAGGCATGCACCACTGTGCCTAGCTGAACTTAATTTTTAATTAAACCTTTTTTCTAAGTTTTTTTTAAATTGTGGAAATATACATTCAGAAAAGCTTTTTTTTTTTTCTAGTAAGAAAAATAGCATTCCGGAAGTCTTGATTTGCAGGGCCATAATGATCAACTGATTTGGATATTTTCCCTGTGCCATATCAAACCTAACTTTATCCCAAATTGATGATTTCCAGGACAATGGTGTGGTGACTTGTGTCACCATAACCCAGGTGGAGAACAGACTGTAGCTGCCATGTGCCCCTCAAAGTCACTGCTGACCTGACTTAGTAATAATTCTTCATGAGATTTGTCTACATCATCTGTGCTGTAATTGGCTCGTTTCATTGCCATGTGGCACGGGTCAGCGAACTTTATCAGTAAAGGACCAGATAGTAAATATTCATGACCTTGCAGGCCACATGGTCTCTGTGACATCTCCTCCTCTCTGCTCTGCTGCTGAGAAAGCAGCCGTTGAGGATGCATAAATGAGTGAGTGTGGCTGTTTCAATAAACTTTTACTTATAAAAACAGGTGTGGGCTGTAGCTTGTTGACTCCTGCTGTGTAGGGTGCCATCTGCCAGCATGGCACTGTATCTGCTCTTCCTGGACATGCGAGTTGCTTCAGTTAGGAGGTCTTGTGAATAATGCTGCCGTGAATGTTCCTGAGCACCTCTCCCCATACATACTTGCCAGTTTCTCTAAGATGTCGCCCTCGGAGCCTGGTTCTCTGTCTTGCCATCTCACTGCTTCGTGTCTCATCAGCCCTTGCCTTACTTAGGCTTGGTGATGGGTGCTATTTGGTAGGTATGTAGTGTGCGTTTCCTTAATTACTAACAGGGCTGTGCTTTTTTACTTTTTTGTTTTTGCAGAGCTCCACTGAGCCACATCCCCAGCCCTTTTTGTTGCTTTTTCCCATTTATTTAATTAATTGAGTAATTAATTTTGTGGTACTGGGAACCAAACCCAGGGATGCTGTACTACTGAGTTACATCTCCAGCCCTTTTCATTTTTGGTTTTGAGGCAGGGTCTTGCTAAATTGCTGAGGCTGGCCTCAAACTTGCCATCCTCCTGCCTTAACCTTCCGGGTCGTGGGGATTACAGATGCGTGCTACCACTTTATGCATGTATTTGCCATTGCAGTTGTCTCATGTCACATGCCTGTTTAACTCTTATTCATTTTGCTATTGGGTTGACTCATCTTTTTCTCCTTGATTTGACCCCGTTTTATATTATAAATATGACTTCTCAGATGTGAAATATCTTATGGATGTCTTTTGTTTCTCACTGAAGATTACTTTCCTACTTCAACATATCATCTTCCAAAAGCTTTATAGCATTATCTTTTATAGTGAGGTTATTAATCTTTTTGAGTGTGGTGTGAGGTGGGGGTCTAATTTCATTTTTTCCTATAAGAATACACATTTGTCTTAGCACCATTTAACGGAAATCCACTCTTTACCCATTGGTCTATAATACCATCACCTCTGTTAGTTATTTAGTGTCCATATGTGTGGATTTCTGGGTTCTCAGCTTTTTCTATTTCGATTTTCTTTCTATCCTTGCACCAGTACCATATTTAAAGAGATTAGAAAATAAAAGGTACCAAGCACAGTGGTGCACGCCTGCAATCCCTGCTGTTTAGGAGACTGAGACTGGAAGATCACAAGTTCAGAGCCAGCCTCAGCAACTCCGTGAGGCCCTGTCTCAAAATAAAAAAAAGGGCTGCTCAGTGGTTAAGTATCCTTGGGTTCAATCCCCAGTACCAAACATAAATAAAGAAAAGGCAAAATAAACCCAAAGAAAGAAGGTAAAAGTAGTTTATTTATCTGTCAGTCCTTCCCTCTCTCCCTTCTCTCCTTTTCCCTTCTTGTGCTAGAGATTGAACCCAAAGCCTCAGGCGTGCTAGGAGACTACCTCTGAGCTACACCTCAGCCTTAATTTTAGTGACAGCTTTACTAAGCTATAATTTATTATAACATAAAATTCACCCTTTTAAAATTGTACAATCTAGTTTTTTTTAGGATATTCACAGAATTGCATAACAATTACTGCTAAATCTAGAGTATTTTCATCACTGAAAAGAAACCCCATACCATTAGTAGTCAATCCACATTTGTCCCCAGCCAACCATTGATCCATTGTCTATCTCTATGGATTTGTTTCTTCTGGACATTTCCTGAAAATGGAATCATACAATATCTGGTCTTTTGTTTCTGTTCTCTTTCTCTGAGCATAGCGGTTTCAAGATTTGTTCATATACTATATACTACATTCTTTTTTTTTTTTGTACCAGGAATTGGTACCCAGAAATGCTTAACCACTGAGCTACATTCCCAGCCCTTTTTTTAAAAACAATTTTTTTTAGTTGTAGATGGACACAATGCCTTTATTTTATTTATTCATTTTATGTGGTGTTGAGAATCGAACCCAGTGCCTCCCACATGCGAGGCAAGTGCTCTGCCACTGAGCCACAATCCCAGCCCCCAGCCCTTTTTTATATTTTATTTAGAGACAGGGTCTCAATGAGTTGCTTACGGCCTTACTAAGCTGCTGAGGCTGGCTTTGAACTCATGATCCTCTTGCCTCAGCCTCCCCAGTTGCTGGGATTACAGGCATGTGCCACTGTACCTGGCTCTACATTCCTTTTTATGGCTGAATATTATTCCATTTTGTAGATATACTGCATTTTTTTTATCTAGTCATCTATCAGTGGATTTGGTTGTTATGAAAACCAGCCTTTGTGTGAACATGTTTTTAGTTGCCTTGAGTCTATACCTAGGAGTGGAATTGCTGGGTCATATGGTGACTTTGAGTTTATCCTCTTCAGGGACTGATAGGCATGTTTTATTCATTCTGTAATCTCTGTCTTTGGATTGGGGTTTTTAATCCACTTGCATTTAATGTAATTACTGATGAGGTAGGATTTCTTTCTCCCATTTTACTTGTTTCCTATAATTCTTAGATCTTAATTCTCTTTTCCTCTTATTTAGTGTTAAATAGATATTTTCTATTTCACCATTTTAATTCCCTTATTGTTTCTTTAACTCTAATGTCTTAATTTAAAGCAGTCAGTGTTGTAGCAGGTTGATTTCATTAGTACACAAATGCTTTGTTCTAATGGTACTTCCTCTCCCTTCCTTTGTGTTATTTTTATATAAATTTCAACTTTATATATCACCTGCCTATCAAAACAGATTTCTGTTATTGCTTCTTGTAATTGCCTTTTAAATTATGAGAAAAGAGTCACAAACAAAAATACATTTATATCCACTTTTATATTTATCTGTGTAGTGATTTTACCGGAGTTCTTTATTTCTTCACATGGATTGATGTTACTATCTAGTGTTCTTTCAGCCTAAGGACTACCTTAGTTTTCTTATAGGAAAAGTCTACTAAAAACTTCCTCGGTTTTTGCTGGTCCAGAAATGTCTTATTTTCTCCTTCATTTTTGAAGGATAGTTTTGCTGAATATAGAATTCCTGGTTGACAGTTTTTTTTTCTTTCATATGTTAACGTACAATCATTTGGCCTCCATAACTTCTTCATCTTTTTGGTACCAGGGATTGAACCCAGGGGTGCTTAACCAGTGAGCCACATCCCCGGCCCTGTTTTGTATTTCATTTAGAGACAGGGTCTCACTGAGTTGCAGAAGCTGGCTTTGAACTTGCGGTCCTCAGTTTCAGCCTCCTGTGCCACTGGGATAACAGGTGTGTACCCCCACACCTGGCTGGCCTCCATAGCTTCTGATATGAAATAAGATTTTAATTTTATTGAGAATCCTTTTATGTGAGAAACTTCTTCACTTGTTTTTTTTTTTCATTTGCAGTGCTGGAGATTGAATCCAGGGGTGCTCCACCACTGAACTATACCCCCAGTCCTGTTTACTTTTTAATTTTAAGAGAAGATCTTGCCAAGTTGCTAAGCCTCCTGAGTAGCTAGGATTACAGATGTGTCCCGTGCCTGATTTCTTCAATTTCTTGTTTGTATATGTCTCTTGTTCTCTGGCTTTTGACAGTTTGGTTGTGACATGTCTTGGTGTGGGTCACCTTGAGTTTATTTCAGTTGGAGCTCTTTGGACTTTTAGATCTGTAGATTTCTGTTTTTCATCAATACTCAGCCAGACAGTTGGCAAATCTTCCTTATGTACTTTTTACTGACTTACAGCCTCAAGGTCAACTGAACGGAAGAACTCAGGACCTTCGTTGATCTCCTCTGGTCATGCACATGGCCTTCTAAAGACTGTCAAGAGCTTTTCAGAGCACTGTGGACAAGCCTATTCCATAATCTTTCTTTCCAGGCTTTTTGGTTAGTCTCTTGCGTGCCCCACTATTATCCACCACCTCAGGCAGCAGCAACTAAAGCCTTTGCCTGGATATGTTTTCCACTGTTGTGTCCCCAAGTAGTGGCTTTAGGTCACACAGCCTCTGAGCTCCTCCCTTTGGAGACTATCAATCGATGATCTCTCCAGCTGGCTCTCTGCTCTGACAACTTGACCTTGGCACATGCCTGCCACGTGTATACCAGACACTCAGGAGTCTGTTTGTACTGATTGAATGGCAACTGAATCCTCCATTTAAAAAATTTTTATAGCATTTATCCTAATCACCACTGTCACTATGACTCTTGTTGCCATGTGTATAATTGCTATTAGTAAAATGCTTATAATCTATACTATCATTATCATAATAATATTCACTACTATGTTTAACAGTATGCCATTTCACTGGTCACCAGGGAACAACAGGGCTAATGGCAGGTGTGGCTTTTCACTCTTTATGTCTAAGCTGCATGAACCAGGCAGTGCTAGTCCTGGCCCCGTGCTTTGCAGGGCGGCGGCTGCTCACCCTTGAGCTTGCAGTAGCCTTGGGGTATCAAAGCCAGGGCTCCTGCCAGCTCTTGTCAGTGTTGCTTCCTGATTTACTTGAAGATGTTTTCTTAGACTCTAGACATGCCCAGAGAAAGGAGCCAGTACCATATACCCGCCAAAGGCCACTAGGAGTGGTCCTTTGTGTCTCACCTGTCTCCCAGCATACATGTTAGGACCTTGGTCTCGACCTCCTCAAGCCATGCCTCTTGGAAGGATTGGTTTCTGTGCTATTTGCACCCCCATGAACCTGGGTGCCAGTAGCCAAGCATAAAGGGAGGGCTCACATGGGGAGCTGAGTGCACCTGCTGTGAGTGGTGCTACCACGAGCCACATGCTGAGAATGAGGGAGTGTGTCGATGGCACCAACACAAGAAAGATGGTTACAGGCATAGGAGGTGGGAAGGCAGTGGGAGCCATCTGTCTAATGCTGTGCACAGGGAAGCTGCAGGGACAGGATAGCCAAGGCAGCAGTGGTGGGACAGCGGTGGGTTGCTGCAATGCTCCCAGGCCTGTCTGCTCCAGAAGAAAAGCAGGTGAAGCAGGCCTGCAGAGAGGGGACAGCTATATAGGCAGATGACCCCCAGCAAGATCCTAGCCTGTGCTTGTGTGAAAAAAATGATGGAGCCAGGACACGGGCAGGGCCCCTGGGGTGCAGGGGCAGCTGTCACCCAGGCTCCTCTCCCAGGGTGGGAATGAACACCAGTGCCAGGAAGAGACGAGACCTGAGCGTGCAGGAAGTCTGACCTGGAGAACTTTAAAAGAGACTAGACAGAGCACTTGTCCAGTGTGACACCCAAGCCTGAAAAGCCAGCAGACTGAGGCAGCACGTGTCTGAGTGGAAAGAAAGGACAGAAAAACGAGCACAAGGCTCAGAGGCGTGGAGGCTGGATGGAGGTAGCCAACCGTCTCCAGAGCCAGAGAGGAAGGGAAGTGTTGGGGGGCAGAACTGAAGTGGGCGAGTGTCCACACCAAGTCCAGAGTGGATGGAACCCAAAACATGCAGCCCAGGACCCAGCCTCCTGCCACCAGGAGTGCCAGGACCAGGGACCTGGGGGCAAAGCTTGCAGAAAGAAAGCCCGAGCAGGGCCTCAGGAGCAGCCCTGGAGGCCAGATGGTAATGCCTTACAAGGCCAGGCATGGTGGCACATGTCTGTGATCCCGGTAAATCTGGAGGCTGAAGCAGGAGGACCACAAGTTCAAAGCCAGCCTCAACAACTTAGTGAGGCCCTGTCTCTAAATAAAAACTAAAAAGGCCTGGGGGATGGAGCTCAGTGGGAGGGAACCCCTGGGTCCAATCCCTGGCATCCCCCCAACCTGCCCACCTGAAAAAGGAAGGATCAGGTGCCTTGGGGCCTCTGATACTGGACTCAGCCAGGCTTCTCTGAAAAAAGCAAGGCAGACCAGCTGGAAACATGCCAGGGTTCGATAAAGGCAGATGCCACCCAGAGGAAGGGCAGGTTGGAATCTGGGAAAACACCATCTGCCCAGAGGAGTGGATTGCCATAGGAAGCCCTCTCAACTGGCATGCCATGGAAGCACTGGTGGCAGTTGGGGAGGTCCTCAGGGCAAGGTTCAGGGTGGCCAGCACATCCCCGCTTTGTAAGGAGAAGTCTCCCATTCTGGCATCAACCCTGAGGCACACCCATGAGTCTTGAGCTCTAGAAGCACCCTTGGGATGGGCAGAGGATGACAAATTCAGGTGATCAGTGGACCTAATGTCTATGTTAATGACCTTGAAATGTGTGTGGCAAAATGTAGCTGAGGGTGGAATGTCCTCCCAGGGAGAAGCTGGGGGTAAGGGGAGTCAGATTGGCAGAGGAAGAAACAGGTTTGTATGTAAGTTCCAAAAACTCGAAGGCAGAATTTAACTGTGGTTGGGGGAAGGCAACTGAAGTTGGTGGCTGGGGAGGCATATGCAGTTGCTGGGCAAGCTGGGCAAGCTGGGCGGCACGTGCCATGCTCTTGCCTGCAGGGTGGGGTGGGCAGCAAAGACTGGCACTCTTCAGCTTAGGCTTTAGGACTGTTCTGTCACTGGGCTTCTTACTTTACACACATATTATTCATTTGATTAAAATACAGACACATCTTCATCCACCAGATCAAGGCCCTGCTCCTCACTGCACTGCATCCCCTGGGATCTGGGGTGGTGGGCAGGGGCAAGGATGTGACTGCCCTTAGCCTCGGCTCCATGCTGTGGTCAGTGTGACCCAGCCCAGGGCTTCAAGCTGCTTTCCTGGCACTCAGAGTAGTTTGTGGGTCACAGGAGAAGTCAGGCTCCAGGCTTCGAGTCCCATGAGGGTCAGGGGGCTCCTCCCTGCCGCTCAGTTGTGTCTGCGAGGAAGGATACAGGCCTCTGGTGGGAGGCAGGAGGTGATCCTGGTGGGTGCTGCCCAGCACTGCCTTTTCCAGGCCCAGAAGCACTAGACTCACTTTGCTGTTTGTGTTTTTCTTTCCTCTGCAGCCACCAAGATGGATGAACTAACCCAGAAGTACAAGGTCTTCAATGACAGCCTGCAGAAAGGCACAGGATAATGCAGGAGCAGAAGGCCCTCCCAGCACCCTTGCTGGAGAAGTGGTTCCAGTCCCCAGGGCTTCTCCATTCACCGGGTGTCTTCAGCTCCTTGGGAGGGCGGGCAGGAGGGCAGAGATGGGCAGGGCTGTTTGAGCGGGACAGAAAGGACACCTCAGGCTCCAAGAAGTTGCCTCCAGCCTGCTGTTTGCTTCTGCCATTTTGCCTCCCCTCTGGCCTGGGCTGCTGAGCTCCCTTCTTCTTGTCCCCATTATCTTAGCCCAGGGTCTGCTGTCCTGGTGGGTCTGGGCCCAGCCTCTACTCCCTCCTGTCCTTGCCTGGTTAAGCTTGGTCGTACCCAGCCCCGGATGCACACACCCCTCTCCCTGCCTCTGCCACTCCTGGCCTGTCCTCAGCTCCACGTGAGCACTCCTTACAGCCCCTCAGCAGCCCTCCTCATGGTGCCCCTGGGAGACAGCCTCTCTTTCTTCCTCCCTGGGTGCTCGGCATCTACTGGGGAATTCTTGATGTGGCCTGACTGGTTGTCCAGGAAGCTGCTCTCTTGGCTTCACAGGATGACCCAGTATCTGCCTGAGCAGTGTGCCTGTCACAGACACCTCCCTTTGAGCATGGGACCAGGCAGGACTGGTGGGTCCTGAGGAGGGGGCTCCCTCCCGCCTGTGGCTGCTTCTGCCTACCCTGCTCTCTGCGCCATCACCTTTGCTCCCCCTGGTTCCCCTATGGGCACCTGAGGCAAGGAAGCACTGGGGAACCAGGTACCAGACCCCCTCCTGCCATTGCCTGGGGCGAACCCCAGATTGCTGCTATGGGAGGGCGGGCAAACCGGTGCTCACCACCATCCAGGTGAACCAACTGCCTTTCAGGTCAAGGGACACAGGACTTGCAATGGGCAGGGAGAAGCATCCTGATGGCCTCCCTGTCCCCGCAGCAGGAAGCTGGACCTGTAGTGCATCCACTGCCAAAAGCTGGCATGTGGTGCTCTGGAATGAGGTTCTCAGGATGCTGCATGCTTCCTGGGTTAGGGATGGTCCTCTGGCCACCCTTCCATCTTGATGGTGCCCTTCATCTGAAGCCAGGGGGAACAGGGAAAGTCCCAGAGCCTGGGATCCGAGCAGCTGGGCTTTACTCCTATTCTGTGCTATTGGGGCCTCCCAGCCCCAACCCACGGTGTTGCATGTCCCTGTAAGTGGAAGAATGTGCATAGCCACAGCCCATAGGGCTGCTGGGCCAGGTCCATCCACGCTCCAGCCCAGCAGAGTTGCTCCTGTCTCACCTCTTCCCTCCCTGGCCGCCTCTGCTAAATGCTTGTTAGGCATCATGGGTCACTGCACCCCTGGAACAGATTACCATCTCACTCCCCTTCCTGCTGGAGGATGAACCCACAGCTGGCTAAGCCACAGCCAGGCAGTGTCTATACTGGGCACATCCCTGAGGCCACCCCTAGTCTATCCTAAGCACCCCTCCTCCACAGGCTGAGCATGACATGTGGGTGCCTGTGTCACTCCTGAGGTCACATTAGGACATCCTGGTCCCCAGCTATGGGGAAAGCAAGGCCTAGAGAAGGTGACTAGTCTTTGCGTGGCATGCCCCAGCATGGGGCTTGGCATCAGACTTGGGTCTGCTGGACTGGTAGCTGCAGCCTGATCTTCATCAGACTCTAGGCAGGACTGGGTGGAGGGCTTCCTTGTACCTGTGAGGACACATTCCTCCTTCCCATGGCAGCACTCACTCATCACTCACCGGAAGCCTGCGTGTGGCTGGAGCCTGCTTCCCAATCTGTAAACATGGGGCGTGTTTTCCAGTGGTGAGTTGAGAGGGGGTGGCAAGCGAGCCGGCCACACAGGTCCTGCGGCCTCAGGCCGCCTAGTTGCCCAACAAGCTGCTGGGGGCGGGCCACAGCTGTTGATTAAAGGCTGCCTCAAGCAGCCTGTGTGGAGACAGGTGTCCCGTAGCCTAGGAAGCTGGCCAGCGCCTGCCCCAGGTAAGCCAACATGGTGGGGTTGGCAAGGACCAACGCTGGGAGCCAGGAGGCAGGCAGAGGCTGGTTTGGGGCCAACACTGGACAGGGGAAGGCTGGGAACACTGTGTGGGCTTTCTGGGTGTGTGCTCCTCTGCTTCCCAGCAGCCCACCCATGGGTAGAGAGACTAAGGCTCCCAGCCATGGTGTCTGTAAAACAGCTGGGCCCCCACTGGCCCAGGTGCCATTTCTGGGCTGCATCTGCCTCCCCATGTCCCTGAAGGGGACTGTGGCTAGACAATGGCCTGGCAGCATAAGGTGGAGGGCACAGGACTAGGATCTGGGCTCGTTAGTCCTGCCTTTTTCTTGTTAGGTGGCAGGAGTGGGACTGTTTAGGGAGAGATGTGAGGGACAAAGGGATATCGGTCCCTGGGAGGCCCCTTTCTGGACAGAAGTTAACAGGTCCTGGTCACTGGGCCCCTTCAAAGTCTCCTTGGATGTAGGCTTTACATACTGCTTCCAGAGCCAAATCCCTGTGAACTGGGGTGGGGTAGCAGGAAGTGAAACCTAGTGGGGTCAGAGCTTTGACCAGAGAGATGGCTGTGGGTACCAGGGCCCAGGTGTCCTCATCTCTAGCCTTCAGATTTATGCCTCTTACTCTGGCAGCTGTAGGCCTTGCTGCCTCTGCGAAAACATCACCATGTCTGAGCCACCCCGGGCTGAGACCTTTGTCTTCCTGGACCTGGAAGCCACTGGGCTCCCCAATGTGGATCCGGAGATTGCTGAAATATCCCTCTTCGCTGTTCATCGTTCCTCCCTGGAGAACCCTGAACGTGATGAGTCTGGCATCCCCATGCTGCCTCGTGTCCTGGACAAGCTCACGCTGTGCATGTGCCCAGAGCGCCCCTTCACTGCCAAGGCCAGCGAGATTACGGGCCTGAGCAGTGAAGGCCTGGCACGGTGCCGGAAGGCTGGCTTTGATGGTGCTGTGGTGCGGACACTGCAGGCCTTCCTGAGCCGCCAGGAGGGCCCTATTTGCCTCGTGGCCCACAATGGCTTTGACTACGACTTCCCTCTGCTTTGTACAGAGCTTCAACGCCTGGGTGCTCACCTGCCCCGGGACACTGTCTGCCTGGACACGCTGCCAGCATTGCGGGGCCTGGACCGTGCCCACAGTCACAGCACCCGGGCTCAAGGCCGCAAGGGCTATAGCCTGGGCGGCCTCTTCCACCGCTACTTCCATGCTGAGCCAAGTGCAGCCCACTCAGCTGAGGGTGATGTGCACACCCTGCTCCTGATCTTCCTGCATCGCGCTACTGAGTTACTTACCTGGGCAGATGAGCAGGCCCGCAGCTGGGCCCACATTGAGCCCATGTACACACCCCCTGATGGCCCAAGCATTGAGGCCTGAATGCCACCTCACCAGTTCAGCCAGGCTCTGTGCCCTGGAGCTGGTTCTAACCAGGGAGACTTGCTGCCCCTCTCGCCAGCTCTTAGCTGGAAGGTCCCAGGCCTGGTTGACCATGGAGCCCAAGAGCCTTCTTTAAGCCCCACCTTTGGGCCTGCATGCTCTGGCAGTTGGCAGCTTTGGGGATTCTGCTCTTCCCCCCGTTTCTCAATAAACATCACTAACTACTTGCCCGCTGACTTACTGGCCAGACCTTGAGGTCAGGCTCCCTGCCTAGGCCTTCCATCATTGTGTCTAGAGAGGGCAGACAGGGAGCTGTGCCTGCCAGAGAAGAGCTCCCAGGTTGCTCCACGGTGGCGGATCCTTATGGGGGTCAGCATTCCTAGGTGTTGACCCTGAGTCACTGACTACCTTCCTGGCTGGTCTCAACGTCACCTTGAGTATGCCCCTCTCTGTATTGTTGCTCCAGGGGTTTAAGAAATCAATGAACAGGGCCTTGAGGTGAGCAAGCTAAGTCTGTGCTGGAAGAGGGAGCTGAGCCTGCAGAACTGGCACCTCCCTGGGTGCAAGCCCAGCTCCAGCACTTGGCCACTCGGGCCCATCCAGAGCTGTCTCTGTGCTGTGAAGTGGTAACAGCGTGAATTGATGTGGGGCACTGGGAAAAGGGAGGTGCCCCTATCCACATGCAGGTGTGGTGCATGTACATGCCTTGCCATGGGAGGTCCACGGAAGCGTGCAGAAGAGGGGTACACAGAGGAGGTCATGTTGTAAAGCTGACCAGAGGCACGGTAGAGGGGTGGGGTGGCCAGCACAGAGGGCACCACCTAGAAAGGAACCTATCCTGGGCCCTGTGGAAGGCTGGGAGGGCACCTCACTAGCCACATTGGCTGGGCTTCAGGTGCTGGTTAATCTGTCTCTGGGGCCCCACCCTGAGGCACTCCCATCTTGCAAGGAGGTGGACAAGGAGAGACCTGTGTCACCCAAACGCTGGGGTAGGTACGAAGGAATGGAGTGGCCACACCCAAGAGTGACTCGCAAGAGCAAAGCCTCCATCCTCAAGCCAGCCAGGCCCGTTTGGGGAACCCTAAGTAGGTCAAAAAGGCTAGGACTCTGCAGTCTGCAAGGTGGCAGGATGATAAGGCCAGAGCACAGGCAGCAGCCACATCAGATCGTCCTCATCCACATCAGGACAGCCTGATAGTAATGGTGAGTCACAGAAGGCTGTGCGCAGGAGAGGGCAGGATCTGACCGGCACGTAGTTTTCAGTGCCTCTCAGGCTGCTACTTGGAGAATGAAATGAGAGCAGGTGTGGAGGGGATGATGGCAAATAAGGGACAGAGAAGTAGAGTGAGGGATTGGAAGGAGAGCCATCAACCCAGTTAAGGACAACATGGTGGACTCAGGGGAGGGAGGCAGTAAGGGCAAGCCCTGAAGTGGCTAGTTTGGGAGTGGGCTCAGAAACCAGGTCTGGCCACAGCCAAGCTTCCTGACCAGAGCAGCCCCCAAGACTTGCAAAGCCAGGGTTGGCCAGGTGGTGCCAGTGCTCAGAGGAGCTCAGGGAGTAGGGGGCACAGGTCTCCCAGAGCCACCACCCACGCAAGGCTGGGCTCCAGGCAGGCAACCTGAAGCAGCAGGTGGTGCCTCAGAACATTGGCCTTACTGCTGGCTCAGGTCAGAGGGGGCTCAACTCCAAGCTCAGCAGACAGGAAGACTGCCCAGTCTGTGGTGGATGTCGCCTCTGCAGGGCAGTCTCTGGCTTCTGCCCTCCCACCCCTCCGGGGCCAAGGTGCCGCTCCCTCACAATTCTGAGCTCCCTTGACCTCACAGTGGCCTGACCTCAGGCATCCTCCCTGAGTCTGTGCTCACCCAGACCAGCCAGGACAAGCGTTGTGTTTCCATGCAATAGACAGGCTGTTTCCAAGCAGTGTTGTGCTGATAAAAGTGTAGCCGCTGGCCCCCCAGGAAAGGACCTGGAAGTGTGTGTATGTATATACGCATGCTTGTGCCTGAGCCGTGACAGCATCTGATGAACAAATGTGGTTCCCATGTGAACATCGACTGATGCTCTTGTTATCTTAAGATGAAAGCAAAACAACGAGGATGGATGTTAGAGCATCACCGACTCATGGTATTCACAATGTCATGGGCACAGACAGACATCCTCAGTTTGATCTGTATTAACATTTCCCCCATCATTTGCTAAGTCTAGGCAAAGAAAAAAGAAGAAAGTAATCACTGAAGGTGGACTTGGCAAGAGATTTGACATAACACACTAGATCGTCTGCACGTTTCCACCATGCAGATCCTCTAGGTGAACAGCGATACATAGAAAAGCACGGCCAGCTAAGATGTGATGGGTTTTGAGTATCACCTTTCTTTTTAATAAATGGAAGATGTTCTCGCGACACACAACAATTTGGATGAGTCTTGCAGTAATTATGTTGAGGGAAAGGAGCTGTGGTGTGTCCCAAGAGGTGACTCCAGAGCTCCAACTTATCCCTGGACTACCACCTGCCCCCCACCAAGCTGCATCATTGACTGACATGAGGCCATGGGGAATCTGCCCATGCAGACACGCTGTGATGACAAGGGCGTACCTGGGGGACTTTTGACACAAGCCAATTGCAAACAATTATCCACAGAAAGGGACAAATACTAAAATTAAAAGGCCATAAGCATTTCCAGTTTGTTCAGAAGCTGCATCAGCATTGTGGAGACTCTGCTCGTGCACACACATCCCCCCACATACTGCACCCCTACACACTCATATGCACACACACATGTTCTAACCCACCCCCTTCATCTTTCTACCTTTCTTTTCTTTCTTTCTTTCTTTCTTTCTTTCTTTCTTTCTTTCTTTCTTTCTTTCTTTCTTCTTTCTTCTTTCTTCTTTCTTCTCTCTCTCTCTCTCTCTCTCTCTCTCTCTCCCTCTCTCTCTCTCTCTCTCTCTTTTTCTGATGCTGGGTATTGGACCCACTGCCACATCCCCAGTCCCTTCATTTGCCTATTAAAGTCCCTTAAACATCTATATCTCCCAGCAGATTCACCTGGGATGAGGGCCTGGCAGTTGGTATTTGAACCTTGCCTCGGTCTCTACAGGATGCTATAGCTTATAAGACTCAGTAGCTTATAAGCAACAGAAATTTTTATTGCTCTTAGTTCCAGAGGCTGGAAGTCCAAGACCAAGGTGATAGCAGGCTCAGTATCTGGTGAGAGCTCCCTTTCTCAAGGATGGAAGCTTCTTGTGAGTCCTCATGTGGTGGAAGGGACTAGTTCGCTTCCTGGGGTCTCTTGGACCAGTACTAATCCCATTCATGGGGTTCTGTCCTTATGACCTACTCACCTTCCAAAGGCTGCACCTTATAATACCACCACCTTGGTGATTAGGTTTTAACATATGAATGGGGGCACACTCAGACCATAGCACACAAACATACACAGACACACACGAGTCTCCATTCCTCCCACGTACACGCACCTCTAAACCCCGACTCACTCCCACAACCCATTCTCACACAGACACACTCACACACATGCACCTTGCTCCCACACACTCATGATTTTACATAAATGGGATTTTACTGGATGCTGCTTTTTAAAAAACTCGTAAAAGCCTTTGTTGTTTGAGTCTATCTTCTAGTTGCAGCACTGGTCTTTGAACCCAGGGGCACTCTACCACTCAGCTATATCCTTAGCCCTTTTAAAATTTTAAGACAGGGTCTTGCTAAGTTGCTGAGGCTGCTTTGAACTTGCCATCCTCCTGCCTCAGCCTCCTGTACTGCTGGGATTCTAGGCATGCGCCACCGCACCTGGCATCATTTTCGTTTCTTTTTGAGGCAGGGTCTCACCATGTTGCTTATCTTGCCCAGGTTGGTCTCTGACTCTTGATTCCCTTGTCTCAGTCTCCTAAGCCACTGGGACTACAGGTATGTGCCATTGTGCCTGGAGTTTTTAGTCTTTTTCTAACTGATTTCATGTAGGTTTTCAAATGTACTGCCATCATTCATTTCTTTTGTTTTAATTTAAGAAAAAAATTTAAAGCAAGTGAGCAGGAATTTCATTAAGAAGTTAAGAGAAAGATTCAGAACTCTTGGTGTGGCACATCTGGGAAGCCAAGAGTGCTCCATAACTCCTTCCTAGTCATGTGTTCATCTGCGACTTTTTTCTTAACAAGGACTGTAAGAGATATATACATTTTAAAGAAGAAAACAGAATTTTATTTATTTATTTATTTATTTTTGGTACCAGGGATTGAACTCAGGAGCACTTAACTGCTGAGTCACATCCTCAGCCCTTTTAATTTTTTATTTTGCGACAGGGTCTCACTCAATTGCTTAGGGCCTCACTGAGCCGCTGAGGCTGGTGTGATTCTCCTGCTTCATCCTCTCAAGCCACTGGGATTACAGGCATGTGCCACTGCGTCCAGCAGAAAACAGGAGTTTGAATTCTCCTTTCTCCTTTTTAAATTTTCTGCTTCATTAACTTCAGCTTTTATTTTGATTAATTCCAACAATCGATTTCCTTTGGTTTAGTTTTTGCTCTTTCTTCCAGTTTCCTGCCATGAAGACTAAGCACCTTTGTCATCTCCCTTCTTGAAAGACTAAGGCATGCAAAGGCTGCAATTTCCCCCAAAGCATGCACCTCACTGTGCCCTGTTAAACATGCTTCTTTGCTTTGCTTTAGAGACAGCTGGTGATTCTGCCTTTGATTTCCTTCCCAATCTAATGCTTGTTTAGTAGAATTTATCTTAATTTTGGAGTAGTGAAGATTTTGTAGTCATCTTTTATTGTATATTTTAGTTGGAAAATAAGTAAGAATGTGAAGGGCTGGAGTTGTGGCTCAGTGGTAGAGCACTTGCCTAGTACGTGTGAGGCACTGGGTTCCGTTCTCAGCACCACATAAATATAAATGAATTAAATAAAGATCTATCAACATCTAAAAATATTTTTTGAAAGATGTGAGAATGTGTTGCTTAAAATATCTTTTTGTCCGAGTGCAGTGGACATGCTTGTAATCCCAGGAGTTTGGGAGGCTGAGGCAGGAGGATCCCAATTTTAAGGCCAGACCCAGAAATTCAGTGAGACCCTGTCTCAAGATAAAATTAAAAAGGGCTGGGGATGTAGCTTAGATAGAGTGCCACTGGGTTTGATTCCTGCTACCAGAGAAAGACAAATGATCTTGAATTAAGGTTGTCTGGGGACTGTATGAGTTTTCTAGGACTGCCATAGCAAAGCATCATAAACTGGGGGCTGGGAGTTCTGGAAGCTGGAAGTACACGATGTAGGTGTCATCAGAATGGGTTCCTTCTGTGGGTCCTGAAGAGTCTGTTCCATGCCCCTTCCCTACCTCTGATAGTTGCTAGCAGTCTTGTTGGTGCACAGTTCTGATCTCTGCTTTTGTCTTCCCAAGGTCTTCTCCCCACCTGCATGTCTCTGTGTCCAAATCCCCCCTTTCCTATAAGGACACAGTCACCCTGGATGAGGGCCTACCCTAATGAATTCATCTTAACTTCATGATCTTTATAAGGACTTTATCTCCAATGAGGTCACATTCTGAGGTGCTGAGGTTAAGACTCCAACATATTGGGGGACCCAGAAAATTGGGCAAAGTAATGAATACTTTAAAAAAATATTCCACAGACTCTAAAAAATGGTGTCTCCTTAAGGCGTGTTATATATTTCTAAATCTAGTTTGACAATCAGACTACTATTCAATTCCTTTACATTTTTAATTGTTTTTAACCAACTACGTCTGCCTGATTCTATGACAATATAGGGAAATATTCCATTCTGATTGCCTTTCACTGAAGTCTCCTTCAGGTTCAGTAGTTTTCTCTGCGCACACAGCTGCTGCATGTGTGCCTGTTGCTTTTGCGACAGGTTAGACTGGGCTCTCTTGGTGCCATCTATGGAGAAGCTGGAAGGCATTGGCCCATGTGATGTGGAGGCTGCAGGCCAGACTGGGGACTGAGAGAAGAGCTGCAGTTTGAGTCTACAGGTCACTTGGGGCAGAACTTCTTTCACTTCAGGTGATCTTAATCTTTCTTCTTAAGGTCTTCGGCTTATGTGGATGAGACTGACCCACACTGTGGACGGAAAAACTGCTTTACTCAATGTGCTGGTTTAAGAGGTAGTCTCGTCTCAACAATACTTTTGCAGCCATATTTAGACTGGTGTTTGACCCCTAACTGGGTGCCATTGATACATGGGTCAAACTGATCCCTGAGTCAGGCTCCCAGTGACTATTGTGTAGTCTTTGTTCGCTGACCTGTAATGGCAGCAACCCCTTAAGTGGGGTGAGGTCTGACAGTTGCTACAGTCCCGGTTAAGGCCCTAGCCTTCTAGGTTGCCAGTCTCCTCCTGTGGCAGTGGCCACAAGGCCTCAGCTTGCCAATGGGTGGCTGTGCTGTTTGTTCCCGGAAGCTTCCATGGCCCTGGGTAGCTGGGTGCTGGGTCTGCACTCAGCCCTTCCCACACCGACCCTGATTCCAGCCTCCCTCGAGGAAGACCCTGCCAACCCAAAGTCCTTTCCAAATATGTAGACAAGAAGCAAACAGTAAACTGAGTGGGGATGATCACGGGCACTCCAGTCCTCTAATGACATTGCAGAGGTCATAAAAAGAATCTCACCCTTTAGCCAGGCAGATAGCATCTTAAGATAACTCTAACTTGTCCTAGTTCATTGTGAGTACACCTGGTAATTGGCAGTATCCATTTAGGCTAGTGAGTTGTCTTTACCCCAGGGGAGCATAAATCTCTCTCTAGTTAGCATGAACTTGGAGCCAGAACCTAGGCTGAACTCCCACAGAGGCAGGGAGTCAGGCTCACTGGCTTCCTGATGTTTGCATTTCAAAGAAATGCTTCTAGGCCCTTAAGAAACACCTCCCTGGCTGATGGGGTTGGTGGGAGGCCTTATTGAAACAGTTTACAAACATATACACATATCCCCAAGAGCCAGAGGGAGGATTCCTTTCTTTTTTATTTTTGGTACTGGGGATTGAACCCAGGGACACTTTACCACCGAGCTACATCCCCAGTCCTTTAATTTTTTTTTTAATGTTGAGGCAGGATCTCACTAAGTTGCTAAGGGTCTCACTAATTTGCTGAGACTGGCCTCAAATTTGTGATCCTCCTATCTCAGCCTTCCATGCCACTAGGGTTGTAGCCATATGCCACCACCCCAGACTCAGAGGGAGGATTCACATAGCAGAGATCACTCCCTGAAAAACTCTAAAAATGGGAGGGAAAAGAGTTCTTCATCTGACAGGGAATCCCATGGAATGTGAATCCCAGAATTTCATGCTGAGTAAGCTAGGCACCCAGCCTAGCCATGGCCCCTGCTCTCCACCTTAAGATGTGTAGTTACTCAGGTCAGGTGAGGGATGAGCTCCTGCTGAAGGCTTCCTGGTGCCCATCCTTGGCACTCTTGTCTGCCTGTGGACTCCCCTCTCTGGGTGCACATGGTTCCCATAATCTGCCTGATTCTCAGTAGGGGAGCTCTCTGCTGCCAAGGGGCAACCTCCATGCACCCTCGACCGCAAGGGTTGGGCTGGAGAAAGAACCCAGAGTCTCTCTTCCTCAGTAGGCTTGGCCCTGCCAAGTTCTACCCTGTGTCACTGCCCTGAACCTCAGCATCAACCAGGGCTCTTGGCGAGAGTGCTCAGTGCTGGTGGGTATCCCTGTC
Organism: Sciurus carolinensis; assembly: GCF_902686445.1. Classification (NCBI taxonomy): domain Eukaryota; kingdom Metazoa; phylum Chordata; class Mammalia; order Rodentia; family Sciuridae; genus Sciurus; species Sciurus carolinensis. Next base: position 129,606,978 of record NC_062232.1, on the reverse strand, counting down.
ACTGAGCATTTTTAGAAAGGCCTGGCCTTGGAAAGGGCTTCTCAACCTCAGTGATGTGCTGTCATCTGAAGTGACTGTTTGGAGGACCAGGTGAATATGCGTGTGACCGCTCCTTCAATTTCTACCCATTGCCATACACCGGCTCCCAACTTCCAGGGTTCAGATGCAAAGAGTCAAAGGGTCACAGGTGGAAATGGAGGAGTCAGTGGAGCCGAACTCCCTCAAGATGCTCTAGGGAAGGGTACTTGCCTGCCTTTTCTAGCTTCTCACGGCCCCACAGGCTTTTATTGGTTATGGCCACGTCGCTCCAATCCCTGTCCCTCTTCTCCTTGTGTGACATGTCTGCACATGACATTTGCTTCTCCATCCCATCTTCACAAACACAGGAGATAACCAGGATGCCTTGGACCCCAGTGTTCCATCTCTGCAAAACTGCTCTCCTTCCCTGGACCATGCTTTCTGCTTTCCTCCTCTATCTTCCTCTCCCCATCCCATCTCTGCCTGTGTGACTCCATTTCCCTCCACCTCATCTTCCCTTGTTTCCACTCAACTAGCTAAAGTGTGGAAAAGGCCATTATATATTAAGTGGAGAATATTTTCACTGAAAAAATTAATTCGATTATTTGTTTTGATTCGATTTTGATTTTCTGTCAAAAAACTGCTAGAGAATGTTTTCTTTTCAATTGTGGAACAATTATAAATTCTCTGAATCATCAACATGGGACACATGGCTCTGTTTTATACTGTGGTCAAGGTCACTGTCAAATCTGGGCTAGGCTAAACAAAAACACAATAGGAACAAATGAATATTCCTGATTCTGAGTCTAGGCAACACATACATCCTCATTTCAACAGTTAAATTTTCAGCATGTGTCTGTTGAGTGAATGGATATCTCAATGAGAATGCAAGGTTATTAAGGGTGGTTGAAAAAAATAACCCAAGAATCAGTAAGGACGTTGTCAGAGAAGGCCTGGACACTGAAACTACACCCTAATGCTGAGAGGAATTGAAAGAATCCTTCAACATGGAGAAATATACCATATCCTTGGTTTCAAAGGCTCAATATTACAAAGTCAATCCTCCCCTAAATGATTTATTGTTTTGATTCAGTGCAATCTCAGTCAAAATCCCAGCAAGCTTTTGTTTCCTCTAGAGATTGTCAATGTATCCTAAAACTCTTGTGGACTTTGAAAAACAAGAACAACAGAGGACTCATTGCCTGATTGATTTCAAGATTTAGAAAGCTACAATAATCAAGAGACTGTGGCACTGACAGAAAGGTACACAAACTGTTTTAGTTGGTTGGGCTAGAATAACAAAATACCATAGACTGGGCAGCTTAAACAACAGATTTATTTCTCATCATTCTGGAGGTTGGGAAGTCCAAGATCAAGGTGCTGTCAGATTTGGCTCTCGTACATAGCTTCCTTCTCTGTGTAGCTTCACGTGTTGGAGAATGGACAGTGCTTCTTACTAGTAGGGCAGTAATCCCATCATGGGGGCCCCACACTCATTACCTCATCTAAACCTAACTGCTCTCAAAGACCCCACCTCCCTAATACCAGCAGTTGGGGGGTCAGGGCTTCCACACGTGACTTTTGTGGGGACATATACTTTCAGTCCATAGCACTGATATGGCATCACAGAGTCCAGAAGCAGGCTCACACTCATACATCCAACTGATTTTCCACAAAGGCCCCGAGGCAATTCCACTGAGGGAACAACCATCTTTGCAACAAATATTGCTGGGGAAACTGGATATCCAGATAGGAAAAGGGGAACTTTGAAAGACATGTACTGTACAGAGTCCATTTACATAGAATTTTGGGAAATACAAATTAATCTATAGTGACAGAAAGTAGAGCAGTGATCATGAGGCTGGGGCTACTGGGGCCTAAAGCCACTATTGGGGATGAGGGATCTGTTCACTGTCTTGATGGTGGGGTGGTTTCATGGCTGGACACACATGCCAAAACCCATCTAACTGTACACTTTAAAGATGTGCAGTCTGTTACACCTCCATAAGCTAGCTGTCAAGGAAAGATTAAAATCCAAGAACCCCTAGTAGCCCTTCATTTCCAGTCTGAAAGTTCCCAATTGATGGAGAAGGACCAAGTTTAACCTTCCTGTACACAAAAGGAGGCACTGTGCCATTCACCAATCCCCAAGGCCTTGAACTTGATGGTACTTCTAATATAAGAATATAAGGATCTGCTGACAGCAGGAATCCTGGAAGGTCTCGTACTGTGAAGTCATAGATATACCAGGGCCAGCAAAAGATGAAACCAGCTACAAATAGCATGGCAAGTTGGACCTCCTGAGGAATGTGGTTGGGACACTGCTATGCTTCCCTTTCAAGCTCCTCATCATGCACAGTGGACTCTAGCCATCCAGACCCATGTGTCACACCTCACAGACATAAGAACTGTCATCTAGATAGTTGTTTTGCAGACTACACCATACAACATTGGTGGTTGTCAAGATGTCAATTACTATAGCAGCTATAATTCACATTAACTTTCCTTCTTCCAACACAGACTAATTCATGTTTTGCAAAGTTGCTCCTTACCTAAAACCAGCTAGATGCAAACTCTTGAGTGTGGCATCCCAGGCTCTCCACGCTTGGGGTCTAATTGACCTTTTACCCCAGAACTGTCCTAGAGAAATCCCTCTGCCTTTTTTAGGTTCCCCCACCACACCACACATGCTCTCTTCTTTCCTTCACCTGTTCCAACCCAAGCACTTCCCAGCAATCCCCCACTGGAAGTCCCTCTACTTCCACTTCCTGTCTGAAGAGCTGGGCACTCTCCCTGGCAGGTGTGGATTTTGCCGTGTTGTGTTGCCTGAAGTCTGGCAACAGAAGTATCCAGAAGGAAGACGGAGCTGCTAATTCTCAGGAGGCGATGTGGCAGCTTGTTAAGGAACATATCAGGCAGGCCAAATCTCCCTTTCTGGTCTCAGTTACGGTAGCCAACCAGCTTTCATTGGCTCTCTATGACCCAGTCAGAGGAGTCTGTACCCTTGGGTCGTATAATAGGACCCCAGACAGGGATCCATGAGCCAGAGGACCCAAAAGGATACCCAAACACTGGTTCTGGGCTCTTCCCAGATTCTTGCTGGGGGCCTTTCCTGCAACCTTAAACCCAACTGCCTGTTTAGTCTAAACATTCAGAATCGCCCCTTGTATTAGAGGGCTCCTTTGAAGGCCAACACTTGTAGACCTTTTTATTTGCAGCCAAAGGAAGTGGAAGCAATTCCATCTCACAATGAATTCAGCCAGGACCATTTAGCAGTTGCATGGAGATACTGCCACTGCATGTACACACCTCTTGAAAAGCATCCAAAGTTTCAAAGAGCAAATGGCCCAAAGGCGAAGGGGCCTAAGATTGGCATCCAGGAAAGTTCTGGGGGTGGGAGGAGCAGATGGAGGAAGGAATGGAAAGCAGCAGGACTTCCCTCCATAGTTTAAGCTTTTACACTCTTTCTCCCTCAAAAAGCAAGGGCAATCATCCCCACCTCCCACACAGCAGGAGGGATGGAGCCCAATTTACAGGCACCTTAGAAGGAAAAAAAGAGTCCTTTCCAGGCCCTCTCTTATTCCACACAAAACCCGTGTTGCATACCTGATTACCCTACCTGAAAGAAAACACTACTATTATTTGTGTGGTAGTGAAAAAATCTCATTAACAGGAACTAAATTACTCTGAGAACAGGAGAAACAAAACGACTAGCTTGCCATTTGAAGCGTCATTTATCTAGGAAAGCATTGGGGATTCTGGAGCTTTCCAGGTCACTCAAAGTCAGAGAGCAGTGCCCCAAGTCTCTCCTGGCAGATCCACTTTCTGTTGAAAATGCTGCACATGATGCTTTCTGTAGCGAGTCATTTTTGGGTATAGGACTAAGGTGAAAAAAAAGGTGCTTGTGTTAAAAATAGAATTAGCTTATTTTAGAACCAATGGAATGTCACTGTCCTGGGAGAGCCAGCTCTTCTTTGGTAGAAGCTAGTGACTGGCTTGTAGGAACTGAATCATTCCCTTCCCAGAGCACAGGAAATGGACATTAGAGTGTGTGTGACAGAGCCCATGCACATAACCTGCTACAGGTACCTGCCCTAATGGGAACTGATTCCCTGCATCTGTGCCAGCCCCAGAAGAGACTGTCAGAGCCTCAGAAAAACCCCAAATGCCCAATTACCTCACTAGGGACTTCAGAGACATATTTCTACTAGAAAATGCAAAGTTGAAGATACTTTGGATTGCCTGTGTGAGGCTGGAGCAGATGAGACAAAGCCCAAGTGCAACGTGCCAAGCACACAGAGTGCATTTCACATGCAGTCGCCAGTGCCAGCCCTGGGCTGGTGCACAGGACAGGAGACTGAACATGACACACAGCTACGGGTATACGGGGCACTGGCTTACAGACAAGAAGGCAATCATAGGATGAGGGGATAGGGAGCCACTGGAGACAAGCTAACTTGAGACAAGAGCAAGTTACAAGAACTCTGGAACTTTCCATAAAATAATTTTATATATATAAAACTTATATACATGTGCATGTGTGTATGTGCATGAGATTTCTGGAGTTGTCCTAATGACTGGAGCTCCAAGCAGCATCCTCGGAAGGAACCTGGATTTCCAGGTCCTCCCACATTCTCCTGGCAGGAGGTAACTGTCTTTGAACCTCCCCTGTCTGGCAGTGCATGCTCTTTCTTGGGTAGCCTCCACCACAACTACCACTTGCATATCCTTGGAGAGGCCTGTGTGACAAAGAGCAGCTCTCCCCTGGGAGAGTAGAAGGATGGAAGGGGTGGCCAACCGACCAGGATGCCGGACTGAGAACACCAAGGGGTCAGAATTCCCAGGCCTCTGGGGACTGTGTAGGCAGAACAGGACAGTTAGCAGCAAGCTTTCCTCTTGAAGACTCCCCTAAGATTTCATAAGTGCCTTCTGAAGGGTCCGCCCTGACCATGCAGCTGAAGCGGGGGTGCTGCATCATTACAAGGAGAAGAGGCTTACCAGGTGTGGGCCTGGGATGGCCCCCTTTCTTCTGCCTCAGGTCTTCTCAGGGGGTTGGGGGATTCTAATTAAGGAGTGATTCCCTGCACGCTCATATGGCAAAAATCTCCATTTTTGACTTACACTACCCCTGAATACAAAGACGTTCCAAGCAAGGGCACCTTGGATATTCTAACAAATGTCATGCGAAAGGCAGCTGCCCTGTTGCCCAAATCCAACACAGGAGCAGTTAAGTTTAAAGCTTTAGGCACTGGTGGGTGAGGGGGTAGGCAGCAAGGCCCGGATGTCCTTTGCTGGGTGAGCAGGGTTGGGGCCTGGGGGACGAGGCAACAGGGCATGAACTTGGGGGCTGGTGGGCAGGGAGGAGACTGAAGTCAGAGGGAGGATGTGAGGGGGGCACAAATGTGGCCAGGTCTTGCTCAGAGGCCACTCCTGTGAGAAACCACAGGAGGTCCCTCCAGGGCTCCTCTCCTAGAGAGGAGAAGCTCAGGCTCTCTGGGTCTTACCTCTCTGCAGAGCCCAAGGCCAACCATTTCCCAGAAAGCCCCGCTGAAAGGCAATGGGGCTGTGTGCAGCTCCTCCTCCAAGCAGCAGGGGGCGCCCAAGAGGGCTGGAGTTTTCAGGCACAGCCTCCCGCGGCTCCCCACACCTGCAGGGCTTGCCCACACTACTGGACAGCGGGGTGCCCCGTGCCTTCCCTGGGAGCAGCAGACTACTTTCAGAGCTCTCTGCATTCAATAAGCCCTGAAAGGGTTAAAGTGCTTTTTAGTTCTTCTACGCAGAGACACTAACTCTTGGCAGGAGGCAAACAATCCGCCACGTAGGTACACTCCGCGCGAGGCGAGGCTGCCTCCTCCCTCCGCACAGCAGGCAGCTGTCCGCGGACGGGGAGCAATTCTGCAATGTACAAAGCTCAGCCAGCACCCCCGCACGCACGCGGGCCGCCAGGAGTACCCTGGCGGACTGGGCTGGGCCTCGGGGTGCAGTCTCTAGGCGTCGACCGCCCCTGTACACCCGGCCCTTCCTTTAGGGACAGAACGCACTTGGGGAAGGGTGCGTCCTCCCACTCAGAGTCGTGCCCTGTTTCTTGACCTCAAGGCGAGGCTTTGCCCTGGGTCTTCCCAGGGTCCAGAACGCTGGCACCGTGGCCGCCGTGGCTCTCCTCGACGGGCGATTTCCCTTCAACGGCAGCCGCTCGCGGGCCGCCCACCTGGGACTTCTCGCCGCCGTGGGCGCGCTTGTGGCCACTCAGCTGCGACTTGCTCTCGAAGGACTGGCCGCAGTGCTCACACGCGTGCGGCTTCTGGCCGCTGCGGCTCCGCCGGGACTCGACCGAGTCGCCCTCGCCGCCCTCCTGGGGCCGCGACCCTCGGTGCCCGCGCCGGGGCTCCAGGAGCACGCAGCCGCGCCGCAGCCCCCTGGCTCGGCCGCGACGCTCGGAGGGCCGCACCCCGCCGTGCACCGCCTGGTGCTTGAAGAGGTTGGCGCGGCGGCCGAACGCCTTGCCGCACTCGCTGCACTCGTAGGGCTTCTCCCCGCTGTGCACGCGCCGGTGCTGGCTGAGGCCCGAGCGGCCGCGGAACGTCTTGCCGCACTCCTGGCACGCGAAGGGCTTCTCGCCGCTGTGGCTGCGCTGGTGGTGAATGAGCTGCGAGACGCCCTTGAAGGCCTTGCCGCACTCGGGGCAGGTGTAAGGCTTCTGGCCACTGTGGGTGCGCTGGTGCTCGATGAGGTTGGAGCTGCGGCTGAACGCCTTCCCGCACTCGCTGCACGCGTATGGCCGCTCGCCGCTGTGGATGCGCGCGTGCTCCAGCAGCGCGAAGCTGCGCCGGAACAGCTTGCCGCACTCGCCGCAGGCGAAGGGCTTCTCGCCGCTGTGGATGATCTGGTGCTTGATGAGGTTGGAACTGCGCGTGAAGGTCTTGCCGCACTCGCTGCACGCGTACGGCTTCTCGCCGCTATGGATGCGCTGGTGCTCCAGCAGCGCGAAGCTGCGCCGGAACAGCTTGCCGCACTCCGGGCACTCGTAGGGCTTCTCGCCGCTGTGGATGATGCGGTGCTTGATCAGATTGGAGCTGCGGCTGAAGGATTTCCCGCACTGCTGACACAGGTACCGTTTCTCCACGCCCTTGGAACGCTGCTGCTTTAGAACCGGGTTGTGCGCGGTGCCCTGGGGACTTCTCTGCCCAGACACTCCCTTAGTGCCTCCTGGCTGGGGAGGCGACCCCGCCACCTGGCCCCTTCTGCCGCCCTGAAAGTCGGGTCCTGGGAGTCCGCTTCCAGAATGTTTCTGTTTTGGAATGGCCGTCTTGCTCTTTATCCCGTCACCTGCCAAGACAGATAGCGCCGGCCAGTGTCACCCGTCTCTGGGACTCTATTGAGGGTCTTACTCTTGGCTGAGGGGAGCTGAACAGGACTGGGGGAGGAGCAAGAGGACCCCAGAGCAGAAAACCATCAGGTAGGCAGACAGGAGAGCAGAAGGAGAGAGACAAGATGGGCTGGAAACGGTGGTGGAACGGGTGTGAGGCTGCAGGTCAGAGGTTCTCACTTCACCAGGACAGTGATAGGGCAGAAGCCCTTGGGAGACTAACATGGGACACTAAAGAGAATTTCCCAGCCAGGCAGGATGTGCCACACCATCCTGTTTGGCTGGAGCTCTTTCCCTCCTCAGGATTCAAGAAAGTAGGATGAGCACCCCTCACTCACCTGCATGTGATCCTGCCTCAGCTTGGCTTCTGAGGGAGTCTGCTACCCAGGGCCCCTCCCCTTGCTCCAGCTGGGACACCAGGAGAGGCTTGGAGAATGCAAATCCTGTTCACAGAAATAAAGCAGGTTAGCAACACTCTGGCTAAGGACAGAGTGACTACTGAACACAGTAGCCTTAATATCTCCAGGTAACAGAAAGCAAAGAACTTTCTAGAAAGTGCCACTAAGAAAGTTCAGAGAAAGGCCACCCACAGTCATGCTCCTCAAAAGCTGAACCTCTCTGCTTCACCATCAAACTCAACTGAGAATTCCTGAAGTCTCTTTGGAAGATTTGCCCCCATCTGCCTGGTGAGGGTCAGAGAACCCAGGGGGAAGAGCTGGTTTCCCTTTATGGGGTCAGGTTACAGAAGTGAAGTCTGTAGAGTCAAAATAAAAGGGCTCAGTGCTAAATAGCCCCCTCACAACCCCAAAGGCTTTGGGGTACACTGGGGGAGCCACCTCTGGATTTACAGTCCACTCCCAGGAGCAAGGAAAATGCCTGGAAAAAGGAAGGCCTGAGCTCAGCTGCAGCCTACAACATGTGGGGCTGCTGGAGGGGAAAGGCCAGCTCCTGGGCTCCTGTCTCAGCACCACTGCTCCTCAGAGACAGGAGGCAGGGCACATTGCTCATGCAACTCACACTCTCCGAGCTTCTGCCTCAGCCCCACCACTCAAACTGTGACTCTTGGTTTTGCCCCTTAATTGGCAAAATTGACACCCCCTCGTGATGTCCTAAAGACAAGAAGTTGGGGGCATGTTGGCAGAGGAAGGGGAGGGCTGCTTGCTCACGCCTGCCCCAGCTGCATCTTGGATTCTTTGAGGCACACCTAGTGCACACTTAGTCCTCGCATGGCACCTCTGTGGCTGATGCAAGGAAATCCTGCTGCTCAATTCTCCAAAGTGGGAAAAATGGAAAATGCAACTGTTATAAAGATAAGTGAAGTTTAAAATAGTGCATATAAATATCCCAGCATAACTGACACTTATATTTTAAGTAGAGAGATATTTAATCGATCCATGACTATGTACAAAATAATTGACTTGGCATTATTGACATTTACAGGTCTAAAGCATTTAGCTGAAAACTCCTATTGACATGACAGCTGGCCCAGAACAGATGACGGGTCTGCTGGAGATGGACAAGTGCATAGTAATCAACCACCAAGGAAATTAGGAAACAGAGTCCAGAGACAGTAGGTGGGACTGCGTGTGTGTGTGTGTGTGTGTGTGTGTATGGCAGGGTCACTTACCCAATGACACTAAATGGCCATAGTTCTCCAGCATCACCTGCTTGTAGAGGATTCTTTGTTTGAGATCCAGAAGCTTCCATTCTGTCTTTGTGAAGTATACTGACACGTCCTCAAAAGATACTGGGACCTAAAATAAGCCATTCCTGCAGCTGTAGGGGAATTCAAGCCCCTGGGCCCCAGGACGAGCTAGCAGCAAGAAAATGTGGGTGTTCCCTCACCACCCCTGGAGAGCTCACAGGTAGGGCAGGTTGAGCTGTAAGTAGACTACTTATGAAAGAGAAGCTGAGAGAAGTCAGGACAACTATTTTGAGGCACTCAGGAAAGGGGCATGATGCTGAGGCCAACCTAAGCTCTCCTGAGTGGAGTGGAGAGGTCCAGGATCTGGAGGGGCAATGGAGGCCACTAAGGGGACATGCTGTGGAAGGGAAGGGCTGCCCACTCACCTTGGGCCTTGTCCTCAGGAGAATGGCCGCCATCACCAGGTACCCGAAGAAGCTGGGGGAAGTGCAGAGCCCCAGTGAGACCAGGCTGGCCTAGAGCACCAACTGGCTGCTCAGAAGCCAACCACAACTTGTTTCAAACTCTGGACAGTTTTCCTTGTCAAGCAGAGCCAAGCAAGGTCGGACTTTGGTGAGTGCAGCCGTGAGGCGGAGCAGGGAGCAAGCGAGTGGCCTCTCCCTGAGGCCCAGGACTCAGCCCCGGGTCCCACTGAGTGTGGCCGCCTCCTGGCGGGAACAGCCAATGGGCTTTCTCACTCTCATTCTCACTCAGGAACTTCCCCAAGGTCCCTGACCATCCCACCTCCCGAGAGGGTTTCCTGGGGCTGTCAGAACAAAGTACCACAAACGGGGGCCGGGGATGGTGTGAAAACCGTACCCATGTATTTTCTCCCAGTTCTCTGGGCTTCTGGTGGTCGCCAGCAACCCTTGGCTGGCAGCTGCATCCCTCCCATCTCTGCCTGCATCTTCACATCCTTCTGTGTGTCTGTCTGGCTCCAAATTTCCTTCATCTTATAAGGACACCAGTCATTGGCTTAAGGCCCACCCTGCTCCACTATGATCTCACTTTATCTTGATTACATCTGCAAAGACCCTATCTCCAAATAAGGATACCTTCACAGGTAGCAGGAAACAACATCAATGTGTCTTTCTGGGGGGCATGTTGAAGCCCCCAACATGTTCCTAAACAGCCTCCATGCCCTCTTCTCTCCTGTGCAGTGGGCTGAGGGCCGGGATCCCATGCCCACTTCTCACACCAGGGCATGCCCAACCAACCTTTCAAGAGAGTCTGTTCTTTTTGTAAATTTTCTTCTTTTATTAGCTCTATTCTCATCTGACCAGGACCCCCTGACCCTAACTTTCTAGCCATTCTGGAGAAAAGAAGGATCTCTTAAAATGGAATGAATGCTAGGACTATTAAGTGAAAAACCAAGGGAGAATGGGACATCACATGTCAAAATGTCATCCCCTGGTTATTTGCTAGTTGCAAGAGAGAAATTGGACCTAAGTGTGGAGTAGAGGGTAGGACAGACCTGCTTCTGGGACACAGGGGAATGGGCTCTTGCTATAGCCATCTGACTACATCCTAGTGTAGCCTTTGGACTCAATGTGCAGTGTCCAGAGGATTTTGGGGACAGATGCAGAAGTGAGACAGCACAAGGGAGCAATCTTCCCAATTCAGAAGGTGGCTCTTCCACAGGGCAACTGGCCCAGTCTCTGCAAATCAATGTCAGTGGGAAAAAGGAGGCTGGGGAGGAAGATCCTTCTGGGGGGAAGGAGATTTTAGGGGCTCAACACCCAAGTGCAACAAGGGTCCTCAATAAGATGTTGAAATGAATGAGAAGAGTCATCAAAGGCATTGGAGATGATGGGAAAGTGTGGGTGATGATGAGGTGGCCATCAGGGGACAGTAGGGGATCATCAGTGCTCATGTGCTAAGTGGATAAATGGCATTGAGTCATGCAAGAAAATGTCCTTTTTTCTTTTAAAATGTGATTTGAGAAGTGCATTTGAGAAGTGTCAGCCCTACCAAAAGCAAGTAATGCTAAGAAGTTATAGAGAACTTGTTCATTTGCATAACTATCTGAAGGAACTAAGGGGGCTTGGGGTTTAGCTCAGTGGTAGAGTGCTTCTTTAGCATGTGTGAAGCATTGGGTTTGATTCCCAGAAGGCACACAGTCAAAATCCTAAGTCTGTTTCAAGTTAATTTAAGTCTGATCTAACAGATCTGCTAATGGAAAAAATTCAGACCCTGAGATGTGTACAGGTGAAAAATGATTAAAGCTTACTTGCCTAACCTCAGTTGGCTGTTACCCCATTAGGACCTTAGGCTACCATACTTAATCTCTCAGTAAAATTTGTATCATCTAGGTCACAACAGTACCATGGTTAAGGCCCATACCTCTTCTCAGATTCCCAGGGGCTCCAAAGGCTCATCTCCAGCTGACCCCTTTTGAAATATTATATGGCAGATGGTTTCTGTACACCAAGCTACCCCTGAGTGTGCTAACAGCCTGGACACCAGGGTCGAGGCCCTCACTGACTGATGGCAACAGGTCAACTCCCTGGCTGCTGAGGTCCTTGGCTCTGATCACTGCCACACCGGGGTGAGTCTGCATCATGCTCCCACAGGAATACTGTTTTTGGAGCAACAAGTCAGGACAGGTTCAGGATAACATTCACATACTAACCCACCTGACATCACAATTCAGGGAGAAGGCAGCCCAGGGCTGGTTCTTGTGGAAGGAGCCTTGGTTGTGGTTCTCCTGGCTTTCACCCCTTATTAGGACTATTAACCTCAATCCTACTTCTCTGGTGTGGTTCCTGTTTGCTAAACCTCCTCACTAAGTTTATCTTTTTCCACCTACAGGCCACCAACCTGCAGATGTCTCTGAGGCTTGCTGGGGACTATTAACCTAGTGTGCCTGAGGCCCCACTGCCATCATCATCTGTATCAGATCAAGTGGGACAAAGATTCTGCACTGCTCACCTGCCAGCAGATATCTCCTGTTAGGCTGAAGCAAGGAACCCTAAAACTCCTATCTCAACCCCTAGACAGTTAGCAAGGACCCAGAGTTTGAGAAATCATTGTCCCTCTCCAGCACGAAGCAGCTAAAGATGTGAGCTGATGCCCCAATCTGAAGGCTTTCAGAGTTCTGAGTCCTTGACGGGGGAATGATAGCATAGGTAGATAGACATGAACAGAGGAGTTGGGGAAAGGGAATTCAGGCTGTGACCCCGGGGGCACCCAACTGACTTATGCTGCCAAGGGACCACCTTCTTGCAGTCAGACAGCTCCCTGTCAATATGGAGAAAATGAATATGGTCTGTGCTGGAAAAATTTTCAACATGGCGAAATTGGCTCAGAGTAAGCTATGGTGGAAACCACACTGACCAGCCCAAATACATAATTCATGGGGTGGGAGGATCTTAAACAGGCCATAAGTACCCACAGTGTAGAAGACACAGGCTGTTTCCTCTCTTGAAGGAGCGTTACTTCCATATAAACACCTTATGCTTTTCTAAAACAAACAAAAAACAGAAAACGAAAACAAAACCCAGAGAATGTTAAAGAAGTGTGTATTGTAGAATTTAAGGAGGAAATGGTATACAGCTCACTTTAAAATATTCCAGGTAAAATACAAAACAAAAATAGAAAGAAGGATGAAGCAAAATAAGGCAAGATGGCAACTGCTGCTAAAACGGGATGGTAGGAACTTGGGCTTCTCTGGATTATTCTTTCTCTCTGTCTAGACACTTGATAGTGTTTGCTGTAGTTTGGATCTAGAATGTTCCCCAAGGGCCCATGTGTTAAAGGGTTGGTCCCCAGGGTTGTGGTTTTGGGAGGTGAGGCCTAGTGGGAGGCCTTTAGGTCAGTGACAGTGTGCTAGCAAAGTAGAGAGTGGGACCCTGGCCCTTTCCTCTTCCTTTTGTTGCTTCCTTGTGCTGAGGTGGGTGGTGTTGCTCTGCCATGTCTGCGTGCTCTAGCTATGACATGCTGCCTTAGCACAGGCCCCAAGCAGGGAGCCAGTTGATCACAGGTGAAAACTCCAAACCTCTGAGCCAAAACAAATCTTTTCTCTTCATTTTGTTAAAGTAATGGACAACTGACTAACAGTGTTCACAAAAGGGAAAAAGCTATGGAAACCATTTTGGTCATTACTCAATGAGTCAAACACAGTTACCATACAACTAGCCAATTTCACTCCTGGGTATATACTCATAAGAATTGAAAACACATGCTCAAAAACTTGCACACCCATGTCCACAGCAGTATTATTGACCAAAGCCAAAAGATGAACACAAACCAAATGTCTATCAACAGATGAATGGATAAACAAAACGTGGTCTATATATACAATGGAATATTATTTGGCCATAAAAAGGTTGGAAATTCTGACACATGCTACAGTGTGGGTGAACCCTGAGGACATTTTGTTAAGTGAAAAAAGCCAGACACAGACATAAAAGGCCACATATTGTATGATTCCATTTATATGATGTAACATCATATTTCACAAGAGCTATCTTGACCTAGTTTTGAAGTTGTAGCTGGAAACTCTCTTCTCTCTGTCCTTCGGGGCAGTTTGCTAGGCTCCCATCTCCACCGCTTCTTGTATCAGGCCCAACTCTCTGGGGCTACTAAATGCACACCCTACTCACTCCTGATTGGGCTCCCACACTGGGGCCAGGTCCCAGAGAACTAGGGAGAAACTCAATGCCCCAGAACCCACAAAATTCTTCAGATTAGCCAGTTCACAGAGAACCACCCCTCCCACTGACTATGTATAAATTGTCCCTACAGCTCCCGCTTGCTGTTATCCTGTCACTGTGTGCAATCTCCTGTGGCCCCATGGTGGCAGCCTTCTCTTGTTCAGATCTTCAAGAAACTTGACTTCTACCTTTTGCCTAGCCCAGTGTCACTGTGCAGTGAGCCACTATCCAAAAAAAAAATCTGATAGAACATATGACATGCCCAGAATAGGCAAATCCATAGCATCAGAAAGCAGCTGGGGACTGGGGGCTGGGGGTGAGCCGAGACTGTTAATGGGTCAGGGGTTTCCTCCTGGGGTGATAAAAATATTCTGGAACTGGATACAGGCAGGGTCATGCAACACTGTGAATGTACTAAATGCCATAGAACTGGTCCTTTAAAAATGGTGAATTTTATGTTATGAGAATCTCACCTTGATTAAAAAAAGGATGGGGTGGAGAGGTGCTACTGGACTCACTCAGATACTCACAGGTTACACACACATTTTCATTATGGCACACTGTCAGTCATGGGGTGCCCTGCACCTCTAAAAGAATTACTGATAATTTCAAGGATTTCAGGATAAAATTATTGTTTTGAAACCCAGTGTAAGCTTGTTTTGCACTACCATAAGAGTCCTGCAAGGTTACTATCCATATTGGAAGGAGGAGGAGGTAGCCCTAGTCCCCCAACCCAAGACATATGAGGTAGGTCTAATACCAGAGGCGGCAGAAAGCTGTGGAGTAGTGACCCCTGAGAGACCCGCCCCACTGTCAGGATTCCACCTTAGGCAGCCATCGACAGCAGAAGACCTAGTGGTGGTGGGGCCACGTGAGGTTCCAAGTGTCTGTCTTTGAGATCTACTACAGGAAATTCAGCCATAATTTCAACGTCCACAAAAAAGACATGACAAGCTTGTCCTCACAGATCCCAGCAGTAACCCTGAGGCAAGCAGGGTGATGCTCCCTAGTGTGTGTAGAAGGAAGCACCTGGAGGGAGCCTGGTGGTCCTGGAAACACCCTTTGACTCTGGTGGGCCACCAGAGCACAGGACAAGTTGAAGGATGATTCCAGGCCCTAAACCAGATTTTCTGCAGTATGATGCTAGGGACGCAGGTGAGGGGCCTTTAGACTGTGTCTCAGGTAAGGCCAGGAAGGCCTGTCAGCCTGTGTACCCAGCAGCTTTTTCCCGGGCTGGTCCACTTCTTTGAGGAGCCAGCAGCAGACTCCCCCATCCTTGCTCCCAGCAAAATGCAGTGTGCTGGGCAGCCCCACTGCTGGCTGGGAGGGCAGGAAGGGGGGCTTGGAAGGAGCCTGCAGCCCAAGGAAAGAAAGCCCTGACGAAAAGGCAGAGCCAGTCAGTGCACCTCAGAGCCGTCCTGAAGACCAACACTAGGTGGGGTGCTTTCCCCAGAAACAGAAAACAAACCAAACAACATCAATTAAAGCATTCAGCGTTTGGGCTTTTTCATCCACGAGGAGGGACAGGCAACACCGCTTGGGGTGGAAAGTCCTTGGGTCCAGCGGCTCAAGACCTCAGCTGCCTTCTCTCAGTCCCGCTAGCTCTTCTCATCCTGGAGTCCTAGCTACCTGCCACCCACCTAGCGCGATGGCCAGGGAGATCAGCTCGGAGGACCTGCCTGGGCACGCTCACAGCTCAACCCCAGGCCCCAGGCTCTGTGCAGCCTGGCCTGGTAAAGCCCTCTGGGAGCTCCCCTGCAACTAGTGTCTCCAGGCAGTGGGGACAGAGGCTGACCTAGACATAAAGAGGGCTAACCAGGCTGTTTCCTGAGGATTCTTTCCACAGGTGTTTAGATCTGCCCTTTTCTGTTCACAGATCATACTGGGATGTCCATGTCACTCAGAGCCCCTTCCTGACCCGTTTCTCTCCCACCCCTCCCTCTGCTCCAGCCATACTAGTGTTCAAGCTCTACCTCCCATAAGCCAGGCCACTCCTGCCTCAGTGCCTTTGTACCAGCTGTTCCCTCTGTCCAGAATGCTCTTCCAAAGCATAAGCATATGACTTGTTCTTTTACCACCTTCAAGTGCTTTGTAGAAATCATGCCTTTGAAATGAGACCTATTCTAGCTGCACTAGGCAAACCTGCAAGTGGACCTCCCTTCCCCAGCACTTACCATCTTTTACATGTTGTATAATTACTAATTTAAAACGTGTACTGTTTATTGTCTATGTTTAGTCACCAGGACTAGAATCAGAAAGCAGAGTTTTTTTTTTTTTTTTTGCTGTCTTGTTCCCTGATGGATTCCGGATGTCTGCAGCACCCTGGCCCATAGTGGGTGCTTGGCAGATATTCATTGGGCTGAACTAGTCATAACTAGCCCTGTGGGGAAGTGTTGGGCACAGTTCCCTGCTCAAATCAGCTCAGCTTGCTCCCTCTTGCTCTTCCCCACCTTCCATCCAGCCCTTTGCTTCCTCTTCCTTAGCTTGGTTAAGCTTATGCCCTTCCCTGGTGTAGGATGGGATGACACAGGTGGACATGAACCACTGAGATGCACGAACCCCCACCCTAGATAGCCACAGGAGCACGATTTTGGACGTCCCCCTATCAGGGGACCCTCTAGTTCTGTGCCTGTGGACAGTTTACCAGGTGCCCCTAGGCAACAGTGTCATGGCCACACAGTGCCAGCTTGCCCCGCATTTCCACACCCAGAGGTGCAAAATCCAAACTTACCTGGCGGATCAGCGACGGGATGCTTTTGCGCCAGCACCAGGATCAGCGGCGGAAAACCAATCAGAGAAGAGAAACTGGAAAACACGGGCTGAGGCTCCCCGGGCGCCCAGCACAGGCTGATCCCTCTCCTGTGGCTCCCCTGGAAGCGGGTAGCCCCTAGGGCAAGCCTGACTGCTTTCCGCCCTCGCCCGCCTCCCAGGACGTCCCCGACTGTCGCCGCTGCCGCTGCTCCTTCTACCCTGTGGCCACCTGCGCCCGCCCTCCCGCGCCCCTGCCGAGACGGGGCTCCAACCCGCTCCACTGCGTCTCTGTCCGGCGGGCTACCGGGTCTCCGGCGGCGGGGGCTGTCGGCCTCCCCTCCCGCCCCCGGCAGGCCTGAGGACAAGGCCGCCGCCTCCGAGAAGCCCTCCGGGGCGGCGTCCCCAGGAGGCGGGGGGCTCCCAGCCGGGTCTCGACCTCGCTTGCAGGCGCTCCTTGGGAGGAGCGTCCTGCGCGGCTGTCCGTCGGTCGGGTCGGCTGGCGCTGCCGAACGGGGCCGCGAGCGGGCGGGACTGGGGCGGCGGCGGCGTGGGAACGGGGCGCGAGGGGGGGCACGGAGCATGCGCGGCGCGGCGGGAGGGCGGCCCGGTCCGCGTCCGCCCCACAGGGGCGTCTGGCCTCGCTCCCCACGCATCCCTGGGCACTTCCGTTTCCCGTCTGGGCTGCTCCGAGGGCTTGGGGTCGCCGTAGTCACAGTACTGAAGTCCCTGAAGGAGATAGGGGAGGGGCCAGCGTTGGCAGAGTACTTCTCATGGGACAGACCCATGGACATTACGTCCATCCATTCATCAGTCGGCCCCTCTGGGGTCTAGGGCCCCTGCAGAGTGGCTAGCATCAAGTGGGGAGGCTAGAGGACCAACTTGCATGTGCTGGGAAGGCAGGGATCAGAAAGTGGTGGGGGGCATGAAAGGGGTTTTGGGGAATGGGGGTATGGAGGCAGATGGAGGGCAAACAGGGACTCAGGAAGTGAAAGAAGCAAAGACTTACTGGGTGCAGAGGCCTGCCCCGCAGGTTTCCCCACAAGCTTCAAGCCAGCCACAAGGGTGGGCATGGGATTGCCATTTTCCAATAGGTTATGATCCACGTGGTGGAACCAAGATGGCAACCCAGGGTTGACTTGGGTGTTGCTCTGTTGAGGATTATGAGTTCCTTGAAGAAAAGGTAGAACAGTGGAAAAAATAAAACTAAGAGAAAAGTAACAGGGGAACAAACCCAGTCACCTGCATGTCTCAGCCCTGCCCTTGTGACCCTGGGTCCCAGCCAGGACAACTTGGCCAATGGCAAGGAGCCCTTGGCAAGCCTATGGTACCAGGAGGAAGGATGGCTCTTCCAGGCACAGGTGAGGGCTGGGACACCCACATGGGGTACATAGGGGCACAACTTCTGGGCCCCTTCCCAGGAGCAGAGACACGGAGTCGTCATCATTGCCACCACCCCCCATGACCCTCAGCTGTGGCCCAGAGGGCCCCTTGCTAGGACACTGAGTGGGCAGGTCCAGGCTTGGGCTCCTGAGTTGGACTGGGGTGAGTGGTGGTTCCCCCAAATTTTGCAAATGTCTCTAGATTAAGGATGTCAAGATGAGATAAGCCAGATTCTCCAGGTGGGCCCCAAGTCCAATGGCAGACGTCCTTATGAGAGACAGAAGAGAGACACAGAAGGAGAAGCCCGTGCGGAGGTGGAGGTGGAGGTGGAGATTGGAGGCATGCGGCCACAAGCCAAGGGATGCCTGGAGCCCCTGAAGCTGCTACGAGACAAGAGAACCTGCCCTAGAGCCTCCAAAGGGTGCCCACACTGTGGCCTCAGACTCTGGCCTCCAGGACTGTGACAGTAAATTCCTGTTGTTTTGAGCCACCCGGTTTGTGGTCATTTGCTGTGGCCACCTGAGGACACTCACAGGAGGGAACAGGTTGAGCCTGGAGCCCTCCTAGGCCAGCTGAAGGGAGGGCTGGGCCCTTGTACCCACATCATCCGGTAACTGAGTGGGTCTGGGGCATGCTCCCTTTGGCCTCGGGCTGTTCACAAGGAGTTTGGGCATCAACCTCCATAGAAGCCGGGGTCCCTGGGGTGCAGCCGCATTCCCCGTGGGAGGAATTCCTGTGTGTACTGAGCTCACACGTCTGACCCAACTCTAGAAATGGGGAGGACTGGGGGACCCGTGTGCATGGCTGTCTTCAGCCACTTGGGGTTACTCTCTTGGAGGAGGGAGCTTTGCTACAGTCAGTCTGTAGACTATGTGACAACTGAAGCAAAGTGAGGGGGACGCTGACAAGCCCACGGTTCCACAGGGACATGCATCCCCTTCTTGAATTTGTTCCATGTTTATTGGGAAGAATTTCAGACACAGGTCTACCTGCCGAGAATGAGCGTCCACCGATTCCCCATCAGCACCTGCAGCGACCCAGGCATGGCCATCCCTGCCTGCTTCCCCTTACTATGGCAGAAAGGCCTTCGCTGAGAGAAGGCTACAGGCAGGAACAGGGCCTCTGGGACAGCTAAACCCAGATTTAGAAATGGGAGAAGGACCTGGGTCGTGGAGGTTACACTTTCCTCCCCTGGGCCTTGAGGCTCTAGTTGTCCTGCTGCAGCGTCTCTTCATTTTCCCCTATCCCTGGAATGGGCCAGCCAGCTGCTGGGCTGCAGGGAGCAGGCGCTGTCCCAGGCTGCGGTCCTGCCTGCTGAGCAGGGGTCTCTCTGAGGCAACTCGGTCCTGGCTTGGCTGCAGCAGATCCCCAGGGGCTACCATGGGGATGGATCTGGAGAAGGAGTTCTGGGTGAAGCCATGCATCTGTGGAAAGTTGAAAAAGCCTCTGGAGAGGGTCTGAGCCAGTGTGTGTGTGGGAAGATCAGTCCCTGTGGGCTGCCTTTGCATTGAGGCTGAGACTGGAGTGGTATGTGCCCTGGGGCCAGCTAACATGCTCTGCTGGCCTATCTGTGGAGGGAGGTGGTTTGGGGGGATGTGCAAATCTTTGAGTGGTGTCCTCCAAGCCCAGGCACTGACTATGTTGATAGAGCCTGGGAGCTTAGGTATGGACAGGCTGTGTGGTTTCTCTGCAGCCCCACCCTTGCACCCCTGCTGGGAAGGAGCACATAGGTGGGGGAAGGGGAACGTCCAAGCTGCGGTCTAAGGAGACAGTGGCTCTGGTGGTGGGTGGGAGCAGTGGGTGGGAATGCATGTGGAAATGCCCCAGGGCACCCAGGCTGCTCCTTGACCTTGCAAAGGGGTCAGGGTACTGAGCAGCTTGTGAGTTGGAGGAGGTCATGTCCTATGTGAGACCAGCCCTCACAGCCCTGAAGCCCTTAAGACTTTATGGGGCCCTCATGGTGAGGCAAGTGCGGTAGAAGATCTACCACGGCTGAGAGAGAGCAGCTCCCAACCCTGTGGACCATCTTTGCCGTAGGATGCTTGTGGACTTGACTTGGGGGTCAGCTGGCACCACCGCCAGGAGGTTGCAATCCACCTGCTGCAGCTGAAGCAATGGTTTCTGAATTTCCCAACTGTCCCCCTCCTCAGTGTGTCCACCACTGTCCTTCCCTGCCCTTCCCAGTACGGTCTTCCTTTCTGTATATTGACCTTTCAATGTGGCTATCACTCCTTCTTGACTGGCCCTGTCAGTATGGCCATCATCTCCTTTCACTGCTCCTCTCAGTGTGACCACGATTGTACCCAGCTTCCCTACTCTCCTGAACTGTCACTCAGGATCTAGTCTCTTTACATCTTCAGGTCTTGGCTCTGGCTTCAGGCTGCTCCTGTGTGCTTGAGAGTCTTTCAGTGTCAATCAGGAACACATATTTCCTTGTTCTTGCCCAAGGAAAGAGAAGTCTCGCATCTGTGGAGAGAATAGGAATGGTTCCCCTAAGTTCCACTTGGTCATTTGGCCAGTGGACTATTGGAGTCATTAACAGATGCTTTAGGAATGTATGTGCAGCTGTGCTTTGACCGATCAGGTCTGCTTCTGAATTTGAAGTTGGAGGTTAAAATGCCCTGAGTCATGTGGGGGAGAGTTATGGTTTGGATATGAGGTGCCCTCTGAAAGTTCATGTGAGACAATGTAGCCATGTCCATAGGGGAAATGATAGAGAGATGTAACCTAATCAGTGGATTAATCCATTTGACAGATTGCTAATTTGAAAGGACTGCTGTACTGGGTGATAACTGGAGGCAGGAGGATGCAGGTCACTGGGGGTGAGCCTTTGAGGTTTATATTTTGTCCCTGGCACCTTGCTTGCTCTCTGCTTCCTGGCTGAGCAAAGGTGAGCAGATTTCTTCCACTACGCCCTTCTGCCATGATGTTTTGCCTCACCCCAGGCCCAGAGCAATGGAGTCAGTCAATTATGGATTGAGACCTCTGAAACCAAGAGCCAAAATTAACCTTTTCTCCTTTAAGTTATTCTTGTCAAGTATTTTGGTCAGAGTGACAAAAGGCTGACTAACAAAGGGAGAGGCAGGCACTTCAACAAAAAGGGGGGGGTCCTCTTTTATCGAGGAAGAAGGGGGATGACTGCTGGGAGGGCAGCCAGCAGTGCCTACTCTCCAGGCATTCCTTCAGGTGACAGGGACCGCATCCAGGAGGATCATCAATGGTGAGGACCTGAAGAGTCATCAAGACTTTCCGAAACTTCCTGGCAGGGAGGAAGGCTCAGTATTCTAGTGGCCTAGGATAGCTACTCAACCTGAGGTTGGCATGAAGCTGGCCTGCCCCCTCTAGTGGCCACATCCCCCACCCCCTGGCACATGTCCACACTTGGAAGGAGGGATAAATGAGGCATGCCTATGAGTGGGTTCATTCTTGGGTCACCTGGAGCTTTCCATGATGCCCATTTCCGTTCCTAACCCAGACCTCTCCTTAGAGTTCCTGCTCTTTGTATCCACCTGCCTTCTTGATTTGGATTCTTCCACTCCACATGTCCAAAACTGAGCTCATGATTTACTACCAGGGCTGCTGCTTATGTCAAGTCCCCCGCTACAGTGAATGAAATCCCCGTGCACCCTTGTTAGAGGCTAGAAAGTGGGGATATATATCTTTTGCTCACCCTCCACATCCCACCATACACAGTGTTTGGTTACACATATTTTAGGCCTGTGAAATCTTCCCTTTCTGCTC
Source organism: Sciurus carolinensis (assembly GCF_902686445.1). Taxonomy (NCBI): domain Eukaryota; kingdom Metazoa; phylum Chordata; class Mammalia; order Rodentia; family Sciuridae; genus Sciurus; species Sciurus carolinensis. Next base: position 129,585,383 of record NC_062232.1, on the reverse strand, counting down.
CATGATACTACCATTACTGTTTTCCAGACAATGGGCACCTCTCATGGGGGAATTCCAATAGGTCCCTACTAGTCTTCCTGCATCTATTCTTCTCCTCATATAATTTCTTCACAAACAACCAAGTCCTTGAAATATAATGTGATACTCACATACATGAATGTGTGTGTATCACTGGCTTCAAACTTTTCAATGGGTTACTAACTCTTTTAGAATAAAGACTAACCCCTGCTTAAGGCTCACAAGGATGGTATGGACTGGACCTTCCAGCCTCCGTGCATATTTCTTGTTCTCTCTCTCTCTCTCTCTCTCTCTCTCTCTCTCTCTCTCTCTCTCTCTCCCTCCCTCCCTCCCTCTCCTCCAACCACACTGTCATTTAGTTCAGCACTCACCATGTTCCTTCCAGCCCCAGAACTTTTGCATATGCAGTTCTCTTGTCTGTTGTAAGGACCATTTTCTATAAGAGGAGTGGAAAATGCCAGGTCTGGGATTTCCCAGGTTCCCTTGCAGTTAGGGCATGAGCACATGACCCAGGTTCCACTCATCAGATACACCCATTTACAATTGAATCTGAGGCACCAGATAGGAGGAAGCAGGAGCCCCACAGATCCCACTTGGGTGGGCTGGTGGCAGCAGAGCCAGTGACACCTGTTTCCAAGGAGCAGAGGCAGCTGTGGCTCTTAGGGCAGCATTCTAAGCTCCATGGTGTCTGTAACAGCTGTGGGTGAGAGCCACAGTGATGCCTCCCCCAACCAAGCACTCTGGTGGGGTCTGGACCCTTGTCCATCTCTGCAAAGGCCCCAAGCCTGGTTCTTCAGTCTTCCCCCAAAGCATGGTGGATTCCCTAGAGCAATTCTTATGCTGTGTTCATCAGCCAGTCAGTTTGTGTTATTTGTGTTGTTGTTAGGAACTGTGAGGGACCAGGTCTCTGCAGGTGCCATCTGATCCCCTCCAAGGGCTCAGGGACACCACTTGCTCCTGGTTTGCTTTTTTGGCCTCAGGTGGCTCTTTACAGAGTCCTTCACTGACTCCTGTTCCTGTATCCTTCCTTTATTTGTTGGTGTTTGTTCATAGTTGTCAATGTTTAGAGACTTTGCATCTCTTGTTGGCTAAATGACAGTATCTCTGGTCCCTCACAGTGGTGCTTCCCTGGATGACTTTGGTGTCATTTACTAAGATGATGCTTCTCAGAAGAAGAGACTTGGAGGAACATTCCTAGTGCTATTGTAGACATGAGCATTAAGGGGCTATTGTAGTGTTAATTATCCATTTTTTTTGGTACCACGGATTGAATCCAGTGGTGCTTAACCACTAAGCCATATCCCTAACCCCTTTTATTTTTTAATTTAATGACAGGGTTTTGCTAAATTGCTGAGGTGGGCTTTGAACTTGTGATTCTCCTGCATCAGCCTCCCGAGCTGCTGGGATTTCAGGCATGTGCTACCATTCCCAGCAAGTTATCCATTGTTATAAGCCAATTACCCTTAGTGACTTAGCTGGGAGGTTCTGGCTTAGGGTCACTCATGAGGTGACATTCAGACTGTCTTGTGAAGCTGCAGTCTCTGAAGACCTAACGGGCTATGGGATCCACTTTAAGCTACTCTCATGACTGTTGGCAAGTGACTCAATTCCTTATCACCACACGGACCTATCCATAGGGCCACTCATGTGGATTTATCCATCAAATAAATGATCAGGGTGGGGAGAGAGGAGGGATCTATCTATCTATATCATATATATATATACACACACACACACGCACACAGAGGGGGAGGTGTGGGGGGAGGGAGAGAGACAAGCTGTGCTCTCCTTTAACCTACAGTTGGAAGGCAAGTTATAGCACATTGATTCTGGCTTATTCTGTTTGTTACAAGTGAGTCACTATGTGTAGCCTTCACTCCTGGGGACAGGGATTATTAGACTACATCTCTCAAAAAGGGGAGTGTCAAAGAATTTGTGGACCCACTTTTAAAATCATGTTTTGAGACACTTATGGTAACTGCATCAGGTGCCATGAGAAGGTGGGATGGACAGGAGACAATATGAAGTATTAGGTCAGTTAGAGGGTATCTTGCAATAGTCAAGGCCCAAGTGATGGTATTAGACTTAAGTCAGGTTCTGCCCTTAGCCAATGGTGGAGACCAACCCTTCTACAGATAGTAACCAGGATGAAATATTAACAACAAAATTTCCTGACGGCATGAAGACTAAACAGTAGAAGCAGAAACCATGGGAAATTGACACAAGGAAGAAGGGACCAGCAGGATATACATTTCTTGCTTGTCTGCATGTGAAGGTGGGCATTGAGGACACCATGGTAGATGGCCCAAACTCAGAGACAGACTTCAGGGTTTCTACAGCAGAGGGAAAGCAAGAGATACGTGATCCTGGGAGGACAGAAATGGATGGGGAGCCCCAAATTTGGCATGCTAAACTCTGTCCAAATGTGTGGTTGATCCTAGAACCCACACAGGAAATAATCCAAGAATGGAACTGAATGTAGATTTGAGTTGATGCCCAATACAAGGAAAGCAGAGTTTGGAGTTTGAGTTTAGCTAAATCTACAGCCTTGTAAAAGAACTATAGTGACATAAGCAACAACAAAGTCTTTTTGGAGAAATACAACCAAAACCAAGAAGCCAGAGCTACAGAACTCATTATTTGCAATGTCTAGGATATAATGTTAAATTACCAGAAGAAAAAGAAAATAAATTACTAGAAAATAAAGAAAATGTCCTGATATTTAAAAAGTATTTAAGGGAAACTGACCCTGAAATGACCCTGAATAGGATAATTTGGAATGTTTTAAAAGTATGCTTAAGGACATAAATCATGCTCATAACAAATTTTTAAAAAGAAAATCTCAAATGTGGAAAAGAAAGTATGGAGAAGAATCAATTATAAATTATAGAACTGATAAATATATCCAAAGCGGAAATTTTACTGAATTTTTTGGGCAGTACTAGGAATTGAACCTCGGGCTTGCATATGCTAGGAAAACACTAAGCTACATCTTCAGCCTTTTATTTTTTATTTTGAGACAGAGTCTTACTAAGTTGCTCAGTTTGGCCTTGAACTTGTGACCCTCCTGCCTCAGCCTCCTGAGTCACAGAGATTACAGGTGTGTGCCACCAAGCCTGCTAGATGGTATTTTTTATTTATTCATTTGTTTATTTTTTTCATTCTTGGTAATGTACCCAAGGGTGTTTTTACCACTGAGTTTACTCCCAGCCCATTTAATATTTTAATTTGAGACAGGGTCTCTTTAAATTTTCTGGGCTGGCTTTGAACTTGTGACATTCCTGCCTCAACCTCCCAAGTTTCTGGGATTCAGGTATGTGCCATTGTTGTGGGATAGATGGTCTTAATAATAGATTGTAGAAGACAGAAAAAAGAATCATAAATCTGGGGATAGATAAATAGACATGACTCATTCTGGAAAATTGAAATGACAAGCTTTTTGTTTAATGAAAATAATATAACTTTAGTGATCTGTGGGGAAATATAGTAAGGTGAAATAAATATGTATATGTAACTACAGGAGAAAGTCACAGAAGGGGGAAGGAAATCACTTGAAGAAATAATGACTGAAAATTTCTACAATTTGGAAAGTGACATAATTTACAGTTTAAGAAAGCTCAGTGAGGGGCTGGGGTTATGGCTCAGTGGTAGAGTGCTCGCCTAGTCCATGTGAGGCACTTGGTTTGATCCTCAGCACCACTGAAAAATGAATAAACAAAAATAAAGGTGTCTATCTACAACTAAAAAATATTTTAAAAAAAGAAAGCTCAATGAAACATGAGGAGGCTAAATAAAAGAAAAACCAGCCGTAGGGACATTGTAGTCAAAGCGCTGAAAGCAAAGGATGAAGAGGAAATCTTGAAAGCAGCTGGAATAAAATGAAGCATCACTTATTGGTCATTAACAAGAAGATCAACTGAGTTCTTATCTGAAACAATGAAAGTCAGGAGACAATGGAACGTCATTTTTAAAGTGCTGAAAGAAGAACAAACCCTTAGCATTGAAATCTATATTTACATCTAGGTAAAATATCTTTCAGGAAAGAAGGTAAAATAAGGACATTTTGAGATACAGGAAAGCTAAAAGAACTCATGAGTAGATGTACATTAAAAGAAATGTTAAAGGAAGCCTTTGAATCTAAAGAAAAAGATTCTTTTGCTCTTTGTATGGTAACAAAGAGCTCCACAATTGGTAAATGTGTGGGTAAATATTAAAGAATATTTACTCTTAATTTCTTCATAATACATATGACAGTTTCAAGTAATATTACTTGAAATATTACAAGTAATATTGCTTCACAGGTTTTATAGCATAGATAGGTTTACAACATATGGTGACTCTAGTATAAAGGATGGGGTAAAATGGGAATGAATGTATATGGTAGTTAGGTATTTACATTTTGTGATCAATCATAATTAGACAGTAAAAAATAAAAGATATATTTTATATCTGCAGTAACCACTAAAAATAATACAAAGTATGATTGTTAAAAAGGCAAAGGCAAATTAAAATGGAATTCTATTTTTTTTTAATCCAGGCATGAAATAGTGAATGTAGAAAGAAGAGCAGATGGGACAGACAGTGTAAGGGTGGACCTAAATTCAAATTTAGAAAATATTAATGAGCTAAATAATGCAATTAAAAGGAAGGGTTTTCCAGAATGGATGGAAAAATAAGGATCTTGCTATCTAAAGGATATTCTATTTCAATAAAAAGACTCACTTGGTGTGACAGGAAATGTATAGTGATAAACCGTGCAAAGGGCAAGTATAAGAAAGTGGAAACTGCTTTATTAATAGCAGAAAAATAGAGACCAAGAGTATTAATTGAAATCAAATGTAATGACATAAGGGTTAATAGATAAGGAGTACATAAAATTTGTCAGTGTCTTCTATTCAATAATAGAGCATCAAAATATATGAAATAAAACTTGAAAGAGTAGGGAGGGAAAAGGGGGAACTGCAGTATGAAACTGAGCAAATTATGTTTTGTGTGTGAGACATCACAACAAATTCCACCATCATGTACATTTATGAAGCACTGATTAAAGTCAATCAAGGAGTACTAGTAAAGAAAAGAACAAGGGGAGGGGGGAGGCGACTGTAAAAGAACAAATTTCATTGTGTGCATTAACTACAATGCATTAACGAAAGCACTAAAAATGAATAATTGATACAGCAAGGGGATTTATTCCCTCAAACCCACTGCCTTCTGGGTAAGCCATTTTATTGGCCGAGAGCCAATGGGCGTGTCCATTGTTTGTGGAAGTTGTAACCCCTGCTGGGGGGGGTAAATCCTTCCCATTGGGTGCGCTTTATGCTGGTAGCGCTGGGTGCCTCCCATTGGTTGCTCCGGATTCAAAGTGCTAGAACTTTCTGTGTGGTCTGCAGGGGGTTGTGGGAGAAGCAGGGCTTTCTGGGAGCTCACCTGGCTTGAGCACAAAGGGCCTGGGAGATCCTGAGGTGACCTCTTCCCATTCTTCTGAGAGGGATTGCGGAGTTGTCAGAAAAAGTCCACGGACAGGTAGGGTAGTCCCTAGAGTTTCGGGGAGCGGGAGGTACATGATTATGAGGTGCCAGAGCCAGAGGCGCCCTGGCACTTCATAACCGGGAGGGGGCTCTGGCTGCTGGGATCGGGGAGGCGTGCGGGAGGGGTTCCCTGTCTGGTTTTGGGGAACGGGTGGGGAGGGCCCCTTGCTGCCTGTGGGGTCTCTGGAGGGGAGGGCTTCTGGCCGTGGGGACCTGTGAGACAGGTCTGGTGGTGTGGAGGCGACTGGTGTGAGGTGGTTGAGGAGGATCCATGACGGTGGGGCCGGCTGTGGAGCCGGGAGGGGGAGGGGAAAGGAGGGCGTGGTGGCGGCTACCCGTCACGCTTGTGGGGAGCAGACTCGAGGGCCACTGGCCACCATGTGGGCAACTCGGAGGGGACCAGGGTACGGGGAGTGGGACGTGTGAGGGAAGGCTAAAGTTGAGGTGTGAGACGGCTCCTCAGCGCGGGCAAATGAGCTGCTGGCTACTGGCCGCGCCGGTGGAGGCGGGCGGGAAGACGCTGCGCGTCCCACGTGTCGGGAAGTAGGCGGCAGGCGGCCACGGATCGCGGTGGGCGGGAGGTCGGGGCTGGAGGTCTGTGGCTTGACGGTCGCGGAATTGAGGGCACCCCTCAGCTGCCTGGGGGTGGCGCGGCCAGAGAGAGCCCTCGTTGCACCTTGGAGAGAGCCTAGCCGGGAGGGAAGACCCAGGGGCTCGCAGGCTCGCGGGAGCACCGGGGACGCCCTAATTCGGGCGCGACGGGCCAGCGCTAGTGGCAGTAGGTGTGGGGAGCACTGGGAGGAGGGGCTGCCGGCTCGGGGCTCGGGGCCGCGGCCCAGCTCCAGATGTGAGAACGCTGCGGGACGAAGGCCACGTCCCAGCACGCGGGGGCGCCCTACTTCCTGGGGCTCCTCCCGCCAGCCCAAGTGCTGTGTGTCAGCGTGTGGCACCACGCAGGATGGCGGGAGGGGCTAGCTTCTCGAAGCCTGGAGGGACATGGGCTGGAAGACAGGGTCACCACCGGAGGGTGCGCAGGATGCCCTGGGGCATCCATGATGATGAGACACCCTCAGCTATCCCAGCCAAAGTGAGGAGCGGAAGACTCGAAGAGAAACTGTAGCCCCTACAGTTGGAATTGGAGACGCTTCGCGTGGCCTCTGCAACATGGGATGCAGTGACTGCATGGGACAGGACCTGGGCGTCTGGAGAAAAATAAACATTAACTACAAGGGCACATTCGACTTTTACCTTTACCTAGATAGACTACATACCACTCACAAGGGAAAAAAAAAAAAAACACTTTACATAAATTCGGTGTGCATCTGTCATCCCAGATACTGGGGAGGCGAAGGCAAGATGAACACTTCAGCCCATAAGTTTGATACGACCCTGGGCAATGTAGCAAGAACCTGTTTAAAAGAAATTCATGGATTTTAAAGGATTGCACTCTTATTTAATAAGTTTTTTGATTACAGTGCAATTCTACTTGAAATTAATGATAACATGTCTAAATATTTGCAAATCCATGAACCAAAGAAGAAATCACAAAGGAACTTAGAATATATTAGAAACACAATAATAAAAAAAACTGCAATGTACCAAAAATAAGTGGGAGGCAGCTAAAGAAGGGATCAGAGGAACATTTACTGCTTTAAATGCTTATAATTAGACAAAAAGAAAGGTATAATGGCAATGGTCCACTGGTCCAATTGAAGAAGCTAGAAAATCAAAACCAAATACAAAACAAGTCAAATGAAGAAACAGCTGATAAAGCAGGAAATTATTGACAGAAAATAAATCACAGACAACTAACAAACACACATACTCCTTTTAAAAGTGTAACAAAAGTTATAAAGCAACACTAATGAAGACAAAAGAGAAAAAGACACTAATCACCGATATTGGGAATGAAAGGACATGTTATTACAGGCTGTACAGACATTTAAAAGATAATGAAGAAATAGCACAAATTTGTACAAAAATGTCGAAAACATGCAAATTTGGGGATTCCTTGGGGGAAAAGTATTTTACCCAAACTGTCACCACATAAACTAGAAACTACTGACTCTATGCCTTATAAATAAATTTTTGTTTTGTAATACTGGGGATCAAACTCAGAGGCACTCTACCACTGAGATACATTCCCAGTCCTTTTTATTTTCAGACAGGATTTAACTCAGGGCATGCTACTTCTGAACTACATCCCCCACACTTTTAGTTTTATTTTAGACAGGATTTAACTCATGGGCTCTCTACCACTGAGCTACATCCGCAGACCATTTTATTTTATTTTGAAACTCAGTTGCTGTGGTACTCCAACTTGTGGTACTTCTTCCTTACCCTCCCAAGTTGTTGAAATTACAGGCATGAGCTACTGCACATGACTTGTTATACATAAATTAGTTATAAAGATTTTCCCTAAAATCAAACAAAATAAAGGAAAGGAGGAACCCCTGGCTCCATGCTCAAGGGGCAGCTGTATGAGGGGTTGGGTCATCTAGCAACAATAATTCTTTCTCTCCTTTGTACACACAGGCTGCTCAGAGACTGCAAAACTCAGCATACCTCCCTGTTCAATCATGCTTCCTTCCCCCAAGAATACTGCTATGGCAATGGCAGTGCTGCGGGACTGGTGCAGGTGGATGGGTGTCAATGCCCACCGCTCACTGCTCATCCTGGGCATCCCTGAAGACTGCAAGGAAGATGAATTCCAGGAAGCAGTGCAGGCTGCCCTATGGCCCCTGGGCAGGTACCGAGTGCTCTGTAAGACATTTCGAAAGGAGCTCGGGGCCAGGGTTGCTTTGGTTGAGTTTGCTGAATATTTAAACCGAAGTTTGATCCCCCGACAAATACCAGGCAATGGGGGCCCCTGGACTGTGATCTTTCTGCCCCAGGCCCCTGATGCTGACTTCCAGGATACACCCAATTTCCCTGCACAGCCTCAGGGGAGAGTGGTAGGAGCTGCATGTGAGGCAGAAGCTACAGGTGAGGCAGGAGCTGCATGTGAGGCAGAAGCTACAGGTGAGGCAGGAGCTGCATGTGAGGCAAGAGCTACAGGTGAGGGAGGAGCTGCATGTGAAGGAGGAGCTGCATGTGAGGGAGGAGCTGCATGTGAAGGGGGAGCTGCATGTGAGGCAAGAGCTACAGGTGAGAGAGGGGCTTCATATGAAGCAGAAGCTGCAGGTGAGGAAGGAGCTACAGGTGAGGCAAAAGCTGAAGGTGAGGCAGAAGCTATAGGTGAGAATAGATCTGCAGGTGAGGGAGGAGCTGTAGGTGAGGCAGGAGATGGAGGTGAAGGAGGAGCTGTAGGTGAGGCAGGAGATGCTGGTGAGGGAGGAGCTGCAGGTGAGGGAGGACCTACAGGTGAGGTAGCAGTTGCAGGTGAGGAAGGAGCTATAGGTGAGGGAGAAGCTGCAGGTGAGGGAGGAACTGATAGTGAGACCAGGGCTGCAGATGAGGAAGGAGCTGCAGGAGAGGAAAGAGCATCTGGTGAAGTAGGAGCTGTGGGTGAGGGAGGAGCTGTAGGTGAGGCAAGAGATGCAGATGAGATTGGAGCTGCAAATGAGGAAGGAGTTGAAGGGGACAGAGAAGCTGCAGGTGAGGCAGAAGAAGCAGGTGAGGCAAGAGAGTCAGATGAGGAGGGAGCTGAAGGTAACATGGGAGTTGCAGATGTTCTAGGAGCTGTGGGCATATCAGCAGCTGCAGGTGAGGCAGGAGCTGCAGGTGACAGAGTTGATGCAAGTGAGGGAGGAGCTGTAGTCGAGGCAGAAGATGCAGGTGAAGTAGGAGTTGCAGATGAGGCAAGAGCATCAGATGAGGAGGGAGCTGCAGGTGACATGGGAGTTGCAGGTGTTCTAGGAGCTTTGGGTATGGTAGGAGCTGCAGGTGAGGCAGGAGCTGCAGGTGATGGAGGAGTGGCAGGTGAGGCAGGAGCTGCAGGTGAGGCAGCAGCTGCAGGTGGGGTCGAAGAGGCAGGTGAAGTAGGAGCTGCACATGAGGCAAGAGTGTCAGATGAGGAGGGAGCTGCAGGTGACATGGGAGTTGCAGGTATCATAGGAGCTGTGGGTATGGCAGGAGCTGCAGGTGAGGGAGGAGCTGCAGGTGATGGAGGAGCTGCAGGTGAGGCAGGAGATGCAGGTGAGGGAGGAGCTGCAGGTGAGAGAAGAGCCGCAGAGGAAGCAGAGGAAGCAGGTGAAGTAGGAGCTGCAGATGAAGCAAGAGAGTCAGATGAGGAGGGAGCTGCAGGTGACATGGGAGTTGCAGGTGTTCTAGGAGCTGTGGGTATGGCAGGAGCTGCAGGTGAGGCCGGAGCTGTAGGTGAGGAAAGAGTCTTGGATATGGCGGGAGGGACAGATGAGGCAGGAGCCCGGACCCAGCAGTGGAACCAGGCCCTGCAGCCAGTCCTGGAAAACATGGCCTATGAGGAACTGAGAAGCTTTTCTGGGATGGAAGAGCCAGCCTGTGGGGAAGACTCCTTCGAGAGCTGGCTGGATCATGCCAATGACATGCTGTACCTGTGGCGCCACATATCGGAGAGGGAGAGGAGGAGGAGGCTGGTGGAGAGCTTGGGTGGGCCTGCCCTGGATCTCATGTGCGGGCTCCTGGAAGAATATCCAGACACTCCTGCGCAGGACTGCCTGGCGGCGCTGGTGCAGGTGTTTGGGAACAAGGACACCCGGATGACCGCACGGCTGAAATTCCTGACTTGCTCTCAGCGGCCTCAGGAGACTCTCTTTGCCTATGTGATGCGCCTGGAAGGCCTGCTGCAAGTGGCCTTGGAGAAGGGGGCCATCCACCCAGCTATTGCAGACCAGCTGCGAGCCCGACAGGTGCTGATGCGGGCCCGACCCAACCAGATGCTCCAGAACAACCTGAGGAGGATGCGTCTGGAGAGGAGGCCACCTGGCTTCCTAGGGCTTCTCCGGCTCATTCGGGAGACGGAGGCATGGGAGGCTGCCCGAGCTAGGAATGAGCAGTTGGAAGGTGAAGAGGGAGCTGAAGTTTACCAAGGCAATCTGGCTGCTGCCCAGGCTGCACCTGACAATGAAGATAATGCTGGGGCCACTCTAGCCTGTGAAAATGCCAGTGAGGCTGCCCTTACTAATAAGATCACCATGGAATGTATCTCCATCATTGTAGAGAAAAACAAGGAAGAACCATCCAGTGAAAATGCCAGCAAGGCTGCCCCTGCAACTGAAAACACTGGTGAATCCTACTCAGCCAACAAAGATGCCGACGAGGTCACTCCTAGCCCTGAGCATGCTGCTGAGGCTGCTTTCAATACAGATAATGTCACAAAGGCAGCACCTGCCATTAAAGAGGCCAAGACCTCCCCTGCCACTCAGGAAAATGAGAATGCTTCTACCCCTGCAAGCCGAGGCCAGGCAAGATCAACCGAGGCCCTCAGTGGCCCCACCCAATCCCAGATGGGCAGTGCTTCTGATGCTGGCCTACTAGGGCCTGGTTGGGGGCCAGAGAGCCTCAGCCAGGGAGAAAATCAGGAGGCAGAGGAGCCCCTGCTGGAGGGGCTCAAGGACATTCTAGAGGAGTCAGGAGATGAGGATGGGGCTGGGGAGTTGAGCCACCCCAAGCCCTTCTTGGGCGAATAGGCCCAGAAGTCCCAGGGGCCTCCTCTCCTCTCAGGCAACACATACCTGGAGGCAGAGGCAGGCCAGGATGGGGCTGTCACCCCACCCCACATTTGGAGCACTGTTTTGAGAAGGGCTCACCCCACCCAAACCAAGCTTCTCAATTCTCCAAGGAGCTCTCGTCACCACCACCAGCTCTTCCAAGTGACCTACATGACCACATTTTCAACGAGATTTGGTAGGAGGAGTTACCCCTCCCCATGGCATCCCCAGACCCAAACTGCCAATCTAGGGCAGTGTTCTTAGAAGCAACCCTGAGTGGCCAGCCCTGGTCTAGAGGAGGGTGCCTGAAGATGTCTGCCACCTGCACTGGACTGAGAGACATTGCGGATGGTGGGGTGGGGAGACGCCATCTCAAGGGTGCCAGCTGCCTGTCTCTACCAACAGGGGGATTCTGCCCCCTGCATTCACCATCTCCAGGACAGGCTGCTCCCTGTTCCTGGAAATCCACCCTTATCTGTAAGCCCCATAGAGATCCACCTCAAGCAAATGTCCATCCCTACATTAGCCATCATTCTTGTGCAAAGCTATGAGGTGTGTGTCAACCCTATGTGAGGTCCCTGCCCTCAGAGCCAGCCTCCTCCAGGCCTGGGCACATGTTGTAAGCCTCTGTGTGAGCCAAGCCTCTGCTTGTTCCTCTCCAGTGTCCTGAGCTCAACCTCTTCTTTCTCGGTGTAGATCTAGGCCCACCGTCTTCCAATTGTTCTTGTGGGCTTTTGTATGTTTTTATCTGAGCAGTTTCTTCCAGGAGATCCGGAGCCAGCCCCAGGAGACAGTGGAGAGAATGGATGGCAATGGCATGATTGATGCTCACTCCATGACTGCAACTACAACTGTGACTGCAACCTGTCCTTGTGCAAGAAGAACTGGACTGGGGAGGGATGGAGAGGGTTGGAGCCTATTCTTTGATGTTCCACCTCTGTTGTTATTTGTAACTCAGTTTCCTCAGCTTGGTGAGGCATTTCCTGTGCTTTTCAGTGTCTTTGTGCCAGTTACAGGGCAAGGGCCACCCCGAAGTGAATCAGCCCCAGAGGATATTCCATGAAATTAATGGGTATTGCCAGAGATCATCATCCTGGCAAGAGGCAGATCTGGGGGCCCTATGAGTGGATAATGTGGCAGGAAACCCCCAGCATGGTCAGCAGATGAGAAACCTCATTAGGAGCCAAGGATGAGGTGTCCCTGTGTCCTAGTACCTGTGGCCTCCACAGGCTGTGGAGAGTCCCTTTCTGTGTTGTCATCCTCTTCTCATCAATGGTTTCAGTAAATGTTTCTCTTCAATAAATTTCATTGATTGTTCTGAGTCTTGACTCTGCTATGGGAAATTGATAAAAGGGTTGGCTGGAGTTTGGGTGGGAGTGGAGGGACAGAAAAAGATCTCTGCTAAGTATCAGTAGGAGACATCCACAGTGAGAGAGCGTGCACTTCAATAAGCAGGTTAGGAGTTGATTATGACTTTAAAAATTTTTATATGTGAATTACAAAATTTTGAAATTTAATTGTTCCTTGATTGGGTTGGTCTTTACCCTGGTGTTGGGGGCTGTGCCATGTGGGCTGCACCGGGATGGTGCCTGGCGGCCAGCCAGAGGTTGTTTTGATCACATTGGCAGTGAGGAGGTTGATTAGTATAAGCACACTCAGGTGATTTATCATTGGCCATATTCAATTAAGTCCGTGCACACAACGCGTGCACAGGTGTTCCCGAGTGCTCCTGCTCGGGCCTGCTCATTTTAACCTTTGCTGTGATAGGGCAGCTGTCTCCTCTCCTGATCTCAACTGGCATGGTCCTGCCCTCTGCTTCCTGGAAGGAATATAAGCTGGCAGTAGGTAGAAGGAAAAAGGAAGCAGCTAGCAGAGAGAAGAAGCAGCTCAGATCGCAGTACACGGGACACATCACTAAGAAGCACCTCAGATAGATAGCACGTAGTTCACAGGATGTGGGACCTACCTCTAAGAAGAATCAGCAGAACTCTAAGAAGAAATAGATCTCTGATAAGCATAGAAGCCTGTCTTTCTCTAAAACTTCCTCTATAAGCAAAGCCTATTTTCCTCTCAAAGCCTCTCTTCCTCTAAAATTAAGCAAGACTGTCTTCCTCTATAAGCTAGAGAACAAACAAGTAAGGAAGCAGCACAGGAATAGAAGTAGTTTATTCCCAGTCCACCTCCGATAAATACCCACACAATTGTTGCTGCAGGTGGTAACAAATATCCTCGGGATTGTTGCCACGGGTGGCAACACCCTGGGACTTTTGAAAATGCTTGAGGGTGGTGCTGTTTTTCTCCTTGACTGGGGGAAGACACCACTATCACATGCCAGGGTTCAGGACTACTAAATATGAGTGATTCTTTGTGGTAGGGTTATGCAATAAAGAACAATTGTACCCAGAAGTTCAATAGCACCTCTGGCGAGAAAGCCAGCATTAGAGTGTCTTGGTTTTTGTAAAAAACCTTGATATATTTTAAGTTATTCTAAAACTTGAAAATCTCACCCAGTAACAACAATGACAATTTAAACAACTGAAAATTTCTAGATATTTGTGGGAATTCTGAGAGAATGGGCACATTTCTAGACAACCTCCACTTGCAAACCAAGACTTTCTCTTGAGGATAAAAGCAGGCCAGACAAGTAAGATATACAGCAAAGGAGGGGTTTATGGGAGAAGGAGGATGATCTCTGTAGGGGTGACATCCTGAGGACCAAATGCTGTGTGTGCCAAGAGCATGTTATTACTGGGAGCAGTGGCACACGTCTGTAATCCCAGTGACTTGGGAGACTAAGGCAAGAGGATCTGAGTTCAAAACCAGCCTCAGCAATGGCAAGGTGCTAAGCAACTCAGTGAGACCCTGTCTCTAAATAAAATACAAAATAGGGCTGGGGATGTGGCTCAGTGGTTGAGTGTCCCTGAGTTCAATCCCCGGTACCCATCCCCACCCTGGGACAAAAGAGTAGCATGTTGTTAAAAGAGAAACTTCAGACAAAATAAATCTAACAAATTTTTTTGGTCATTAAAGGATTTATGAATAGTACAGCTAGAAGAACTTCAGAGAGCTCAACTTTTATCAACATGAGCATTGAGCTTTTATATGTTCTGTGTGGAAACAAATTACTTGATCAGCTACAGCTTGGTACTTTTCTTAAGGGAGTACAATTGGGTGGGAAATCCCATCAGAGGTTAAAGGTGTCTTTTGATTTGTTAAGCTTACATTTTTTTTCTGTTTACATTGGGCTTCAGTTTGCTTACATAGGAATTCAAGACACTGGAGTGTCTCAGGCTTCCCACATAATTATTATTATTTTTAACAAAGCCAAGGGCATATAGCATGTACTCTTGGCCCTCAGAAGGATCAGAGCATGGCATTGTGCTGAAAACTGGAGTAATGGGGTGCAAAAGATGAGACCACTTAGAGCTCCGTGGGGATGGGAAGGAGTCAGATTTCATTCTAAAAGCAGTGCAATGCAATTAGACCGTTTATGTGGGCCCAGGGGACACTTTTCATTCTTTCTGTCCTGGAAAGTTGCTGCCTTATGAGAGAAGTGGAAAATTCCAGTTTTGGGCTCTCTCAGTTTCTTTTGCAGCTAGGGCATGGGCATGTGACTTGGGTCCCACCAATCAGATGTACCCAATGCCATATGAATCTGAGGCCCCAGATGGGAAGAAGCACGAGCACCATAGGTTCTGATTGGGTGGTAGAAATACCACCTGTTTCCCAAGGAGCAGTGGCACTGGTGGTTCTTGCAGTAGCATCTGCTTCCTACACTGGTGGATGCAAGCCACAAAGTGTTTGTGTCCAGGTGCAAGTGGGAGCCATGAGATGCCTTTTCAGACCAGCACTGCCACTTAATTTTGACCCTTTTTCTTCTCTTCAAAGCCTCAAAGGCTGGTTTTCTGGCCCTTCTAAAACACCTGTGAGATGCCATCTTTTATCTAATTCCCTTTGGATTTTCATCAGCTGCAGTGAAAGGTGATTGCTAATGACTCTGCATGCTACAGGAGCTTCCTAATGACATTTGTAGACAAGAGTACCCACTACTCAAATGAGCAGACATCTGTACTTTAGCTCCTACCTAGTGGCTAGCACTAATGGAGCCCAGGAATAATGCCTCCCAAGGCCCTTGAATCCTGCCTTCATTACTAGCTCTCACTTAGAGACATGCAGCACACGCCTGCTCTTGTCCTTTCCTCTTTCTGGGCCACAGAAAGGCCCTGGCCTCCAGCCTTTCCATGCCCTAATGACACCACAGATGTCCCACAGAATTGTAGCCACTTTCTTCCGTCCCATTTTCATCATACGACCAATCTTGGAATAGTACTCTAGAGGCCCATTGGTCTTTACAGACCCACCGTCAGCATCTTGCGAATTGGTTGGCTACTGTGTATCTTAAACAAAAAAGTGAGATTGTCCTAAGAATGATATTTATTTGGGACTAGCAGAACACTGCAGTGGGAGCATGCATACCATAGTAAACTACAGGTGCATTCAAGGAAGTTGAGGCAAGGACAAAAAATGAGAGATTACATTAGCTATTTCAAAACAATAATCTTTAGTCACAACAATTAACACCCAGGGTAATGTTAGTCTGAGGTTGAACAGACAGTTGCTGGGTAAATGTCCTTGCAGAATACTTTCTGTGTAAGGTTGCAAGTGGCCTCTGTGCAACCTTGTGGTTATGGTGAAGTCTTTTGAGATAGTTTGAAGCAGGCAGACATTCATAAGGACTTTTACTTTATAACCTCCTATATTTTTATTTATTTTTTAGGGTTGACACAAGTGAATCTTATTTTTATTGTGACAACTGTCATTTCTTTCACACAACCCAGAATGCAATAGTTCTTCCTTTTAGTTGTCTCAGAGATTTAGGGAAAATTCCTTTTTGCAAATTTGGTGGAAAGAAGCCTGTCACATCACTGAAGGCACAGTTAGGGGATGGTCATGTGGCTTAGGGTGGATTTAAATGCCTTGCCTAGGTCTCTGAATCTGAACAGGAGATGCCAAGATGGGACATACTTGGAGGTCTGGATCTGGGCAGCAGCAATGACAGCATGCTTGCCAGTCTACTCCTGCTCTTGGCCTCTGCTCTGGGTTTGGAAGCCTGGCCTTCCAGGAGCCCTTGGGGAACCAGTATTCCAAACCTGGTCCCTAGCTTCCTTCCAATATTGTGAGCCACTAGTAGTCAGCCAAGGGATTTCCTCTTCTTTAAAGAGAGCCACTGGCCTTCTTGGTGTAATCTGGCCACTGCCTTGTGCACGCTGCTCACCCTCTTGGCTGCTGGGCAGCTCTTTGTGACATCTGCCCTTCTGAAACTGTTAAACCCTCAGTGCAACCTCCAAGCGTTCCTTGAGGTTGGAACAACTGGCAAGCAGGGCCTGGGTCTTGTTCATCCCTGTATTGGGTATAAACAGGCAGGGACTGGGGTTCAGCAGGTTTTCAAAGAGTGTAGAGATGATTCTACCAGTTCCAGGCTCTGTCCTGTTTTCATTGCTGCAGTGAAAACCAAAGAGGCGAATTCTGCCCCACAAACCAAGTACACTCACCCTGAGATTTTCATGTGTAGTCCCACGTGTCCGATCCCACAACCATCTTCGAATGAAGTCCTTTATACATCTTAGCCTGTGTCTTTGTGGTTTGTGAGCCCCAGCGAAGCACCGTTGACTACGCACTTCATCAATCAACATGTGAATAACTCCACGGGATGAACAAGCCTCACCCATCCCATAGTCATTACCAAGATTACCAGCAATCATTTCTACCTTGTCACATGAGGGTTTTCTACTTCCCCAAACTGTGGGATACATCTGGCAACAGAGCTACGACAAATTCTCCATTTTCAAGTCTGAGGTCACCTATGTTTCAGTTCACCCTTCCTGAGAAAAGAAAGAACAATTTAACTCCCTTCTGCCTTCTTCTGTTATTGCCCCGGAAGGTGTGTGGACAGATACCCCAAGGCCACTAGGGACTAAAAATCTGTCTGCCGGTAGCCCAGCATGATGCAAACCCTGTGCAGGAAGTGGGATACTGGGACTGAGCCCAACAGATCCACAGGTCCAGGGGAAGCAGGACAGGGTGGGCATAGTCTTGGCTCTGGGAGTGTAAGGTGTGGATTCCTGCGGGGGATAGGGCCTGAGTAGATGGGCCTTGTCTCTCATGTCTTAACTGAGTTCTCCAGCTGAAGCCTGAATGGGAGCTAACCTGGTAGAGAGAGGGGAACCCCCAAGCAATGTGAGCAGCAGGGCGCAATGACCCTGCCTGAAAAGCCCTCCAAACCCCAGTGAAAGTTGGCACCTTCTTACAGAGACTACTGCCATTTGGGTACTCCTGATCACAGAGAGAAGAAAGTCTGTGAAAGGGCAGGGAGAGTTTCTGGGGTTGGGGGATCTTGGGGGTAATACTTAAGTCATTTCAGTGTGTGTGAGTGTGTGTGTGTGTGTGTGTGTGTGTGTGTATGATCAGGTGCAAGTGTGTGACTATGTGGGATGTCGTTGGGTAGGTCTCAGTCTGTCTCACCTTCTCTGACTGGAGCCTGAGACTTCCAGTGGCTTTCCTCTTCCCCGTAAACTGAAGGAGGAACACATTGGCATTTTCCAGCCCAGAGCAAGACATGCTTCCCTTGCAAAGCTCAGCCAACTGAGGGGTAGAGCTGATTGACTGTTGAGGGAGCCTCTGTCACCAATTCCACACCCTGTTCCTATTGCCCAAAGCTTCTGGGACATGAGCAAAATACCAGAATCTTTGGGGAATTGGGACAAAGCCAGAGCCTACTGCACAAGCCTCAACAATGCCATTCACATTTCTTTTTCATTCTCCCTGCTGTGAATGCCACTGGGCCCTGAGGTCCATGGCAATCTGGACTCTTCTTCCACTCTCCTGCAGCCTCTCCTTCCTGCCTTGCCCTGTCCTGTTCACTCACAGTGCCACATGCTAGGGGTGAGGCAGGCCATGGGGCCATAGCTCAGAGGGCGTACATGATAGAACCTACTGAGTGGATGGCTTTCCCGGAAGCCCAGCACAGACTCTGCCACGCATCCCTCAGGCTCTGTGCTTACCCTCATGCCAGCTCAGCTCCCTGCATGGAGGGGGGCATTATATTCAGCATATGTCCACAAATACACCCTTACTGAGGTGCCCCGAATAATTAAAGAGAGACTGCTTAGTGAGCTGACACAGTGCCTCCTTCTAGGGGACATCCAAAAAATTGCCATGAACAGATTCCCCCAGCAGATAAGCTGGGGTTCAGGGCTGAGAGTGGCAATGGAGGAGAAGCCTGGTGAGCCCTGGTCAAACTTGGTAGGTTCCAGAACCCACATCTTTCTGAAGGTTTAAGGCTGGAGAAGTTCCCTAAATCCTGCTGCAAGGACAGACAAGTTCCATTATCATTGTGCAAGTTGCCACTCTTTCCACTTGTTGCATTCCAGACACACTAGGAACTTGGCTGGGACTTGGGCCAAAGAGGCCACATCAATCCAAGCACGAGCTGTCTGCCAGAGCTGCTTCAGAGGTGGTGCCTCCTGCCTTTGCCTTCTGAGCCCCTGGGGCCTAAGCGTCCCCCAGTGGCTCCCAGTAACTGAGTCCTTCTGATGACCCTGTCCTCTGATGCTATCAACTGAGGTGCATGTGGCATACCAGAGAAGCAAGCAACATGTTCCACCAGGGAGAATTTGGGGGTCTTAGCTGAGGGCACTGTGTTTCTTGAAAGAATAAAGAATAAAGTAGATGTCCCAAGGTGCATATAAAGAGGTAGTGGGAGGCAGAGGAAGTAAGGAGGCATCCCTAGACCAGGGACAGCAGGTGTCAAGTGTATTGTGTCCATTGTGCTAAGCTGGAACTAATTTTCCCAGAATTCCCTGTCCCTTATGGTCCTAGGTTAGAGTTGATTACGAGAAGGGAGAAATGAAGCAGAAGCCATGTTTTTGTTTTAATGTTCAGAATGTCAGTGTATGCCAGGAGACATTGTAGCCCCCTGCTGATCTGCTACCTCACCTGGTCTGTTTCTCTCCCCATGTCACCTTGCAAGTCTCCAGGTACAGGGCTACGTGCAAGTGCAGTGCTGGTCCATGGGGAAGGTCACCAGGAACTCCTGTAGGACTCCCAGGGGTAGAAGTTTGAGGCAGTGGGAGGCAGAGTGGCTTCTGGATGCTCCTATTCTCCCTGCTTCTCTGTCCTGCTGACTTCAGACCCAGCAGAAGGCACAGAAGGGAGAGCCTGGCATTGACCTCATCTCCCCAACTGTGATGGCTGCAGTCCCATGAGACGTTGACTGTGTTACTCAGGTAGGGAGTTCTGCTTGGACTGAACCTTACTTAACTGGCATACCACAGCCACAGTGCACCTTCGCAGCACACAGCCCTCATGTGCTCAACATCCAGGGTACTCCCAACCAGGACTGCTTGTCCTGGCTGCCCTTAACCCAGAGGTAACTAGCTCCTTGTTCCCCTGCTCTGCTCTGGTCTCTTGGGGTTCCTGAGAACTGCCTCACTGCGTTGCCTTTCAGGAGTTACTTCAGGTCACATTCTCTTCAACCTCTTCCCAAGTGGGTGAGAAGGGCATACATCTAATGCCCCAGGCCACAGTTAAAGGAATAGTCACAGTTGCCCAAGAAGCCTCATTTTGCTTGGCAAAGGAGTCAGAGCCAGGGGGCTAAAGCCCTACCTTTTAGACACTTCCAGTCACATTTGGGGGAATGGCCCCCTGTCTCCACTGTCTTCAGCTCCCTCATGAGGCCTCTGGGAGTCATTCAGCTGCGGACTGACTCACAGCTCAACTACTATCATCTGTTGACACCTGTCCTAAAAACCTATTGTGACATTTCATTGACACAATAGATGTGGTCCCACAAATATGAGGCCTGGCAGAGACCAGAGCTCAGACTTTGCAACTGATGAGGCCTTCCCAACCTGAACCAGCTTTTAAGTTGGGGCACAGATACCCCCATTCCTCGCTCTGGTGATTCACCTTTCCTTGACTGACTTGGCCTGGGGATTGATGGAACTGGGGTGCTTTATGCTCATGGCATATAATGTTATCTGTCTTCAAAAGATACAGACTTCAGAAAGGAAATTCCTTCAAGGCCTTGGGCTCTTTTCCTTTCTAGTTATTCAGAAAAATGATGGGCTGGCCTTGCTTCAAAGACAACTTCAAAGAGAAAAATACCATTGGAAACTGCTATAACCCCAAACCACAAAATTAGCCAGCAGCCCAGCCAAGCACTGCTAAGTCTGGACAGAGAGCAGAGAGCAAGCCGAGTCAACAATGCCTTCTCAGAATCAGAGCACGAATCAGATTGTTCCCAAGTTAAAGATCACAGTACCAAACCTCATAGAAAAATTGAAAACAAATCTCTGATTAGATTAATAAAATTTAAGGTCATAGGTCACAGGAGTGACAGACCATCTCTGTCAGATAATGTGGAAGCAGGAGACGATTTGAAGATGTTGGTGAAAATGAAGCACATTTACCAACCAATAGTGGTCTTATACAGTAAAAGTGACAATTACAAAAATAATAATAGGATTAGTTGATTTTTGTACAGGGTGAGTTATAGGATCTAGTTTCAATCTTCTATATATGGATATACAGTTTTCCCAGCACCATTTATTGAAGAGGCTGTCTTTTCTCAGATATATGTTTTTGGTACCTCTGTCAAGAATTAGTTGGCTAGAGATGTGTGGGTTTATTTCTGGATCCTCTATTCTATTCCATTGGTCTATGTGTCTGTTTTGATACCAATACCAAGCTGTTTTTGTTACTATGGCTCTGTGGTATGTTTTTGAATCAGGTATTGTGGTGCCTCCAGCATTGCTCTTTTTGCTCAGGATTGCTTTGGGGGTCTTTTGTGATTCCTTAAGGATTTTAGGATTTTTTCTAGCTATTTGAAGACTGTCACTGGTATTTTGCTGGGGATCACATTGAATCTGTAGATTTCCTTGAGACATATGGCCATCTTAACAGTATTGACAGTCCACGAACATTAGGAGGTCTTTCTACTAGTGTCTACTTCAATTTCTTTCTTCAGTGTTTTATAATTTTCATTATAAAGGTATTTCACCCCCTTCGTTAAGTTTATTCCTAGGTATTTTGACTTTTCTGAGGCTATGGTGAATGGGATTATTTCCCTGATTTCTTTCTTAGTGAGTTCATTATTGATGTATAGGAAAGCTACTGATTTTTGTATTTTTAATTTGTATCCTGCTACTTTGCTGAATTTACTGGTTCTAGGAGACATTTAGTGAACTCCTTAGGGTTTTCTAAGTGTAGAATCATATCATTTGCAAACTGGGATAACTTGACTTTCTCCTTTCCCACTTGTATCCCTTTAATTTCTTTTTCTTGTTTGATTATTCTGGCTAAAATTTCAAATACTATATTAAATAAGAGTAGTGAGGGTGGACACCCTTGTCTTGTTCCTCAGTTTAGAAGAGATACCTTAAAATTTTCTCCATTCAGTACTGATGTGGGTTATGGGTTTGTGGTATAGACTTTATTATGTTGAGGTATGATCCTCCTATACCTAATTTATTCAGGGCTTTTATCATGAAGGAATGTTGAAGTTTACCCAGGGTTTTTTTTTCTACATCTATGTGATCCTTATCTTTGATTCTACTTATGTGCTGCATTACTTTTATTGATTTTGTTATATTGGAACCATCATTGCATCCCTCAAATGAAACTTACTTGATCATAGTGTATGATCTTTTTAAAGTGTTGTTGAATTCAATTTGGAAATACTTTATTGAGGATTTTTGCAACAAGGATATTGTTTGTTAGGGATATTTTCCTATATATTTCTTTTTTTGATGTTTCCTTATCAGGTTTTGGTAGCAGGGTAATACTGGCTTTGTAGAATGAGTTTGGAAGGGTTCTGTTCTTTTCAATTTTATGTAATATTTGGAGGAGTATCTGTGTTAGTTCTTTAAAAGTCTGATAAAATTCAGCACTGTATCCATTCACTCCTGAAATTTTGGGGGAATTGTGGGAGATTTTTATTATTGTTTCAATCTCACTGCTTGTTGATTTATTTAGATATTTTATATCCTCATGGTTCAACTTTGGTAGACTGTGTCTATCTAGAAATTTGTCCATTTCTTCTAGATTTTCCAATTTATTGACATATAATTTTTCTAAGCATTCAGAATGAATAAAAGATCTTAATATAAGACCTGAAAGTGAAACTACAAGAAGAAACACTTCAAGATACTGACAGAGGCAACAGTTTCCTGAGTGAATCCAATAGCTTAGGAAATAAAAACAAGAGTTGGCAAAATGGGATTACATGAAAGTAAAGAGCTTTTACACAGCAATGGAAATAATCGAAGTGAAGAGACAACCATAGAATGGGAGAAAATCTTTGCTAGCTGTTGATCTGATTGATGATTAATATCCAGAATATATAAAGAACACAAAAGAGTCAACAACAAAAGAACAAGGAGTCCAATCAACACATGAGCAAAAAGATCTGAACAGACACTTCTCAAAAGAAGAAATACAAATGGCTAGTAGACATATGAAAAAATGTCTAACATCTTTAGCCATCAGGGAAATGCAAATCAGAACTCTACTGAGATTCCATGTCATTAGTCAGAATGGCTATTATAAAAAAAATTAGCAAAGGATGTGAGGAAAAAGGAAACCTTATACACGGTTGGTGGGAATGTAAATTAGTATAAGCCACTATGGAAAACAGTATGGGGGTTCATTGACAACTAAAAATAAAACTACAATATTATCCAGCCATACTGTTCATGGGTATATACCTGAAGGAAATAAGTCAGCATATTATAGAGATATTTGCATACCCATGTTTATTTTGGCATTATTCAGGATAACTAAGGTATGGAATCAGTCTAGGTACCTGCCAACAAATGAATGGATAAAGAAAATACTGTATATATACATAACAGAGATATTATTCAGCCATGAAGAAGAATGAAATCAGGTAATTTGCAGGAAAATGGGTGGAACTGGAGGTCATCTTGTTAAGTGAAATAAGATGGACACAGGAAGACAAGTATCACATATTTTCTTTCATATGTGCCAACTAAAAAATGAGATGACCTGAAAGTAGAAGAAGCACTATAAGGGAAGGGGAAGTGGACTAAGGGAGGGGTGGGAAGATAGAAATAGGTGCAAGGAAGGGAAATAAGGAAGATGGATATGGTGAAAGCACAATATATGCATGTATAGAAATGTCAGTCAAATCATCAATTTGTATAATCAATATGTATTAATAATTATAATAAAAATTAGAATATTGGTCGTGTTGAACATTTTTTCTTGTGTTTATTGGCAAGTTGTTTATTTTCTTCTGAGAAATGTATATTAGGATCATTCAGTCATTTTTAAATTGAATTATTTGTTTAATGCTGTTGAGTTTGAGTTTCTCATATATTCTAGATATTTATCCCTTGTCAAATGCATAGTTAGCAAATATTTTTCCCATTCTGTAGGTTATAACATCACTCTATTGTTTCCTTTCCTATGCAGAGCTTTTTAGTTTGATGTAATCTCATTTGCCTATTTTTGCTTTTGTTACCTATACTTTCAGATTATATCAAAAAATCAATTGCCCACACCCATGTCATGAAGATTTTTCCCCTATGTTACCTTCTAGTAGTTTCATAACTTCTCACCTTAAATTTAAGTTTTTATTCCATTTTGAGTTGATTTTTATAACTGGTAAGAGGGATGTAGTTTCATTCTTATGCATATGGATACCCAGTTTTCCCAGCATCATTTTAATATATTTTTTAGATGTCGATGGACCTTTATTTTGTTTGTTTGTTTTTATGTGGTGCTGAGAATCAAACCCAGTGCCTCACACAGGCTAGGCAAGCACTCCACCACTGAGCCACAACCCCAGCGCCACCCAGCATCATTTATTGGAGACATCATTTCTCCAATGTATGTTCTTGGTGCTGTTGTCAAAAATCAGCTGGCTCTAAGTACATTTCTTTATTTCTGGGTTTTCTATTCTGTTTCTTTGGTCTATAAGATACCATCTCATTCCAGTTAGAATGACTCTTATAAAAAAGACAAAAATAAAATCTGGTGAGGATGAGGAGAAAGGGAACTTTCATCCTCTGTTGGTAGGAATGCAAATTAATATAGTCATTATTAGAAAACAGTTAAGTAGTTTCCTCAAAAAGCTAGAAATAGAATTATCATATGATCAAACTCTTTCACTATTGGATATTTACCTAAAGGAAAGGAAATCAGTATGTCAAAGAGATATCTGCACTCCCATGTTTATTGCAGTGCTATGTGCAATAGCCAAAATATGGAATAAACCTAGGTGTTCATTGATGGATTAATGAATGTGTTAGCTTTCTGTTACTGCAACAAAATACTATAGACAATCAACTTAAAAAGAGGAAAGGTTTATTTGGCTCACAGTTTTGGAGGTTTCAGTCCATGGTCAGTTGATTCCATTGTTTTTGAGCCTGTGACAGTACAGAACATCTTGGTGGAGAGTACATGGTAGACCAAGCTGCTCACCTCATGGCAGTCAGGAATCAAAGAGAGAGAAGAAGATATTGGTGTCCCCAAATCACCTTTGAGGGCATGCCTCTGATTATGTAATATCTCTCACTGTGTCTTACCTCTTAAAGTTTCCACCACCTTGAACTAGCACCAAGCTAGCAACTAAGTCTTTAACACACAGGCCTTTGGGGGACATTTATCCAAACTTATGGATAAAGAAAGAGTGTATACACACACAACGGAATCTTACTGAGTCATTAACAAGTATAAAATCCTGTCATTTGCAGCAACATGGATGAGTAAGAAGAACAGTCTTAAGTAAAACAAATCAGGCAGAAAAAGGCAAATACTATATATTCTTGCTTGCATGTGAAGGCAAAAAATATTTTCAAAAATGCTCTCATAGAATTAGAGAGCAGAATGGTGGTTACCAGACAGTGGAGAGTTGGAGGGAGGATGGAAGGAAAGAGGACAGCTAGCAGATACAAGGTGCAATTGGATAAGAGGAATTGCTATTAACGTTCTATAGCACAGTAGGTTGACAACAATTTTTTGTATTTCAAAACAGCTAGTAAAGAGGATTTTGAATGTTCATAACACAAACAAATGATAAATGTTTGATGTGATAGATATGCCAATTACCCTGATCTGATCATTACATATTGTGTACATGTATTGGAATATCATGATGTACCTTATAAACATGTGTAATTATCATATGCCAATTTAAAAAAATAGCAGGAACAGAAGCAAATAGCAAATAAAAACACATCACTAGGGGAAGTTACACAAAAATACAGGCAGACTAGCAAAAATTCTTCATAGACATAAAAAAAATTCCAGAAAATATGATTTTTTTCAAGTCAAAAGAGAACTTAAGAACAGATACAGGGTTCAAAGAAGAGATTACCAGAAAACAGAAGGAAATGAAATTAGGGTAGGTAAGTCCAGAAAGGACTTGGAAGAGAAAAATAAAAATATTGTGGAGATGAAAGTCACATTAAAAGCAGTAACAATTTAAGGAAGCATGTCCAAAGAAACTTCACACATACTGTATATCTGGGGGCTTCGTGGCCAGGCTCAAAGAAATTACATGATACAAAATGGAAGAAAGTGAAGGACTAGAGAGAAGATACCAATTATGCAAATGAAAAAGGAGATGCCAGATACATGTAACTGGTAGTCCTGAAAAAGAGGATAGATAAACTAAAGAAAATACTCTTGGAAAAAATCATGTTGACTTCAGACTTCACCTCAGTCTCAATGCCAGAAGACAGTGGGTCAAAGTTTATATGCTTCCAAGTAAAAGAGAAATTGCTTCAAGAATGTTGCATCTGTCCAACTGTCCTTTACGTTTAAAAGCAAAAAGTAAAATTTACCACTGAAATCTATTCAAGTAAAAGATCTATCAAAATAAAGAACTGAGAATTGGAAGAACAATCAGGGACAGTGAATTCATTTATACACAGAACTAACATTAAACAACTGTGGAACTGTGCATTGATACCCAGTGCAGGACAGGATGTAAATGTTAAGATCCTTGACAATATAAAATAAACAAAAATCAGGGGTGGAGGACAGAAGCTGTGGGAGAATGTGTGTGGAATTTCTTCATTAGATATTGCATTGCGACATGGAACTATACATAATATTCCAAATAGCTTAGCACTTTTCACAGCTTCAGTCCTTAACTTTGGTTTAGGAACTAATACTGCTTGTGAAGCAACATTTATTACAGGTTCAACAATTCTTCCAGCTTTATTTTAGTCTCTTTTCCTTTGTTCACATGTGAAATGAGTGTAGAACATTAGAATAAATATAATGTATATTTGCACAATAACCCCATTTCATTGAAATATAATACACTTATCATAATATTCAGCCTTTTAATAGGTACAATTTAGTATATTCACCGAGATGTGCAACCATCACTGCTATCTGCTCCCAGATCATTTTCACCACCCAAAGGAGACCTTGTCCCCGTTTACAGTCACTCCTCCATTCCCCTGGCTCCAGCCATTAGACCACCGATGTGCTTTCTGTCTCTATGAATTGGCCTATTGTGGACATTTCTTAGAAATGAGATCCCACAATATGTAGACTTCTGTGTTGGGTAATTCCATTAGGGGGAAGTAATCTCGTCTTACCCACCCATTCCTGCATCTGTCCATCTTTCTAGCTTTCATACCCTTGGGTTTGGGATGGTGTTAATGGTGGGTATGTCTGGGTGCTAGGGTTTGGAGTAGATTCAATGTCATCTCTGGACTTTTTCTGTAACACTCGACTTTTTCCTGAGAGCATATTTTCTGTCTTTTCTTCATGGGGATCTCTCTCTCTCTTCTTCAGGTATTGATTCCAGAAGTATTTGCTGTGTTCTTCCTGTGTGCACTGGTCATGTGGTGGGGTAGGGGCCTGGACCAAAAGGGGCAACAGGGAGTATGGGGAGGAGTGGAGGAGGGTTGGGGACTGCTGAGGAAATGAGATAATAAGAGTTCCTGGCAGACTAGTCAAGACTTGGTGTGAACTTATGCTTAAGGAAAATGAGACATCCTGGATGATACTGAAGTGTCTATTTTCCTGAGCAAGTGGATCTAGGAAGTCAAATGAATAGAAACATGGGTCATTCCCTCTGTGGGCAACCTCTGCCAGGGTCCTGAGGCTCCACCTCAGGAGTTCCTTGGACTGGACAAGGCCTTTCTGCTATGCTGGCTCCTTCCAAACCAGGTCCACGTGGCTTGTGCAGTAGGTCTGGGAAGCAGCTCTGAAGGTGTGCTTGGTGTATATAGGAGAGCAATAGACCCCCATTCCAATGGATGTCAATTTGCACTCAGCACAGGTGGTGTGTGTGAGTGAATGCTCATGTAAGCTCGAGTGTGTTTGTGAAACTTCTCATAGATGAAATCAGGCAGGCCACACTCTGTGGGAAACAAAAATTTCCATGATTCCAGTGGGGCCCTCCCCAGAGCCACACCTCCTCAGCTCTAGAATTGCACTGGGTGACAGGGACCAGGTGAGAGGTCAGTTGTATCACCCACACCCAAGCAGCTCCCAGTAAGAAATTGGGAGAAGGTACCATAAGCCTTGGCTACCTCCAAGCAACAGCTGCAGGAGTTTGTACTGGCCCCAAATTTTCCAATGTGTGCAGAGGGATTTGGAGCACTCTTCCCCATTCTGCCTGTCCTTCTCTCCCTTCTCCTGCCTCACTGTCTGTCTCAGTCTCTCTCACACACACAAACATGAAGCTCAGAGGCCCCCAAAGAGAGCTGAGACCCTGCTGGGTACAAGGTAACCCTGTGTGGGTTCCAGGCAAAGCCAAGAATTATCTAGCCCTTCCTATTCCCGGAACTGTGCTGTTTCCTAGACAACACATTTTGTGTAATCATGGTCAAGGCAACGTACATTTCTGCTCAGAATCAAGGTCACAGTATAATGCTGATTTACCACGGCAACAGCAGACTACTCATCTGACATGGGAGATGAAATTGCAATGAAAACCACATGCAGATCGCTAGTTCCCCGGTGATTCTGCACCATGAAATAGGTTTGATTCCAGTGGAATCTGGAATCCATAATCTGTGTCCTTAAAAGTCACAGAGTCCCTTGTAGTTCAATATATGTAATTTTCCAGACAGGGACAGACAGGCGGATGGTGCCACTGGTAAGCAAACCTGTCACAGCAGGAGCCATTCCACCTGACCCAGCTTCTAGTTCAGTCCGTAAATCAATATGAGGAACATTTCTCATTGTAAACAAGCCCTGTGCAGCTCCAAGTCGGTCTCAGTACTGGACGAACTCTGCCACGAGCTCACTGTGGGACTAAGGCAGGCACCCATCATCTGTGGGGTTCAGACAAATGAGCTCTGATGAATGGTGGGTTAAAAAGAAAGTCTTGTAGTTTAAGATTTGATCTTGTTCCTAATTGCTTGGCTGGAGGCCACTGTGGGTCACCTTTAGCTCATGCCTCTCTTTTCTGGTCCCCTGAAATCAGAAGATGGCAATGCCTCTTTTATTTTGGCAAGCTTGAGCCTGGTGTCTTTATGCAGTTTGTGGTTCTGGACACATTGCCTACCCACCCACCAACAAAGCCCCATGCTTGAGAGGAGATAAAACAAGAAGGAGGAGACTGCACAGTAGGGTCTTTGTGAAGGTGAACATCACTTAGAACCATCTCCTCTGGGTGTCTGACAGCCTGGTTCAGAGTGCAGAGGTCCTGCTATTGGCCTCCAGAAGAAAATGTGGTTGGTGCCTGCCTGAACCTTCAATGTCAGTTTCAAGTCCCCCTCGCAGGCAACAGTAGGTGATGGGACCTTTGGGGGGGGGGTTCACCAGGTGAGCAGTAGTAAGAAGGGTGACTCCTTTACATTAATGTCCTCAATTATCCAGCCACAAAGGAGGCATAGATCATCTGCCATGCCCTCCATGAAGCACGAGAAATTAGTTGACATATTTTGTCAAAACAACCAAACAGTCTGTCCAGCATCCCACTGTCAACCAAGTACTTGA
This sequence comes from Sciurus carolinensis, assembly GCF_902686445.1. Lineage (NCBI taxonomy): Eukaryota > Metazoa > Chordata > Mammalia > Rodentia > Sciuridae > Sciurus > Sciurus carolinensis. The sequence continues at coordinate 129,556,213 of NC_062232.1, read as the reverse complement.
GACTCCTAAACTGACAACCCCTCCTGCCCATCTGGAGCCCTCTCCAAATGTTCTCTTGCCTTGTCTTGGTTATAGCTGGTGACTTTACAGGCACATTAGTCTCATGTTCTGGCCTGAGAGCCTCCCTCAGGGTCACATGGGAGCCCAGTTGACTTCTCTTCCCACCCAAGGGAGCCATTTCTAGAAGCCCTGATTGGTGACTTCTATTGCAAGACCTGAGGCCTTGAGACTGAGAACTGGCCCTCATCCCTAGTTCAGCTGGAAGGGCTGGGGCTGGGAGGGCAGCCAGTGCTGATGAGGACAGCTGTTCTCCATTGTAGCTCCACTGATGGGAACATGTGTTCTAACTCAAAGTCCCGTGACTCTGGCCGGGGTTGCCTGCCTGTGCATAGCTGCCCAGGAAGGGCTGGAGGCAAGCTCTCTGCCTATGTGGGTAAGGATTAAAGCTGGCCTGCCAGGAAACTCTCAGCTCCACTGCTTTGGTTACCAACTTTCCTAAACTTACATTCTGTTTGGATCTCCTGGTTCAAGGAAATGCCAGAAGCACTTTGTAGCAGACATGGTGTGGGGCACTTTTCTTCACTTCATCTAATTTCCTCTTTACAAGCTACTCTCTTCACTGATTCCCTGATGGTTGGAGCCTCACACACATTAGTCAGGTGGATAGATGTGGCTCTGGAGGGCTCAGGGAGTGAGGGAGGTATTCATTAGAAAAGTCATGAACAAACCAGATAAGGATTAGCAAGGGTGAGGTTGGGGGGGCATTCTAAGTAACTTGAATATGAGAACTGAAGAAGGGTGTGTTAGTTAGCTTTTTGTTACTGTGAAAAAATGCCTAAGATAACCTAAATGAGGAAACATTTATTTTGACTCATAGTTTCAGAGATTTCAATCCATCATTGTTTGGCTCCATTGCTTTTGGGCCTGTGGAAAGGCAGAACATCGTGTCAGGAGCACGTGGTAGGGCAAAGCTGCTCACCTCATGGCAGCCAGTAACCCAAAAGAGAGGAAGGGGGCCTGGGGTTGTGGCTCAGTGGTAGAACACTTGCCTGGCATGTGCAAGGCACTGGGTTTGATTCTCAGCACAACATATAAGTAAATAAAATGAAAGTCCATTGACAACTACAAAAAATTAATAAAAAGAGAAAGGGGCTGGGTTCCCATTATTCCCTTGAAGGGCACACCCCAAATGACTTACTTTCTCCAACGAGGCCCCATCTCCTGAAGACTCCATCACCTCCCAATAGTGCCACAAACTGGGGATGAAGCTTTCAACACATGAGTCTTTGGGAAACATTTAAGATCTAACCCATAATAAGGCACAGGAGAGAACTCTACAGAAATGGGACACATGTGCCAAGTAAAATGTGCAGGATGGAAACTGTTGAACATGTTGGGAACTGAGGCTCACACTGGAAAAGGTGTGTCCAAGAAGCCACTACCAATGAGTGGCTCTGCAATGTTGAATTTTGTGACAGAGTCCTGTTCTCCTCAGGGCTCCTGTCATCCACACATTTACATTGTGACCTCACTTCTTTTCTGGCATGATGCCTGCTTCTCTTCCTCTTGAGACTGTAACCCCACTACGTTTCTTTCCCTCTCCAGATTGTGAACTCCATGAGGGCTCTCCAAAGACGCTTCTAGCTCCTTTTGCCTATGCACAGTAGCCGTCATTCGATGACACTGACATCCATGAAGTACCCACTCAGGCCATCCTTGGGTCGTAACCTGTGGCTAGGGGTTTGGGACACAGAGGGAGATGGAAAGGTCCTTGCAGACATCACTCTTCTTACATGGAGTCTTGTGAGTTGACCACCACGTGACCTCAAAGGTGTGTTTGGAAATTCGGGCTGCAGCTGATTCTACCACCTCAAGAAGGTGACAGTTCTCCAGATGGCTACCCTCTTCCAACTGTCTCCCTGTACTGCTATGTTCCCTCCTTTTTCCTCCTTAGGTCTTCTCCTGTGCCCTGACCCTAGGCCCTTGCACTTGCTTTCATCTCCATATCTTGCTTCAGTGAGGCTTGGATGTCTCCAGAAGCCATGTCCCATTTAGCACCAGGGTATGAGAAGGGGCTGGTGCCTTCTTTGCTCCACAATGTCTTTCCAATTACCCCCTTATAAAGGTAAATGTAGCTGTATTTAGGGCCCACTCAGATGACCCAGGATCATCTTCCCATCTCAAGGTCCTTTAGTTCTTTTTTTGCCATATAAGGTCATACACTGGTTCCAGGGATTAGGTCATGAGCATCTTCTTGGGGCCTTCACATGTCCTGTGGGCTTGGCCACATGGACCCTGAGCGGTACAGGAGGGCCAGAAGCCTGGGAGCACAGCCAGGGTTGATCCTGCTTCTCTGGAAAATTCTGCTTCTGTGGGAATTTACAGTACAATCTGAATGGAATGTAGCGGCAGAGAGGATTTAGTCCTGTGTACCTAGACTTTAATTCTGCTCATTTGGGAGCAGGGCAGGATTGGAAAGTCCCTGGCCGGCTGAGAGCCCATGTACCCAGAACTCATGGACTCACTGAGAAGGGGTGAAGTTGGTGGCTTGACGGGTCTGTGATGGATTATCCAGGGGTTCAGACAAGTGGGTGTGGGGGAAGCATTCTCATAACTGTCCTGAGTTCTGCTTTGGTTGCTTTTTCTTCTTATTTGGATGTCTACTTCAATGCCAAGTTGAAGGTCCTCTTTGGTCATAGAAGGGCTCTGTGTTCACTTCAGACCATGTCTCTCTGGTCAGCATCCTCATGTCCTTAGTCAGGGCAGTTCAAGGTCCAAAGACCTTCTTTCTCACCTCTTCTTTTGCCACCTGACTGACCGGACTTGACCACTGATCTTCTCCCTAGGCCCACCTCCTCCATCTTAACTTGTGCACACTTCTCCTCTGTCCCTGAACCAGTGTGACTGCCTTCTCATAGCTCCCCTGAACTTCAAGCAGTCACCTCCAAACCCTCCTCCCCCAGCAGCGCAGAGCTCTTGATAAGTGAAGCAGCATCCTGTTCTCTCTTGCTTAAATCCACCCTCCCCAGCAGAGAGGCCAAAACAGGCAGAACTAGTCCCTAGAGCTCCATTGCCTCACCTGTCCCCTTCTTTGTAAATGCAAAAGCCACCAGAGACAGTCATGCATATCCTCTGGACACCCCCACCCCTGTCTAACTCTTTGGCCTTCACTCAGACCTGTCATTTAAAGCATTTCTTTCCTTCAGGATCAAGCCTGATTCTGCCTCTTCCTTGCAAACTTCCCATGGGCATTCCTGAGCCTTGGGCTGGCTATAATCCTCACTCCTTGCTCCAAGTTTCCACTGGGCTTGATGTCTCTGGCAAGTGGACATGATTGGTTTATTCTTTCAGTTGGTGTTAGTTTCTTGGGACAGCTATATAAAAGTACCACAAACTGGGTAGTTCAAAACAAATGTGCGATCTTCCAGTTTAGGAGGTCAGAGGTCTGAAGTCAAGGTGGGAGTAGGGCCATGCTCTCTCTGAGGGCTCCAGGGGAGGACTCTTCCTACTACTTCCAGTTTTTGGTAGCCACAAGATTCCTTGATCTATGTCTGCATCATACTGATCTGCTCTAAGAGCCCTTCTATTTGGATTTAGGGCCCATTCTAATTCAGAATGATGTCATCTGGAGATCCCAACCTTAATTACATCTGCAAAGACCTCTTTTCCAAATAAGTTCACATTTACAGGGCCCACACACCTTTGGGGAGCACCATTCAATGCTCTATAACAGGTATATATTTGATTGCTGAAAAACAAATTACTACAAATAAGGTAGCTTAAGATGGCACACACCTATCATCCCACTGTTTTCCTAGGCTGGGTAGGATTTCACCTGGAGCCTCAGGGTTCTCTTCCAAGCTCACTCCAGTTGTTTTTCAGAGTTTTTGTCCTTGTAGTTGAAGGACACAGTGTCCTGTTTTCTTGCTGGATCTCAGTGGGGCTCCTCATCTCCTCGAGGCTGTGCGTAGGCTACCTCACAACATGGCAGCTCCCTTTGCCAAAGCAATCTGCTGAAATGGAGTTCTATATAACATGCTGCAATCATGAGAGGAGTATCTATCACCTTTGTCACGGTCTTTTGGTTAGAAACAGGTTCTATCTGTACTCAAAGGGAGGGGATTACAACAAGAGCATGACTCATTGGGGATCACTTTAGAATTCTGCCTGCCACCAGATTCAACATTCACTGAGCATCTGTGTGCCAGGCCTGGTTTGGGTGCTGGTGGAATGAAATAAACAAAAGGGAGTTCCCTAACCTCTGATAGAGGATTTCTCTGACAGACAAGGGAAGAGAAGTGGTTGGGGAGGGCTTCATAGGGAGGTTCTACACCAACTGCGTCTTGAGGTACAAGCAGAAGTTTGCAGTGGCAGGTAATAGAGACCGAGCCAGGAGCAAAGGGATCAAGAGGCCAGGCCAGGACCAGTGGTAGCAGGTAGGCTGATGTGAATTAAGAGAAGGCACAAAGAATGAGCAACAACTCTATATGCAGGCTCTCCTGCATGCAGGGCACTTTCTAGGCACTGGGATCAGAACAGCACACAAAACACATGAAGCCCTGGTGGAGCTGGCATCTAGTGGTACAGGCAGATGACAGACAACGAACATAACAAGTATGCAGTAGATCAGTTGTGATAGGAACTGAAAAGAGCCACAGACCCAAGAGAGGGTCCTAGAGACCTGAGGTGTTGAAATATGTACCATTTTCCAGAGATTGGTTGGGGAGTCTCTCATGAAAATGATACTTCAGCAGAGACCCAAATGAAGCAGAAATTGATGGGACCTGAGGATTACATGCAGGCACCCTCACTTGATGTCTTCTCCCAGCTTCAGTGAAGAGCAGGCTGAAAGTGCAGTGGAGTTAATGCCCCTGGAAACAGTCCTCAGGCAATGATGGATGGGAGCTGGAGGATCAATGCTTCATCTCTCTTGTATCTCAGGCTTGGCATACTCATGCTCACAGTGGTGAGTGGCTTGAGAACACACCATGTACTGACATCCTTCATTCCCTGCATCACTCCTCGATTTTCCTATGGAGCTTCATGGAATCACTTCCCAAATAAACTGTGTTCAAGAAAAAGAAGGCTTGTCATTGTAAAGATGACAATTCACTTGTGACTTGATTCCTGAATCAACTATAAGGTGACAAATGGTAAAATTTACTTGAATGAAGATATGGATAATGTATAGAATATTTTGAAAAAGAACAAAGAAGGGCACTCATATTTTCACGTATCCAGACATTTCTCAGTTCTAGGAATTAAAGCAGTCTGGTGCTGCCTCAAGAATAGACAGAGATATGAATGGGATAGAAAAAGAAAGAGGACTTTACACATGTAGAGCATGACAGGAGGTATCATGACCAAGCAGGGAAAGGAGGGCATCTTCAATCTATGGCAATGGGGAAATTCATTGCAAAAAGATCCCTACCTGACACTATTCTCAAAAATCAGATCCAGAGGAGTTAAAGATAAGACACAAATGTGAACAACAATTGCATTAAAACACAATATAGAACAAGTGGTCTTGTAGGGAATTCTCCAAGATTTTCTTGAGTAAGAAACAAAACACACAAAGGCAAAGATACAGTAATTACATTAAAATTAAAAACTGTGTGGATAAAAGTCACTATTAATATAGTTTAAAAGCAAATGACAGCCTGAGGGAAGATATCCCAATGTCTAAAACAGGCAAGAAATGAATGTTAAGACTATGAAGAACTCTATGAATCAGGAAGAAAATGATAGGTCAATCAACGGAAAAGTGGACAAAGATACAAACAGAAGATTCACTGAACTAAAAGTGGCTAATATGCCTATGGGAAAATGCTTGACTTAATTAGATATCAAGGGAATGTAAGTCAAAATATCAGCAAGTCACCTGGTTGATGAAAGAAATTTCAAATGTTGGCAAGGGTATAGGGAAAATGGTATTCTCTTACATTTTTGATGGGGTTATAAACTCATATAGCTATTCTGGAGAACGATTTATAATAACAAGTAAAATGAAAAAGGAAACACAGCGTGTCTGAGCACTCTACTCTTGGAGATGTCCTTGAGCAACGTGCTTGCGTATACATGGAGACAGACATGGATTTTCAGTGAGGCATTTTCATAATCGGGGAAAGTTGAGAACAATCTAAACATCCATGGGGAGGGGAAAGGATATACAAGGTAAATTATAATTATATGATCAAATACTACAAAGTGGTGCTTCATTCTACTCTATTACAGGCAGTGAACAAAATAAAGCGTCTGCCCTTATGGGGCTTGCATTCTAGAGAGAGGGGTAGACACCAAACAGTCACACAGAAACCGCCAGAGGATGCTAAGTGATGAAAGGTAAAGCAGGTGAGTGTGACGGGAAGCAGTAACATTCTAGAAAAGGTGCTTAGGGAAGGTGTGTCTCAGAGTGTCAGGAACGAGAATGCAAGCAGGGAGACCAGTTTGGAGGGCACAGCAATAATCTATGGGTGCCTAGTACCAAGGTGATTGCAGGGAAGTTGGTTGGAAAAGTACTCAGATTAGGGTACACTGTATTGGAGAGTCAACAGGATTTTCTGATGATTTGAATGGGGGTATGAGAAACAAAATAAACTGTCAGAAAAAAGATTCAATTTCACTGAAAAGAAACTGACATTTTTTATGGACTTTATGTAGGGACAATATCAGTTTATTTTATCAATTTATCTGTAAAAGTTTGGGATGCTCAAAATAGGTACACTTGTGTTATACTTAGTGCTGAGAAATAATGCTTTTTATACTCAAATTATTAAAATAGTATTAGAAAGAATGAATTAGATGAAGGGGAGTCAAAACACTGAATATTGATCAGGTAAATTAAGCAAGATGCAGCATGATACCATTGGTGTAATTTGATAAAACCCAAATGAGAACTACTATATAACGTGTATGGACATAAATGTGCATGTTAAAGTATACAAATCAAATGAAAGGAAATGCCAAACTCTTGAGGAGTGGGGAAGAGCACTGGGAGTTAAGGAGAAATTTACCCCATATGTAAATTTTGTTTCCTTAAAAAGTAGCTAGAAGTAAATATGACAAAATGTTGATGCTTGTCAATTCTGGATAGTAGGAATATAGGTTTTTCTTATTGTTGTACTATTCTTTGTAGTTTTTTTTAAAAAATTCCATTTCTCATTAAAATGTTGGGGAGGGAATAGAATCTGTAGATGGGATTGATGTGGTTGATCAGTCAAGTGTATCTGTGGATTACATACAGATTGACTGGGAAGGAGAAAAGTAAAACTGTCTTCATTAAGTGCCAACATTACTGTTGAGAATATTCTAGGAGTTAATAAATGAATTGATCAAGGCTGCAGAATACAGTTCTGCACACAAATATTAATTGCATGTGTATAAGCTAGCATCAAACAATGCAAAAACAAAATTATAAAATGAAGTAATAATCTATGCAGAACACTAAAACTTCTGTGGAGAGAATCTGCCAATTGTCAGTTACACAGAAATTTTATCCTTTGATGCAACAATCCCACTTTATTTTTTATTTTTTTGGGTACTGGGGATCGAACCCAGAGTCTTATGCTTACAAGGCAAGCACTCTACCAACTGAGCTATCTCCCCAGCCCCAACAATCCCACTTTTAACAGTATGCTTTCAAGATGAACCTTTCCAAAATGAAAATACAAATGCACAATGTCATTTACTGTGTCTTTGTAATTGGAAAATACTTGAATATAGGCAAGTATGTAATTGCCTAAACATAGGAGAGTGATTGAGCAGACTATGGTATATACTTATGATGGAGTATTATGCAGTTGTATAAAAAGAACATGGGAACACCTTACGATTTTTTTCTTCTTTCTTTTTTTTTTTTGATGCAGGGGGGTGAACCCAGAAACACTTAATCACTGAGCCACACCCCAGGCCAGTTTTTATTATTTTTATTTTGAGACATTCTCACTAAGTTGCTGAGGCTGGTTTTGAACTTGTGATCCTCCTGCCTCAACTTCCCAAGTTGCTGGATTACAGCGTGCATACACAGATTATTCCTCGTGGTTTGATACAGAGTGGTTCACAGGAGTTATTGTTACGTAGAAAAAGCAAAGTGCAAGGAGAATATATAGTGTGCTGCCTTTTGTGTAACAAAAAGGGAAAACAGAAATAAACACATTTCTGCTAATCATTGTAAAAATAAGCACGGGAAGGACAACCCAGGAAACAACAAATTTGATGACCTTCAAGGGATGGAGATGTGAGAAATGGAGTAGAAGCAGGAAGGTATACTTTGCTGGGTGGGCCTTTTTGATTAGTTTTGACTTTTAAAATCATATTAATGTTCTTCATTTCTGAGAAGCAAATGAACCTATGTGTATGTCAGGTGAATAGCACAACTACACTGAAGGGGGAGCACAGAGCAAGTCTAGGTAAATCAGCACACAATCTGACCATGTCTCTGCAGACTCAGGCAAGGTTGCTAGGGAAAAGGGGGAATGGCACAGAAATTCCAAGTTTGTGGTAGTACAAAATGTGAAGCAATTTTGAGACTATCTTATATGTGTTATAGGACTGAACAAACATGTACATATTTTATTGTTGACAGTTAGGGTTCTTCTCAATGTGGAAGAAGGAAGGTAAAAATATGTAATGGAGGAAGTTGAGAAGGAACCGTGTGGGGATGGATTTAGGATGAAGGCCTAGATGTGGATCCATGATTTCTCAAATATGCATATGCATGAATACGTGCACATGTATATGTATGTGTGTCAATATGGATGCATATGCATAGGTTAGTAATATACACATTTACATACACACGTACACATACATACACATATACTCCTTCCACTGAAAATGCCCATTAGCAATACAGTATACAAATCTTGTTCTCTAAAAAGACAAAGAAGTCATGGTTCCTTGGACAATGGCTGATTTTAGCCCTGGGGAAGGAAAGGTATGAGATGACCCTTCTATCCCCTATTGAGTCAGGAAGTAAGGAAGTGCTGAAATAATGATGGTAGCATGTCCAAAGGACATTGGAGCCAGCCCAAATGAGCTTCTACTGGTCAAACCTAGGAAAATGTGGGCACCAAATAAGTAGGGAAAGAAGTGAATTATGAATCTATCTATCTATCTATCTATCTATCTATCTATCTATCTATCTATCTATCTATATCTATATATCTATCTATCAATCATCTGTCATCTTCTATCTTTCAACATACATAGGAGATGTAGATATAGATAAATATTTATTATGAGGAGTTGACTGACACAATTATGAAGGCTGAGAAGTCCCACCATCTATCATTTGAGAACTAGAGACCCAGAAAAGCTAGTGGAGTAATTCAGTCCAGATCTGAAGGTCTAAGCAATAGGGGAGTAAATGATGTAAATCCCAGTCCAAGGGCAGGAAAAGATGAGATAAGGCATACCAGTTTAAACAGTGAGGCAGAAAAATAAGGGAAAAATTCTTCCTTTTTCCATCTTTTGTGATAAATCCACTCTAACTTTCTAACCTTCCTAAGCTTCCAAATCTCTCCTCATTAAACCAAGGAAGGTTGAAAATCTCCAATTAGCTTATGGTGGGCCATCATTTGGTCCATGTTTCAACCAAGCGAGCAAGCAGTGAGAGCCCTTTATAACTCTCTGAGTTGCAACATTTAATGTAGAATCTTTGCTGACTGAGCTCATATCAATAAATTTAGCCTTATATAACTTTATGGTTTTGTCCACCATTATCCCACACCATCAGTTTCCATTCCCACATATGTTCCTTGAATTTCTGTTTGCATAAATGAGAAAACTTGAGTAATCTTTTGGAGTATAGAGCATCTCCATGCCTCACTATTAGGTGAATCCCACCTGCTGTGATTTGAGTCTCATTATAGGTCTAGAAGCAAGGAGGAGTGTTTGGGGTGGACCTGAGGAAAATCAGCATTGCCTTGCATGGCAACTGCCAGTGTGGGGGGCATTCCAGTTTGTTTAGGCAGTGCAGGGCAATCTGATACTACTGTGGGTACAGAGGCCCACACTGCTGGGGTTGATAATGCTGTCTTATTGGAGATGGGGAAGTCATTTAAATTTTCTGGGGGTAGGAAGACTTCTTCCACCAGCAAAGAAAGCTAATCAAAATTTAGGGGCTCTATGTCCAAATTCATCCAGATCTTCCTACATATCCCCAACCCAACACAGAATGTTATTCTTTCCCAGTCAGTGTGCCCTCACTTTAATAGTACACACTCTGAATGTCTGGGAGTTAAACTTGCATTATAATCCAGCTAGCTGCAGGATGAGATTTTGTGTTTGATTTTCAGTAATTTCAGCCCTACAGCTAAATGAGGATGTTAGCGAGATAAGGCAACATAGGTCTCTTTCAAGATACATATAGAAATTGTTAGGGCATTCATGTGGTGCTTAAGTTGGAAATTCAGATCTCTGAGCTCATCCCTATCTTGCACCTTTTTGTCTAACATTAGAAACAACTAGTCAACATCATTTTATTCATCAATTTACAAAAATGTTCAAAAGTATTACATACAAAGTCACTCAGCTCCTTGCTTCTTTAAGTGGTTGATTAGGAGTTAGTGTCTGATCACCGTGGACTATCAATAGTGCCCTCTTTACTACTGGAAACAATCATTAACATCTTTAAATCTAATCAGATTAGAGAGCCAGTTTCAGAAATCACAGAACCAATTCAGAAAGCTAATCCTTATCACTCTGTTCTTCTAGACCCATACTTCTTTTAAATTTTTTTCATTTAAAAAATTGTTTTGTAATTGTAGATGGACAGTGTGTCTTTTGTTATTTATTTTTATGTGGTGCTGAGGATCGAACCCGTGTCTCACACATGCTAGGCAGGTGCTCTGCCACTGAACTACAGTCCCAGTCCTAGATCCACACTCTTGCTACCAAAATCTGTATTATGGTTCTCCAGAGAAACAGAACCAAAAAGATTATATAAAATGAGGAATTATCTCACATTGCCATCTACAAACCAGAGACCCATGAAAATTACTAGTATAATTTTGTCCAAAATTAAAGACCTGAGAAACAGGGTGGCTAATGGTGTATGTCCCAGTCTGAGGGCATGAAAAGATGAGATGCAATATCCCAACTCAGACAGTGAGGCAGAAAAGGGCAGATTCTTCCTTTCCTGTACTTTTTGTTAAAGTCAAGCCCTCAACAAATTGGTTGATGCTCACTTACATTGGGTAGGGCCATCTACTATACTGAGTCCCAAAATTCAAGTGTTAATCTTGGGTCTAGAAACACCTTCACAGATATATCCAGAAATAATGCTTAATCTGGGCATCATGTGGCCCAGTGAAGTTGACACATAAAATTAACCATCACAAATTACAAACCATTGAAAAATTGAGACATAAGCATCTAAAGCAATAATAAAAAGATAAATAAATGAATAAACAATTGGGAGTAAAGGGAGAATTTTGCTTTCAGTGATAAGCTGAATGACAACTGGAGTAGTAAAGATTGGACCAGGTAAGTATTGTCAATGGAGGATAAATCTAGGGAGAAATTTTGATGAGAAGCAGTATTAGCATGGTTTTAAAATATCTCCCTATAGATTGCTTATTAAGGGAAAATTGCAGTGGAAAAAAATCAGTCAGCACTTGACTGGGTGATCATAATTAACATCATCAATGAAAGGCAGGTAGATATCAAACATGATAGCCTGAATAGAGCATCACAGTACTTATGTAGTATCTTAACCAGAAATGCACATTGAGTCTAATCCTCAGGAAATAGTATACAAACTTAGACTAGAAAAATTCTATTTACAAAAAGGAAAAGGAACTATATTCCTCAACAATGTCAATCTCATAACAGTCAAGAAAAGCCTGTGGAGCTGTTCCAGATTAAGGAAGACTAAAAAAAAGTATGATACCTGATTTTTCCTTCCTTCCTTCCTTCCTTTCATTCCTTCTTTCTTCCTTTCTATTGATCTATCTTCCTGGGGCAGGGGAGATGAAAAAGTAAATGGGGCCAAATGTTAACAGCAGGTGAATTTGATTAAAGTGTATGGGCATTTTTGTACTATTCTTGCTACTTCTCTGAAAGTTTAAAAATACTTCCAAATAGAAGGTATAAAATATTTAATTTACAACAGCATTAAAGACAATTAAGTATTTTGAGTATATTTAACAAAATATGTGCAAGACCTATACACACATTGATGAGAGAATTAAAGAAGACTAAAATAACCAGAGGAATCACGACAGCTCTTCCCAAATTGATCAATAGATTTATTGCAATCCCAATAAAAATTAACAATATGAGTTTTTGGTGGAAATTAACACATTGATTACAAAACTTACACTGAATAGTAAAAGACCTAGAAGAGTAAAAACCTTTCAAAAACAAAACCAAAGTTGGATAACTCATACTACCTTGACTCCAAGTCCTACTATAAAGTGAGAGTAATCAAAACAGTGTGGTATTGGCACAAAGACAAGCAAATACTTTGAAGGGATAGAATAGATCCCAGAAACACACCAAAGTTCCTACAAAAATTCAGTTGTTTTTGACAAGTGAGCCAAGACAAAAGAATCAACATTCAACAGGTGGTTCTGGAACAACTAGGTAAAAATGAACCTCAATCCCTACCTCACACTATGCACAAAAGTTAATTCAAGATGGTTCATAGACCCAAATGTACAAGTTAAAATGTCTAGAAGAAAATATAGAAGAATATATGTAGGTCTTGGAGTAGGGAGAGATTTCATAGAGATGGCACAAAAGCACCAAATGTAAACTTAGTTATTAATGTAAAATTTAAAATATTGGTAAATTAAAAATTTAAGAGCTGTGTTCATTGGAAGAAGGTAGATTTCAAATATGTCAGTAATTACATTAAAGACCAAAGGACCAAATGTTTTATTCAAAAGACAAAGATTATCAGTCTGTAATTTTCAAAAATCAGCTATAAAATAGTAAAAACCCAACCATATGCTCTTTAAAACACTTCTGAATCATACTGATATAGAAATTTGAAAATAAAAGGAAATAAAAAGGTAGTGAAAAAAGGAAATAGTAACCAAGAGAAAGCTAGTGTAGTTATAAATTAACTTTTGACAAAATTGGACTTAATGCAAAAGCATTAAGGTGGTTTTATTAAAAAATGATCAAAAGTTCTAATCACCAAGAATATTTTAAAACTTCAAGCTTCAAGTTTGTGAGTACATATTAACTTAGTAGCAGAATACCTGAGTCAAAAATGACATACTAAAAAGGGGAAACTCATAAATCTATAATTATATTTTGAGATCAATTTCCCCTCTGGAATTATTATTTTTTGCCTTACTTGGGATTGAACCTAGGGACCCTCTACAAGTGAGCTGCATCTCCAGCCTTTTTATTTTTTATTTTGAGACAGGTTATCACTAAATTGTGGATACTGGCCTCAAACTTGCAATCCTTCTGCCTCAGACTCCCCAATAGCTGAGATCACAGGTGTGTACCACCACCCTTGGCTTTTTTATTATAATGAATTTCAAACATGTGCCAAAAGTTGCACGTAGTATGATGAAAGTCCATGTAGTTATCATTCAACTTGAATGACGATGAACTTATAGCCAATCTTGTTTCTTTTATATAGCTATCCGTTTGTCCCATATTATTATTATGATTGCTGTTTTTATTTATAGTTTATGGATTTATTTTAAGGGAACCACCTTAGTAGCAAGTGACTGGATCAAGAAATAGAACTTTTCCAGCTAGTCAGAAGCCCCGTATGTATTTCATTCTGATCATACACCCCCATCTTTCCCCACAAAATATCCCCTCTCTTATCATTTATAGTAATGACTTCCTTTGTCTTTATAATTTTATCACCCAAGTGTATATCTCTAGACATTAGCCTGCACATTTTTTGTCATGAGTTTTAATTCTGTTTTAATCTGCAAGTTCTTGCTCTGTTCCTTCCCTTTCCCTACAGTGTATCTGAGGAAGAACCTAGGCCATTTGATCTATAAAGTTTCTTAAAATCTTACCTTTGTTGATGGTACCCTCATGGCACAGCAGTTGTTCTTTTGTATCTCAGTATTTCCTGCAAATTGGCAGTTGGATCCAGAGTTTTGATCATTTTCCAAGATAAGATGGTATTGTGATCTTCCATCCAAAGGAACATCATGACTAGTTTCCTTTCTGCTTTTGTGGCATTGGCAGCTGATGAAGCTGAATGACGAGATGTATTGATTTATTGACATTGAAAATCAGTGATATTCTGATTTTCCCATTTCATTTTTATTTATTAGCAGGAGTACTTTCATAAAGAGTGATACTCAGGCTGAGGACATAGCTGAGTGGTAGAGTGCTTGCCTAGCCTGAGCAAGGCCATAGATTCCATTCTCAGTACCACAAGGGGGAAAAAACTGCTACCCCTCATCTATATGTGGTACAATTTGTACAGAAAAGGCAGTATACATGCTTGCTTCTTTCCTTTTATTGACTAGATTTCAAGATTATGATCAGTTTCTTTAGCCACTGGATATGATCAATTAGATACTTTAAAAACACAGTTGTGGGGCTGGGAATGTGGCTTAGAGGTAAAGTGCTTACCTAGCAATCACGAAGCCCTGGGTTTGATCCCCAGCACCATCAAAAATATGTATTTTATTGTGAACATTTAGATTCAAACATTTTTGATCAGTTTCAATGTATTGTATTATTATTCCTATCCAAGTGTAAATTGCCCCTTTTTGGACCAATGAGAGCTTCTTTGTTTTGTTCCTGAATCATTTCTCTTTGATTGTTTCCTTGCTTTATAGTGTGACAAGATATCAATTGAAAGTTAATTTTGCTGCATAAACAATATCCTTGGCTTATTCTTCCCTTGGTGTCATGGGTTCAATTGCTCATCCATTCAATTCATGTTTAAGTCCTAACCTCAGAATGTGACCTATTTGGAAACAAGGTCTTGACAGATGTAATTAGTTAAGTTGAAGTCATAATGGGGTAGGATGAGCCTTCAATCCAGTATGACTGACGCCTTTATTAAAGGGAAAATTTGTACATAGGAGCATGTATAGTATGTACACAGGTCGAACATCATGGGTGAATGAAGACAGACATTGAAGAGATGCTTCTACAAACACTGCCTGAAAACAATCAGAAGTTATGCAAAGGGCACAGAACAGATTCTGTCTTCCAGCCTCCAGGAGGAGCCCAACCCTGGGACACTTTGATCTCAGACTTCTAGACTCCAGGGAACGGTGAGTAAATACATTTATGTTGTTAAAGCCACTAAGTTTGAGAAACTTTGTTACAGCAGCACTAGAAAGTGTATTAGGGCTCTTTGGACATAAAACACTCCTGTCCAAAAACTTTGATTATTATTTAACTTTATTTCCATTGCAACTCACTTGCTCTTCTTTCATAGAGGCCTGGAGGATGTTTGCCTTCTTCTTTGTGTTTAGAGTCCAGTAATTTTACTAGAATAATTTGGAGTTGGTCATTTTGAGTCAATATTTACATGTTTTTCTCTTTAAATATGTAGTTTCAAATCCTTCCCCCTGCAGGAAGGTTTCCTTGAATCATAAATTTTAGTATTTGTTCTGTTGCTCTGGGTTTCGGAGTCTTCAGGAGTATTCAGTCTTTTCTTATCTTCAGTATTTGTCACTTTGTCTCATATCCTTTAAATCTATTTCCTCATTACTTTTGTGTCTAAAATATTTCCTCATTTTCATCTTTTAGATCTTTTAATCTGTTGTGCTTTTGCTCTTGTGTTCCTTCTAGTTGAGTCTTCATTTCTGACTCTGAAAGTTTTATTTATGAAAATATCACACTGAACCCCATTAATACGTACAATTAATATACATTAATAAAATTTTAAAAAAGAAAAAGATTAAGTGTTTTAGAAAGCCAAAGGATAATAAAATATGATTCAAGAAAAAATACAAATAAAAAATTTACTTCTAATTCTTTTCTGAGTCCCATAACCTAATTTCTGAGGTTTTCCAAACGATTTATGGCTTTCTTTCATGTGTTGCATTGTTTTCTTAATTTCGTCAGCTTGATTTTGAAATAGTAATTCCCATTTTGCTTGGTTTCAAGGACATATCTCTCTGCTGTGCCTTCACTGTCCTTACAGATATGATTTTGCTCTTTATTTTCTTTTTTCTTAAAGTGGATTCTGTTATGAAAAAAGATATGGATCTTACCTTGATATTTTCACATGAAATTATTTTTCTTAAACTTCTAGCAGGAGACATGATTCAGGATGGCTTTTCAAATTTCACTCATCTGTTTTCTTGTGATCAAAAAAACAGCGCTTGACTTTTGGAAACTTCTTCACTCTGTTCTCTTCATTTTGGCTTTATTGCCTGTATTTCAATTTTAGCTTCTCTTCAGCAGTTTCTCTTTCTTGTGGGTCCCTGTCCTAGAAGGGAGCACTGTGTGGTAAATTTTGAATGCTTACAGCGGTTAGACCTTCCTGTGGAACCCTTTCACTCACCTGCTACTAAGCTGGGTAAAACTCCTCCCAGGTTGAGCTTCTTTTTTCAAATTGGCCTTCCTTGCTTCTCAATGAAGACCTGTTGACATTTTGGGGACTCTCTGTTCTTGGCTCAGTCATATGCCCTTTGTTTCCCTCTGCCTTCTTCTGTGCAGATGTAGCTGTTATGCAGGTCCTGTGGATGTTGATCATTCGCACTCACCTGCTTTGATTTGGGGCTTCATTAAAAAAACCTTTCCACTTATCATTGTAAAGGTTTCCCATGGAGTTTTGTTTGTGTCATCCGGTTCCCTGTTTTATGTGAGAATTTTGGGAGATCAAAAAGCTATGCTATGGGCTGGGGTTGTGGCTCAGTGGTAGAGTGCTTGCCTGGCATGTGTGAGGCCCTGGGTTCCATCCTCAGCACCACATATAAATAAATAAATAAATAAAGATCCATTGACAACTAAAAAAATATTTTTAGAAAAGCTAAGCCACAGTCATCTCCCCAATAAATTTCCCTAATTATATTGAAGAAAAATTCTGACATACTATTATTTCACCCATAAATTGTAGGTATACACCTCTAAAATATATTCCTTATTTTATAACATAACTATAATAACATTATTACTAAGAATTAACAATAATTCTTTAATATTGTCAAATATCCAGTGTTGAAATTATCTATTGTTACATTTTTCTTTACAATTTAAATCAGATGCCTTTGAAGCCCACACATTGATTGATACATTTAAATTGTCTTAATCTACATGCTCTCCCTCTATCTCTTTTTTACTCATTGCAGTTTATTTGTTGAAAAAATTACTTATACTATAGATTCTTTACAGCCTGAATATTGGTTGTTGCAATCCTACGGGGTTGTTTAACAATTTCCTTCGAATTCCATATTTCCTGTAAATTGGCAGCTGGATTCAGAGGTTTGGTAAGATATTGGTTCACTATTTTTAGCATGATTATTTCATATGTAGTATTTAACATGCTTCACTCAATAACTGGCAGAAAAAAGTAACTGGTAGATCAAACAGACAAAAGTATTAGTAAGGATATGGATTTGAACCACAGATGGAAGGCTGACCTAATGAACATAAATAGAAATCACACTCAACTGAAGACTGCACATTCTCTTAGGCATACATGGAATATTTTTAAAAACCAATCACATACTGGATCCAAAAGCAGGTTTTAGCATGTTTCCAAGGGTTAAAATCATTTATAGCGTAGTCTGTGACCACAGTGTAATTAAGCTAGAAACTCACAAGACAGGAAAAATAAATGGCAGGCCCTGATATTTGGAAACTGGTCTGGCACTCATAGCAAGGCCGTGTTGTTCTTGTATTGAACATAAACAACCTCACAGAATGCCAACCTCGAACAAGGTTACCCTGAGACCATGAGAAAATGAGACAAAGCAAGGCCACTTCATAATTTTGTCTAAGCACAGATAAAAACAAGGTCAATGTGCAATCCACAAAATACCAAGCACCCTTCCCCCTTGCCTCACTGATATGGGTGACTGCTGCATCTTTACCAATTATAGTGGTAGCACGGCACTCCAGTCTGTTCCAGAAAGAAGATGTATTGAGATACCCAATCATAGAATTGTCCTCACTTTTCACAGTACCTACAACAAACTCCAACTTCTTTAAACTCTCCCCAATATTACCCAACCAAAGTCCAAATCCAATATGTGCCTTTTAACACCCTGAAGTTCCCCAGTGGTTCTTTCTCACTTTAAAGAGGAATAAGCATACCATATTCACCTACAGGTATGTTCCTGGGAGTCAGGAGGGTATTGACAGTCACAACAAAAAGATAACTAAAAGATAAAAGCTGGTGCATGCCTTTAATTTTAGTGACTCCAGAGGTTGAGACAGATTGCAAGTTCGAGGCCAGCCTCAGCAATTTGGAGAGACTCTGCCTCAAATATAAAAATAAAAGGGCTGGTGATATATCTCAGTGGTAGAATGCCCCTGGGTTTAATTCCCAGTACAAAAAAAAAGAACCCCCCCCACACGTTTAGAAATGAAGAAATTCACAAAGACAGTCCCATGGAAATGTTTTATTGAATGATAAAAAATTATACATCTTTATCAGTCAGCTGGCTGATAAGAACCAGATGGCATATTTAAACTGATTAATTTGAGGAATGTGAAATAAAGGGATTGAGGTGACTTTATAATATGCCAACTTGGTTAGTCTGAACTACATTTCCCAAAATTTCCTTCCCCAAAGATTTCAATTAGGTGGGCCACAAGAGAGATCGATGCAAAGTTTGAAGAAGAAAAGGGAAACACATATAACTGACAAATTTCTCATAACTAGAAGATAAGAAATAACAAAATAACATTAGGACAAATGACAACAGAAAAATGGACCAAAGACTTGAACACAACCAATGCAATTCAAATGGCCCACAAACATTTGAAAGGTGCTCAACCTCATTTGTTGTTACAGAATTGTAAATTGGAACTACCAGTATACACAGTGTAATGGGCTGAATGGGGGAATCTCAAAAGACATGTCCATGTCCTGACCCATGGACCCTGTGAATGACCTTATCTGGAAAAAGGATCTTTGTAGATGTGATTAAGTATCTCAAAACAAGATCATCCTGGGTTATCCTCATAGTTTCTAAATCCAATGACAAGTGTCTTTATAAGGAAGAGACAGAGGGAAACTTGAGAGAGAAGTGGGGTAGGAGGGAGTGATGTGAATGTGCAAGTAGAGATTGGAGTGGTATGGGCCACAGGCCAAGGAATGCTTGGATCCACCAGAAGTTGGGAGAGGCAAGGAAAGTTCTCTTCCAGAGCCCTCAGAGGGAGTGGGACCCTACCAACATCTTGATTCTGAACTTCAGAACTCTAGAATTGGAGAGAAAAAATTTCCATTGTTACAAAACGCCACATATATGACACTTTTGCTACAGCAGCCAGAGGAAACTAATACAACTGTTCATTGCCACATTTGGAAATGAAAACAAAACAAATATCTAGGAGGTACAAAATGAATAAATACACTTGGTAAAGATATGTAGTAGAATAATCCACCAAAACAAAAAAGAATAAAATTTATAAACACCACAGTGTGGATGAGTTGTAAAGACAGAGTTTTGAAGCAACACACAAAAGAACACATAAATTACAATTGCATTTACACAGAGTTCAAAACTGGCAATATTGAACCATGTTATTCACACATGGACGTGTGTTTAAATGGCGAAATTCTGATGCAAAGCAAGAAAATGTTTACCATGGGAGAGGGTTGTGATTGCACACACCCTTGGGGCCATGTGTGGGACTCCAGCCCCTGATCTGTGAGTGGTTATGTGAGTATGTTCACTTTATAATTGTAGATTATAAAATGCAGAAAATGCACATAAAATATATATGATCTACCCATTCCTCTGCATCTGGGCTGTACTTCACAGTTTGAAAAGTTGAAACTTTATGAACTAGAGTTAAAATAGTGGCATAATAAACAGAGCAATTAAAAAACAATGTCATACTAGTGTATGAATAGAACGACAGAACCATAGAAATGCAAAGTTTAAAATACACCAGAATACAAACAAGGATTTAGCATAAGATAAAAATATCATTTCAGTTCCTTAGGGGGAAAATGGATCATTCAATAAATGAGATCCATCTGGGAAAAAGACAAAGTCGAATTGTACCTCATGGCATTCAAAACACTAAATTGTGGATAGAACAAATTAAATGATTAAATAATGAAACCATAAAATACTAGAGTAACCATAAGAAAACACAATGCTGGAGAAGGAAAGGCCTTTTTAAGTTTGACTATACCTTAAAGCCAAAAAGAAAAGCTTGATTAATTAAACACATAAACCAAAAAGTTTTGTCAATACAAAAATAACATTAGCAAAGTTGAAGGCAAATGATAAACTAGGAAATTCTTTTGCTATTCATATCTGAGAGAAAGGGGCTAAAAATCTTATTACATGAATAGCTACTCCAAAATAATAAGAAAAATGCCAACAAAGCAATAGAAAGATGGACAAAAGCTATACATACAGCTTACAAGAGAGAAAAAAAACTTCTGAATAAGAAAAATCAAAATCAAAGTTACAGTGAGACACTCGTTTTAATTTTACAGATTGGCAAAAGCAACGAAGTTTGATAGCACAAAATGTTGGTGGGGGATGGGTCACAGGCACTGTCGCTTATGGAAGCTGGAACTAGTACAACTTCTATGGATGTAATTTGAGGACATTAATCAAAATTACAAATGCATGTACCTTTTGACCCAGCAATTCCACATCTAGGAACTGATTCTACAGATATACTAGCATGTGTGTGAAAAGGTAAGGGAGTACTCAATAGACATTAAGGAGAATGAAGAAACTGTGTGCTGATATGGAGCTATCTCCAACATACATTGTTAAGAAAGGAAGGTAAGGTACTGTGTCAGGAGAGCAAAACAAAAATATGTGTGTGCTTGTGTATTTGTGTGTGCGTGTGCATGCATAGATTACTGATGAATAATTGAAGCTGAGCAATGGGTACATGGAAGTTCATTGTACTATTTGCCATTTTTTGTAAATGTCTGGTAATTTCCATAATAAAACTCTTAAACTATACTTAGAATAATGACAACAAAGAGTATGTTTATAGAAATAAACACAAGAAACAAAATATTGGTTACATCCACAAGCAATGTGTCAATTAGGAACTATGTTCAGTGGAGTAACAGTCAACGATGGTGATTTAAACACAAAGAGTTTACTTTTCTCATGTATTGAGATGTTTGGAAGCAGGTATTTGCTGGCTTTGGACAGTTGCTCAAGGATGTCAAGAGAAAAATCATTAATGATTCTTTTGGCAACTTTTTTTTTACTGTATCAACATAGCTGCTGAAGCTACAGTCATCAAATACATATTCCAGGTTAGGATAAAGAGAAGGTGAGGGGAGTGCCAAAGTGCAGCAGCTCCCACTAATTCAGTCCACTGTAAAGAACTTTCCAGAAATCCCAGCCAATTGCTTCTATTGTCATTTTATTGGCCACTTTTATCTGGGAACTGTAGATTTGAAACTTGCATCACAGCTAACCCAATACACTCAGGATCTTGTTACAAAACAGATAAGACGTGCTAAGACAATTTTTTAAATTTTTATTGTAAACAAATGGAATACATGTTATTTCTCTATGTACATGGAGTAACAGCATACCATTTGCGTAATCATACATTTACATAGGGTAATGGTGTTTGATTCATTCTGTTATTTTTTCCTTCCCCCACCCCTCCCACCCCTCTTTTCCCTCTATACAGTCCCTTCTTCCTCCATTCTTGCCCCCCTCCCACCCCCCATTATGTGTCATCATCCGCTTATCAGTGAGATTATTCGTCTTTTGGTTTTTTGAGATTGGCTTAGTGCTAAGAAAATATTAAAAGAAAGAAAATAGGTAGAACAAAATTAACTAATAGGAAACATCCCCAAACTGTTGAAAAGATCAAAAATTTAAAAGATGTACAAATTCATAGTAATTTTGGTCAGGAGGAAATAAGGTGAAGGAGCAAATATGGTAAGAAACAGGATGGGGTGTAACTTCACATGCAGTCAAGTTTTCTAAAACTTAGAATACTATCTGTAGTTTTATGTGAATAAATATGAAAATCTAGGTAAATAGATAGCTTTCTATGAAAATATTAATTGACCAAGAAGTAGAGAACAGAATAAACCAATATCTATAAAAGAAATGTTAAGAATGTCAAAGATCTATCCTTCAACACTGTATCAGATCCAAGTTTTTTACGGCTAAATTCTTCTAAACCTAAAAAGAAACAGGTAATTCTTTTTAAAAATATTTTTAAGTTGTCAATGGACCTTTATTTTATCTTATTTATTTCTATGCAGTGCTGAGAATCAAACCCAGGGCCTCACACATGCACTTTTCCTACCACTGAGTCACAATCCCAGCCCAGAAACATGTCATTCTAATATTACATAAACCCTTCTTTTCACTGCAAAAATGAAAACCTTCCAAACTCATTTTATGAGGCTATTATAATTCTGGTACCAAAACTGGAATAAGATAGCACAGTAAAATCGCTGTATAGACCAATCTCTCTGATGAACAAAAGCACAAAGATACTAAATCATACCAATAAAAGAATTTCTTACCATGCCCATGTATGGTTTTCTCTAAGAATGCAATGATAAATCCGTATTAACAGAGTTATTATTGCAAATCACTTCATTACTTGTTAAAGGGGAAACAAATTTAACATTACAACTAATGTAGGAAAAGCATTGATAAAAATCAACCATCACCCCTTCATTGCCAGTCTCTAATGGACTCATTCTGATAAGATGACAAAAAGAAAGAAATATGGAGAATAAATACAGGAATAAAAAAGATTATAATTATTCAAATATGCTATGATTATTTTCTAGACTCCAAATGAAACATTTAACAAATCATTAGTGCTCATTTAAGAGGTTTTTCACAAGCTTTATCTTCCCAACAGTGATGGAAAAACAAACATATTTTTCAAAAACCTCCTACTGCTAAGAGCAATATAAATTATAAAAAGCTTTGAACTAAAATGTATAAGGTGGATGTGAAAAAATATAAAAAATCAGGACATAAAATTGCCCATAAAAATTATAAGATAATGTTATAATGTTATAAGATTATGTTCTTGGATAGAAAATTTTCAACTTTGAAAGATGTCAGTTGAAAGATGAAATCAATTCATACCTTCAAAGCAATCAGAATAAATATCATAAGATTTTAATGGAAACTAACAAGCTAATACTTAAATTGATTTGGAAAAGAAATATACAATATTGGCCCAAAAAACTTAAAGGAAAAAAATCTACTAGGTATCAAAACGTATTATAAACCTATGGTAGTTTAAACAGTATTGATGCAAGATTCTGCAAATTAATAACAGGATCCCAGAATTCCAGAAACACATATGAAAATTTGTCAATTTGGGAATAGGTGTGATGGCATATGCCTGTAACCCCAGTGACTCAGGAGGCTGAGACAGGAGGATTACAAGTTCAAAGTCTGCCTCAGCAACTTAGTGAGGCTTATTTTTTGAGACAGGGCCTCACTAAATTGCTGAGACTGGCCTGGAACTTGTGATCCTCCTGCCTCAGCCCCCTGAGTTCCTGGGATTGTAGGCATGTGCCACCATTTTATATAGATTTTTATGTTCATATATTTTAATCATTCAGGTATTTAAAAAAAATTTTAGGGTGCTGGGGATTGAACTCAGGGGCACTCGACCACTGAGCCACATCCCCAGCTCTATTTTGTATTTTATTTAGAGACAGGGTCTCACTGAGTTGCTTAGTGCCTTGCTGTTGCTGAGGTTGGCTTTGAACTCTCGATCCTCCTGCCTCAGGCTCCCAAGCTGCTGGGATGACAGGCTTGCACCACTGTGCCCAGTTAGGAATATCTTTTCATCTATGATATCTAGGTAAAATCTACCTATTCCTTGTCCTTGGAAAAAGATGCTATTCAACAATGCACAAAATGCAGACACTCTTAAAGAAAATCCCAATATTTTTGATGGCATAATGATGAAAAACACAATTTCTGCATAACAAAAGATGCACCACCATTAATTAAGTTAAAAACAGCAGCATGGAAGAAAGTATTTGCAGCTTGTGGAGCAGATGAAGGGTTGCTACCAAGCATGTAAAAGGAACTGCAAGTCAGGAGGAAAAATGGCAAAGAATATGAACAAGTAGTCCACAGAGGAGTTCATTGGAATGGACTATAAATATTTGAAAAGATGCTCAAACTGAAAACACTAGTAATGAGAAAAATGCAAATGATCATATGAAGATATCATTTTTTTTATCATTAGCGTGGCTGAGGTTGGGGGCCAATGGGAACTCTTTTTAAAAATGTTCTCTTATCTTTTTTACCATATTTTTATTGGTGTATTACAGTTGTACATAATGGTATGGTTCATTGTTACATATTCATGCATGTACACATTATAATAATGTAATTTGGCCAATATTTCCTCTTCCCCTCCCCTCCTGCTCCCTTTCCTCTACTGATCTCTCTTTGATGTTTAGGAGATCCACCCCCATCTTTCTTTTCCTTTTTCTCCTCTAGCTTCTGTATATGAGAAAAAAAATACAAACCTTGACCTTCTGTGTTTGACTTATTCTGCTTAACATAATGTTCTCTAGTTCATCCATTTTCCTGCAAATAACATAATTTATCTTTTCTTTTTGGCTGAATAAAACTCCATTGTGTATATATGCCACATTTTCTTTATCCATCCATCCATCGATGGACACCTAGGCTGGTTCCATAGTTTGGCTACTGTGAATTGTACTGCTATAAACATGGGTCTGCATGTATCACTATAGTATGATTTGAATTCTTTAGGATAAATACCCACTAGTGGTATAGGTGGGCAATATGGTGGTTCCATTCCTTGGGAACTCTTGTACATACCTCATACAGTCTCTATATTTAATATATTTAATATATTTTTGGCACTGGGGATTGAACCCAGGGGTGCTTTACCACTAAGTCACATCCCCAGTTCTGATATTTTTATTTTGAGATAGAACCTTGCTATGTTTCCCAGGCTGGTCTCAAACTTGCAATTCTCCTACCTCAGCCTCTTTAGTAGCTGGGATTATAGGCATGTGCCACTGCACCTGGTTAATAGTATCTGTTTTTAAAATGCCTGTACCCTTTGAACCCAGTAAATACCACTTTTCGGTATCTGTGAAGGACATTGTTTGTTGCCTCCCCTGTCTGAGGGCTGTTTCTTCTGGCACTGGGCTGCTCAGTTGGACTAGCTGCCTTTGGGGTAGTTAGGTGCCACTCGAGTAATAGTTCACCTGTGGAATTGGAGCAGTAGTGATGTGTCCAACTTTTATCTCATGTGCTTAGAGGGACAGTGCTTGCCCTGATGTTTACTCTCTTCATCCCCTTGCTCTTCACAGGAGCCAGAGCACAGATATGACACTGTGACAGCCGGACTGTGGTCAAGGCAATGCCATCCACAGGACCACTGTGCAGCCACAACTGTTTGTTAGCACTCCATGATTGGGTGAGTACAGATATCAGGAAGAAGTGCTTTGAAATTCCTACAAAAACTGTATGTTACCATGACATATT
This sequence comes from Sciurus carolinensis, assembly GCF_902686445.1. NCBI lineage: Eukaryota > Metazoa > Chordata > Mammalia > Rodentia > Sciuridae > Sciurus > Sciurus carolinensis. The sequence continues at coordinate 129,530,624 of NC_062232.1, read as the reverse complement.
TACTGCATGTTAGAGAAGTTTCAGTCTGCAGTTGATCAGGGGAAGTAAAGTATTTTTCATCACGTGTTCTTTGAGAACTGCTGCCCTGGTGGAGAGAGGAGAAACATGATGTAAGGAGCCGGGGTCCCTGAGTGACTGCATGGATCAGGGCTGCCCCCATCAAAAGGCTGCTCAGCTCATACTAATGTGAGAGAGAAACAGTATTGAATTCTCCCTACGCCAGGGCTAGGAATAGAGCGCAATGGCAGAGCACTTGTCTACCATGTGCAAGGCCCTACACTCGATCCCTAGCACTACAACAAAGCCAAAAAAAGCAATTCCCCTGAGCCATTGCATCATTGCAGGTGTCTTTGTTGAAGCCACCTAATTTCTGCCCTCCCTCATGTGGCGTCTGTCCTATAGCTCACACAGAAGCACAAGAGATTGGGGTAAGGCTGAATACCCCTCACTATATCCATGCTGTGGAATACTGAGCTGTATTTAACATCCTCCTGGGTATGTTTACTTGAAAGTAAGTTGCAGAATGAACATACAATATGGTCAAATCTCTATTGTATACATGCACATAAATAAACAGAAAAATGTCAGAACACATCTTCCCAGAAAGGATAGGTTTGGGAGGTACCAAAGAATGGTTAAAAGGGACTCTTATTTTATCCATATTTATTAAAAAATTTAAAATGAGATTATATTCACATTTTGCTTGTGTAATTAAAAAGAAACTTTGAAAGAATGTAACATTAAGAATGTTCAAACATTTTTAATAGCAATAGAAGACAGAATAATTATCCCACTCAATGGTTTGGCATACTGGTTTTGGTGGCATTAAATGAAAGAACTTTAAGAATGGAATCAAGTATTTGATTGTTTGACTTCATTTAGGTCATGAGTGTTTCCAGGAAAAGCCCCAAGGGGAATTCTCATGTTGCAAAGATAAATAAATAAAGGAGGAAAAGTTCTAAAATTGTTTATGCTTGTGTCTTTCATATATCATCTCTGATCCCAAAATAATAAAGAATATGAATATATAAAGAAAACAATAAAGTGTTAGTGAACAAGAAGGTTCTTAAACAGATTTTTATATCAATTAAGCAAACTTCAAACCAGACTTTACAAAATGCTTTAGAAAAACAATTGCTGAAATTTATTTTTATAAACAGATTATTTATTATTCTGTGTGTGCATGCATTTTTTCAAAATGTGTCATCTTTATTCAATTTACAAGTTACACACAGGAATGTATACAAACGCACACATACAATTTTTCTCTTTTACATACATAGGATCACACTATTACAGTATTTTGTAACTTGCTTTTCCCTTTCAACAATGTTTCATTTTTTATATTAAGTATTCTAACAGTATATAATTTTAATGATTCCACAGTAAACCACTATGTAGTGGTATTATAATGATATTTGGCCAGTCACCTATTGGTCTATTTGGGTTTCCAATTTATTATTATATAAATATGCTGCACTAAATATTCTGGTAGCTGACTCATGTGCATCTATAATTACTTCTTTTTAATAATTGCTAAACATTTTAAAGGGAATCTTGTTACAAGGACTCCTATAGATGCTGATTGTTTTCAGTAGTTAAAGGCAAAGGAGTTTTAAGATTTGACCAAGCTGTTAACCCTAAGAACAAAGTTTCTTGTGGTAAGCAAGCTGCTAAAACCCTTCCTCTGAGATCCAGTCAGCAAAAGCTGTGGTATGAAAATGGATAACAAAATTATAACAGTTATGTTATGAGATAAATTTCAGAATTATTGAGCCTCAGAAATTCATTCCCTTATGGTAAAATTTGGACTTTGGCCTTGGCCATTTGGCATTAGACAAATGTATCTTCGATGCCCTTCCAAAGTGAGCTTGGTACTTTGTGACCTCTTGAGGATCCAGGTCAATAGACTCCAACCTCTACTACTAGACTCCCCTCCATTTGGCCACCAAGTCTGTAGGCAGCTCTTGGCCTTGGGGACCATCTTAGTCCATTTTCTTAGTCCATTTAACGGAATACCAGAGACTTAGATAATTTACAAAGAAAAGAGGTTTATTTTGCCTCCTGGTTCTGGATGCTGGAAGTATAAGACTGGGTAGCCACATCTGTTGAGGGCCTTGAGCTACTTCAACTCATGGCAGAAAGTGAATGGGCAAGAGGTCCATGGGGAGAGAGAACATGAAAAGTGACCTTGCTTTATAACAAGTGGCTCTCTTGGAAACTAATTCAGCCCCAAGAAAGTGACAACTCACTCATGGCAGAAAAGCATTCATTCATTCATGCCTCCCCCATAACCAAACACCTTCCAATACTGCCACATACTGCTCAGGGCGCTGGTTCCTTTCCCCCAGTCCTCAGCCCCAACAGTTCTCTGCCATGTGGCATGCTTGCACACCACCTTCCCTAGGGCCCTGGGCCACACTTCACCCAGATGAGACTCTCTGGTCTCTCCTAATGTCTGAGAGCAGGCCAGTGTGAGCATAGGAGGTGCTATGGGGAATGGTAGAGAGGAGGTCACCCTGCCCCCAGCTCCCCACCTGGACATGCTGCCAAATTCTCTGGGTGAACCATCTTCCAGATCCATGTATTTGCTTGCCAGCCTTGACTGCCTCCCGGAGCTGCATCATGGATCAGGTTGAGCAGCATCATGAGCACTGCCAGGTGATCTGTGGTTGGGCTCTACAGGAGCCGGGGCTGGCCCAGACTCAACAGGTCCTCTCACAACCAGTGGAGGATCTGAACCATCACCTCCATCGCTTTGCTCTGCAGGGAGGGGAAGCAAGGGCAGGCCCAGGTGGAGGCGGTGTTTTCTCTGTCCCAGATGCCCGATGCCTTAGGAATCTATAGGGTAGAGAGGACTTGTCCCTGAGGTGGGAGGGCTTTGCTCTTTCACATGTTCCAAGGACACCTTCTCCAAGGGCTACTCTGAGACAGGTCTGAGGTCAGGTGCTGGGGACCAAGCGGATCTACCCCATCCTGCATCAGGTCTCCCAGTCTGCGAGTACAGGCCAGTCCCAGGCAGAGGGACTGGGGTCTATAGCACAGGGGGCCAAGATGGGAGAGGACCCCTCCCAACCAGACAGGGGATATGGATTGCTGTCCAGGGCCTTGGTGGAGGTACAGAATGTGTAGTTCAGAAACGAAGACCTTTCTGGAGCAGGGAGGAGACACACATTGACCGAGAATGACAATATAGTGCAGTAAAGGGAGGCATTGCTGGGCCTCAGGGGCCAAAGGCAGGAGTTCAGGATTCTGCAGAACTTACAATAGGGAAGAGAGGACTTGAACTTTCAGGTGAAGTTGGCATTTTAACCCTGTATCCTGATGCTGAGCTGGGCCAGCTCTGGCTGGCACACACAAAGCATGCCTGACTGTTGGACAGACTAGTGAGGGTGGATTGAGACAGGTAGGGACTCTTCAGGAAAATGGGTCGGGAGACCACTGGGGAAGTGAAACTAAAATGCAGTGAGCATCAAAGCAGAAGCCATTTCTATCCATGGGCCAGCTGTCCTCCTGGGTGGTCCTCTAGCTAGAAGTGGGCTGGCGCAGAGGATGTGAAGGGAACCTGGGCTAGGGGAACGAGGGTCATCTAGACACTGGCCCATGAGGTTGGTATGCAGAAGAGTGCTAGGGGGCCTCACAAGATCTCTCCAATAATTTTGAATGTGCCACTCAAAGGGAGAGCTAGAATGCATGTCCCTGTTTCATCGGATGCCTTTGTGCTTGTTCTATAGTGGGTGGTGTTGGAGAAGCTACCAGACTCAAGAAGTCAGAGGCTGTAGGAAGGGCCAGAAGGATTATTTTGAACTCTGTACTAGAGGCTTACAGGACCCCTGGCGAGAAATCCCAGATTGTCTCCTCCCCCACAGTCTTTGCTGGCTGTCCAAATGATCTGTGGCTTTTACCCATGCCAAGTGAAGCTTGCCAGAATAGCTTGCATACGTTTTAAGGAAAAAAGATGGAATTCTAAGAAACAAGCACCTCATGAACCCATAAAAGCAAGTGAAAGGTTCTTTCCCAATGGCTGGCTTGCAAGCTGATGTGGCTGGGTCAGACTGGGGCAAGCGCACAAGGAGGTAGTTGCACGGTCACGTAGGTATAGTGTAACTCCACCTGCCTAGAGCTGCTTTGGGATGGGGCCCTTGAGGAAAGATGACATGGCTTTCTTGGGTCCCTGTTAGAAGCCAGGGAAACAGTTGGTGGGAAAGTCATTCTCCTTCCTAGAACGTTTCCCTCTCTTGTTAGGTTCCCCAAAGTTAGCTGACTTTGTGCTTGTCTTTCCACAACTGGGCAGTTGTCTTCACAGTCGAGCCCTGTTTGCATTTGGAAGGGTAAGAAAACCAGGGGCCTGCCTTTGTTTTCTAAAGCAATGGTCACCAGAGAGGGTCAGCCACTAGCCACCAAAATGACTGACTTCCCCGCCCACTCCCACCACCTCTCAGCTTGGAGAGGTGGGCTGATTCTCAAGTTCCAGAAGCCATTTGTCACCCATCGCTGATCCCTAAGGGAGGAACTCAAGGTCTGACCTTATCTTCTGCTTTCATCTGGAATTCAGACCCTGGGAGCCCTAGCTGAGGTGGGGAAAGTACCTGGATGGATGAACAGTCCTCTCTGCCAAGGGATAGCTCAAAGTTCCAGGAAAACCAGTCCCCACTCACCAGGGTGCTTCTCTCCCTCCAGGTGTCTAGCAAGCCAGTCCCAGCAGGGACCAAGAAAGCACCTGGACTCCAGGAGGGGGTGGTTCTCCAAGTGTAAAGACATGCACAGGACTCCATGGTATGAAGAAGGGAGAAAGGGAAGACTTGGTAAATAAAGATTTGACAAAATAAGTCAAGGAAGACCAATGCCATTTAACATTTATTTATTGATATCTACTTGATGCAAGGCACTGTGCTAGATTTGGTAGGGGATCAGACATGAAGGGCCACCCCTGTCTTCTAAGAGCTCACAATCTAATGGGCAGGGGAGGGCCAGGGAGGGGAGAGGAGAAGCCAAGTCCACAAAGAGCTCTAGAGCAAGGCTGATTATAGTGAGTGCCAATAAACAGACAAGGTCATGAGACTGGGGAGGGATAAGAAGAGTGGCGACGACCTAAAGACAACCGGGGCAGGACACAACTACTGTTGTCAGAGTACGCAAGTAAAGTTGAGGGTCAAGTTTAAAGAGACCATGTGTGTTTTGGAAAGTAAACACCCAAACTGATGCAATGAGAACTACAGAACACAGGTCTAGTAACAGGAGTTATCAACCTCCCAATCTGATGGATTTGCTGGAAACAGGGTGATGAACTCATTTTATGGACCAAACACGGATCAGGAAAGGAACCATACTCAGAAAACCAATTAACATACTCACTGAGAGGAAAAGGCATAGGTGTTCACCCATCTTGGTGAACAGAATACAGTACCACATTTAAACTGGTATTCACGACAGTCAAGGTGGGACTTGGGCCAGGAATCCTGGCTGGGCAGAATGAGAGAAAAGCCAAGGTTGATTCTTCTCAGAAAGTAGACAAATGGTCAAATGCAATTGGCTATTGACAAAGCACAAAGAAGAGACCCATTCTAGCTGGCTCAAATCTAGGCTGGGGACACAGTGTGGACTGATGAGGGCAGGAGCCAGCCATCCAGAAAACATAAAGCAGTCAGGCCTCCTACAGGTGCTGGGACTGGAGCATCTCTGGGAAGCCCAGTAAGAGCCTAGAGATCTCCAACCGTGTCACCCACAGGGGCAACACCTCTAAATACCACATGGCTTCTTCGATGGTCCAACACCAACTAGAAACTTTGGTTTTCTTGTTTGTATTTCGCAGATGTGAGAGGCTCACTCCATCATTTCCAGCTCTGACAACTGAATGCTGCCCTTGGGTCAGGTGTTTGGTTCTGCTTTAATTAACATGACCTAGAAGGGGGGTGTCGGGTCACACGGTACACAGCAGGGCCATGGCCCAGGGCTGTGGGCAGGGCAGGTGCCATGCCACTTCATGCACACAACAAAGCACAGAGAATGCAATACGATCGAAGAAAGATGCCCACTGTGATCAGGTAGGGATTTTTCCAGAAAGGCAAGTATGGTTATGACACAACTGATTGACAGTTAATCATAATACACAGGAAAATGGTAAATGATTACTTTCTTTGAAAAATTTCAGCAAGTAGCCAAACTAATAAAATCAATGGAGGGTTTCTTTGTTAATATGGCAAGAAATTCTGAGATGCAGAATTCCATGTAACCCAACTGCTCTCCATTTCCCTTGCAATAGTAATACATGTGGTTAGAAAGAAAAACAGAATGAGGTAGATACACGAATGCATAGACAAGCACATACCATGGGAAGCTTGCTCACACTTGCATTGGACACAGCAGTATACCTAGAGAATCCAAGAAAATCCACCCTCATGTTCCCAGAGGCAGAAGATGAACTCGGCAAAACTATGGACACATGCTGAAGCCACAGACTAATTGTGTTTGGACAGAGCTGGGATTTTACCACCAACACCATGAAAAGCTGCTTCATCAACAGGGATGGAAAAGACATGACCTTTAGTGTTAATTTTAAAGAGGATTTTTTGAGAGAAATTTAAAAAACTGAAACTAGAAAACAAGTAAAGGAGGGCAGGAAGGAATGCTAAGATGCCATGTCCTGGCTGGGAGCAGTGAGCACTGTGCTACATTCAGAGCCAATGGTAATCTAGACTTCAACGGGACCCTTCATCAAACCTCATACATGATGAGTGAATGGTCAAGAAATGGCAGAGTCCTTCAAGGTAAAGGTGCCAGACTTGCCCCTGGTAGATGTTAACTTTGCTTACCCAACGATAGCTGTACAAAACATGTCCTAACAGCTCCAAAAGAGAAAACTGATCTGAGAAAGTAGTGAGTTCAGACAGATTCACAACTACTGCAAGAACTGAGCCCACACAGCAAAAGGAACTGCTATGTAACAAGTGCTGTTGGCTTGTCTCCAGCCTGGGGTCAGGATGGAGATGTCGCACAGGGCCAGGGGCCATCTGAGAGGACCTTCTGGCCAAGGTCATGGCGGTCACTGTCAGACCCTGTTTCCAGGACAGGGCCTGGAAAGCCCTTCCAGGCTGTGCCTGTTGGGGAGCTCTGCCTCTCCTCTGGGCTGCTAGAAGAGGACACTTCCTCTCCATGCACCCCCAGGGCCCCCTGGGCACAGTTGCTGGGAAGTTTCAGGCCACAGTCCTGGTGTGGCCAGCTACCTCTCTACCCCTTGCTGCTGTTCCTCTTAGGGGAGGCTGCAGAGTGACAGCCCAGCCCCAGGATGACCAGCTCCTGTTTGGATGCCACATGGGCCACCAGAAGGGCTCAATGCCCTCGAACCCTTGCTTTACTGCCCCTCCCAGGCACAGCTACTGCAAGTCCTAGTCCAGGCCTTGTGTAGCCAGCTTCTAGCAGCATAGCACGCAGGCAATTGGAGGGATGTGGTTCCTCTCTGAGCCTCGGCTCTCTTGAGCCCTTCGATGTGGCTACAGAAGTAATGCCAGAACACATGGGCAAATTTCTCCTTAGTTGCCCAAAGCAGTGGCCACCAAACCAATCTCTTTCTCATTCCAGAGTCACTTGCTGGGAGGAGGCTGTGGTCCACATGATGATATCAGTCAGGTGAGTCTTCTTGTGTCCGAGGAGATGTCTCTTGAGTGGATCTGCTGCTCAGTCACCAAATCCACACCCGGCATTGTCAAGGCTCCCGGGAACTTGAATGATGGCCGGCTGCTGCCAGACCAATTTTGGACCATCCCATTGGTCTAGGTGAGGCCAAGCCCTGCTGCTGGTGGCTGGGGCTGTACTGGTGAGTTGTCACAGAGTGCTCCTGGCATTCCATGACAGACATATCTCTAGTGTGCCTCAGTGGCTAGGTTGGATAGTCAAATGCTGCCCACAGATATACATGGAGTCTGCATCTTGGATAGGAATAGGCCTGCTTCTCTGGCCCTTTCCCATCCAGCCTGCCCACCTGGTGCCTCCACCTGCTGGTGGGCAGAAGTTTCAACTTTTCATTTGTGATTAAAATTCTAGAAGAAAACATCATATTTAAATACTGAAGCAATGAAAGTTATGACTTAACAGACAAAAACGAATGCTGGGATATGTAAAAATTAAAAGCTCACACAACAAAAAATGTAAAAGAACCGCTACAAAGAGCAAAGCAATAAAATCAGAAGAGAACACCACAATCAATATAGAAAGAACTGCTATATAAAGTCAATATATTCAAAGGTAACTTGATAATTAGTCAAAGGAGATGAACGTACAATTTGCATGCGAGAAAACAGAAACGGTATTTAAGTCATTGCAGGAAAGAAAGATGAGGCTAGTAGTCAGGAGGCCTGGGGTCCACTCCCAGTTCTAGTACTAATGAGCTGTAAAATGATAACAAGAACTACGGTGATGCCAGCACATGATCTTCACTGAATGCAGGTGCCAGGTCATCACGTGCAGTGCTCTGCAGGCATGATGCCAGTCCTCTTGATAACCTTAGGAGGTAGGTACTGTGATTGTCCCCCCATTTTACAGATTTGCAAATAGAGGGCTGGTGAAGTACCATCTAGGCCCCATACCAGGAGAGGCTTTTGTTCCCAGCGAGAAGGCATCACCTCACCCTTGAGTCCTGGAGACGTCTCTCTTATTTGGGGCTGCACTCTCACCTACTGTATTTTGAACAAAATAGTACTGGGTGAGGACAAGAGTCACTAGGCTGAAACAACCCAATTGATGCTTGTTTTGGATATACATAGGGGTCACCAGATTGAACTGGTTTAAGAAACAAGAAGGCAAAGAACCTTTAATCCACATTCAATAATTTTTACTGGGAGTATGACCTCAGGATGATACTTCAGGTGCTCAAACAAAAGGAAACTAAACAACCCCCAGCCTTTTATAAGGCCATTTGAAAAAGCACCACCTTAAGTAGCTATGTTGTGGAGCTATAGGACTAATTACAGAACACACTAAACAACTGTTGTAAGGGTACAGGAATATGTTCTTATGGCTTGGGAGGAAATTTCTGATGAGAGCCTCATGCAGGGATTGTCACAGTGCTACCACTCATAGCTTAGATGGAGTGACTGGATGTGCTCTGAGACTCCAGGGTTCCCACGTTGGTGAAGACGGTGAGGTTGAAAACGTACGTGAGGAGTTAGAATAAAATGACTTCCTGAAATGGAGCGTGGCAAAAAGGCATATTTCCTAAATTAATATATTATTCTATATAATATGTGATTTACAATATGTATGTATAACTAAATTAATAAATTAAATATTATAAGACATTTGAGTATTCTATTTACATCCCTAAAAATTTATAAATTCAAGTAGGCCAAAAAACTCTTTGGGAGAGGTGGGGTCACATTATCTTGATGTCATCGTTGAACATCTCTGCACTGGTTTCCTCCAGACTTGGGGCTTGGAGCGGATGAGCCGCTGAGACCCTCCCCACCCCCACATTCGAATTTCTCTTCTCATTCAAGGCATGAGGATCGAAATCCCTTGACGGTTCTTTCTGCCAGGTGAACTAGCCAAACTAAGTTAAAATGGTAAAAGCTACTCTCAATGGGCATAATGGGCAACGTGTACACTTAAGAAATTGCTGGTGGCAGTATAAACTGGTTCGACCTCTTGGACGATAAAATAGACAAGCGCTACAAAATTGTTCATCTCCTTTGACTCCCCCGCCGGCCTCTGGGGCCCCCTCTCGTCCCACCCGCGGCGGGTGGGCGCAGGGCCATCTACTCGCGGTGGGTGGGCTGATGCTTCTGCAGTGCCGAGCGCCTCTTGAACACGCGGCCACACTCGCTGCACTCGCAGCGTCTCGCCCCACTGTGGATGCGCCGGTGGCGACTCAGGCCCGAACTTCTGCGGAAGGCCTTGCCGCACTTGTCGCACTCATAGGGTTTCAGTCCGCTGTGGATGCGCCGGTGCTTGATGAGGTCGGAGGGCCCGCGGAACGCCTTCCCGCACTCGCCGCACGCGTACGGCCGCTCGCCGCTGTGGATGCGCGCGTGCTCCAGCAGGCTGGAGCTCTGGCGGAACGCCTTGCCGCACTGGCCGCACTCGTAGGGCTTCTCGCCGGTGTGGATCCGCCGGTGCTTCGTAAGCTCCGAGCTCCGCCGGAAGAGCTTGCCGCAGTGCGGACACCCGTATGGCTTGGCACCGCTGTGGATGCGCTGGTGCTCGGCCAGGCCATTGACGCCACGGAAGGACTTTCCACAGTCGTCGCAGTCGAAGGGCAGGTGGCCTGTGTGCATCCGCTGGTGCTTGAGGAGCTCCTGGCAATCCAGGAAATCCCTGCTGCACGACTTGCACGCGAAGGGCTTCTCCGAAGTGTGAAGCTTCTGATGTCGGAAGAGGTGGGTGTTGGCTTTGAAGGAGCGCCCGCACTCCTCGCAGTCGAAGGGCTTCTCTCTGCTGTGCACCCTCAGGTGCTGACTGAGGCCTGCGTTCTTCTTAAACCTTTTCCCGCACTCCTCGCACTCAAAGGGCTTCGCCTCCCTCTCCATTTGCTCCCTCTTCTCCACGACGTCATCCTGGGCCCGACTAGGGCCGGGCTTGGGCTCCCCAGCCAGGTGGCTCTTCCTGTGCTCATTAAATTCTGACACCCCCCTGAAGACCTTCCCACAATCTCCACACTCCCAGCCCTTCTCCTCACTGTGAACCCTCTGGTGCTGAACAAGGAGCACTTTTAGGCGAAAGGTGTCCCCACACTCTTTACATGCAAAATGGTGTTCTATGGGCAGATTCTGTGGGTTCCCTCCCCTTCCCTCAGCATTCCCATTCTGTTTGACCTCAGCACTCGAGTCACTGGCCCTTGGGGAGCTTGTGGAAGCCATCTCCTGAGGCTGGACTTCTACATCCATTGTCTGGTGGTGGGTCACAGAAGTGCTTTCTAGAAGGATAAACATAAGACACTGCAGACTACAGAGGGCATGAGGAAGGAGGTCACTCTCTCCTGTCAACAACACCCCCCAAAACATAGAGCTGCTGGGCACCAGGCCTGGAAGCCAAGGAAGCAAGTGCCTGCCAAAGGGATCCTGAGGACGCCTCTCCTCCTCACCGGACAGCATCCACACCTGGCAAAGCCTCAGCTAGGCTCCGGAACCTAACTTTAGACCCCATGAGTTCAGCTGAATCCTCCAATCCTAACTTGAACCCCACAATAGCTCAGTTGGACCTCTCCCCAATTTCTTCACATTTCCCTAGGTTTCTTTTTCACTCACCTGGGTGCTTAGCTTGATCCGTGCTGAGGGATGGGTCTGATACCAACATCACTTGTCCTTGAGCCAGGTGTGAGACCAAAGTAGGGTTCAAAGCAGGAACTCCTGCTTATGGAAAAGGAGGAAGCAGCCACAGATGACATCAGAATGGAGGAACAGGGAAGGCATTTGAAGGGGAACTGTTTTGGATCCTCAAGAACTGGGCTGGCTATAACCTTAGGTAAGTCATTTATGCAGATCGAATGCAGTTCCCAAGGGCCAGCTCCTTCCAGGGCTGATCCTTACCTTACTTCCCACCCTCCTGGTGCCCACACACTGAACTTGAGCTCTTCCCAGACCTGGGGACTTCCATAACTCCCAAACACAATCCCGAAAGTCTTTCTTTCTGAACACTACTCCTCCCAACACATAAACATCCCTGAGAGGTAAATAAGAGCTTGACCTCTCAAGAGCAAACTCCAATCAGATGGCCATGTAGTTTGTATAATTCGTGAATTAAAAAACATTCTTAACTATAGTGGCAGGTTTTCTCTAATATCTTTCCAATGAGAGACTAAGGGGGGCTGTTTACATGCCATGAGGAATGTGGAGCTCATGCCACTGAAGATGTCAAGTACAGCAGGCCCTTTACATTTCTCTGCAACCTGGAGACAAGGCAAGCTTGTGTGGGGGTGGCCATGTGCCCACGGCCCACTCCCAGCAGGTGGTGAAACTGGGGAAGGGTTAGGGAAATCCTTACCCACGGAGGTCATGTTCCCATAATATGCCAGTGTCTTCTGCTCAGGGTCCAGGCTCAACCACTCTGTTTTTGTCAGGTTCCACACATCATCAAATGGCACCAAATCCTGAAAGAATTCCCGGGATAATCAGTCTATCCATCTGGTCTCAAATGAAGCAGGGGTGGCACCCAAAATGCCAAGGGCAAGGGGTGAGGGCCTGGAGTGGTGTGTGTGCTGCTAACATGGAGATTCAACAACGAGCCCTGAGAAGTCCTGGAAAGAGAACATGACCAAGCATGAGGAGACCTGGCCTCCCACCATCTTCCCAAGGGACCTCAATTTATTGACTTTCCCGGATGAAAACTCAGCTCTCCCAACTGTATGATAGGAATTCCAAGCCCAGTGGGCCTCCATTCCTTGGCAGCCTCCAGGAGAGAAGCAGAGGGTGGGAAGGAAGGCAGCAACCAGGGTTCACACCCTGCCATGTGTCATGCTGGGCAAGAGGCAGTGGCTGAGGCCAGAATCAGGGAGCAGTGATGGAATCCCAAGCAAGGCAGAGGGAAGCACAGCTCACCTGGGCCTCCGGCATCTCAAGAGGGACTGCCAGGACCTGGTTTCCCGGGGTTCCATCCTGGGGAAGGGCAAGACCTTGGGGAGCAGGTGGAGCTAAGGAAAGTGAAAAAAGCCATGAGTGACAACAGCCTTGTCTCTGGGTCCCCTGGGATGAGACTGGTAATTTCCTGTTCCCTGGTTTTAAATTTTGTTGAATCTTCTCTTGCATGTGGCCGAACAACAAGCCAGAGCATGGGAAAGCCTTAGAAAACACCTCAATGGCAGAGTGGGATGGCAAAGAATTAACTCAGGCAGGACGGAGGGAGCCAAGATAAGTCAGACAAATGCCAGCTCAGGCACAGCCACAACACAGCCACAGACTGTGACAGAGAGCCAATGGCAAGGAGATAGCTCTCCAAGACAGGCTGACCACAGGCCTCCCTCATCGTGCACAGGATGGAGGTGGACCAAACAGGATACCAGAAGAAATGATAGGAGATGAGGCGTCCTTAGGAGCCTTGTAGAAGGCAACACAAAACTGGATCAGGTGACTGAAGGGAAAAGAGGCAACAAAGAATGGGAACCCAGGCTTTCAGACCAGCAGCAAGGCCCTTCAAAGCCACACCACACAGAAGGACTTCATCAGTGAAAGACAATGAGAATGTTTCTCTCACATACTCGACAGTGAAAAACTGAACAAAATGGAAAAGATCAAGGCCAAGATCTTCAAACAGCAGGTTGCGAAATAAAAGACCTGAACAATATAGACAAGTAACCTTTTCCTTCCAATATTCAAAATTAGTAAAATAAGACCCTATCACAGGTGTCTGTGTATCATAGGCAAGAGGCAGTGACTGAGGCAACTCTGTGAGTTCCAAAGTTCGTGTTCTGATGTCAGTTCAACTCATGGTTAAATGAAAAGGAAGCACATTTTAAAAAATTTCATGGAAATTTATTCAGTAAAGTAGAAGAAAGAACAATGAGAACTTAACTCCATGAGTGACAAGTGAATGGGCCTTGTGATTATTTTCTGTGCACCTCCAGCAACCCCTGAATTAATTTCTAAGGTTCATGCTTTCAGTTCCAGGGGCCAGAGGCCCTAAGCTATGAATAATAAAATAGAAGAGTCAAGAAGACTCCCAAAGGGGTGCCTCTCTCAAGGGAAGTGTCATCAATTTTACCTGTGCAGTGTCTTCTGAAAACCTCCAATATTATTCTGAAGATTTCCTTTTGTCATTGGTGCATAATAATTATATATAATAGTGGGATTGTGATAAATTTGTACATGCATATAACATAATTTGATCAGTTTCATTCCCTAGAACCTCCCCGACCCTCACTATCCCTAATCCCCTTCTTATATCTTACTGGTCTCCCTTCTATTTTTCTTGAAAGGAAGTATTTTGATAGTAGCTTCAAGCACTACAAAACCCTAATACTCCAGAAAGATTTTTACATAAAACTGAAGATGTTATATTAAAAGAAATGAATGGAAACTTCCACTTATAGCCACAATGGAGTAACAAGAAACAGATTTCACATCCTGCCATAAACAAGTAGCAAACTGGAGAAAATATATGTGAAACAACAGTTTTCAGACACTGGATAGCAGGAAGCACAGGATCATCATCCTGGAGAGAAACAAATGAGGCGAGTCCACTCAGTACCTCAGCTCTCTGCCTGGAGGCAATTTCCAGACTAAGAGTGTAGGAAGGGTGAAACTAAATAGAGGTTAGTGGCTTCACCAAGTTGAGGAGACACAGGCCAGCATTCGGGGTAGCAGAGGCAGCTGGAAGTTGTGGAACAGAGTCCCAGAAAGGAGTGTGCTGTGCAGAAAAGAGCTTCAAAAATCTGCATAAGGCTTCCCTTGAGTCTTCCCTAACTACTAAGTCATGCATGCATACAGTAAAACTCCAAAGGGCTTCGAAAACAAGGACCAGGAAGCTGTAAGATGAACAATACCCGGGATACACAAAGGTAGAAAGATGTTCAAGGTCTGACTGACCAGCATCCTCTGTGATCACTTAGGACATTCAGAAGAGAATACACAGGGATCATGCCTCAGTAGTAAGGCTGGTCTATTCTACCTACAAATGCTTAAAACTCAGCTTCACAGAGAACAAACTGATACAAAAGTAGCTATTTCCCAAAGTCCAGACACTCAAAAACATAATCCTTACAATGTTCAACATTCAACAAAAATCTGCTGGGGGCAAACTCTGTCTTTTGATTGAAATGTTTAGTCCATTTATATTTAACCTAATTATCCATGTGATGGAGCTTAAGTTTGTCATCCTAGTATTTATTCCTCTTTGTCCCATCTGTTCTTTATCCTATTTTCCCTTCCTTTTCTTCTTTCATTTTCTAAATGAAGCTTAGGAAGAAAGTTATATAATCATAATCAAGTTTCTGAAAACCAGTGATAAAAAGAGAAATCTTAAAGTAAACAAAAGAAACAAATGATATTGTGTACAGAAGAACAAAAATAAGAATAGTCAGTGACTTCTTATTGGAAAACATGCAAACTAGAAAATACTGAATAACATTTTTAAGTGCTAAAAGTGAGGGAAAGTCTGTCAACCTACAACACTACATTCAGGGAAACTATCCTTCAAAATTGAAGGAAAAAATAAATTATTTTCTTGCAAAAGCTGAGAGAATTTGTCTCCAGCAGATCTGTACCATAAGAAATATTAAAGGATGTTGTTTGGATATAAGGAAAATGAAATACATGGAAACTTACATTTATGCAAAGACATGAAAAACATGAAGAATGTACACATGTGGGGAAATATACAACACTTTAGTCTTCCTGATTTTTTTTTTACGGTGCTGGGGATTGAACCCAGGGCCTTGTGCTTGTGAGGCAAGCACTCTACCAACTGAGCTATATCCCCAGCCCCCTCATTTTTAAATCTTTAAAAAATAATTGACCTTTTCAAGGGAGAATAGTGAAAAGGTAGTGTGAGGTTTGTAACATGCAGAAGTAAAACATGATTGTGTGTTTTAACAAGTCCTCAAGATTCCTGTGCATACTAGCAAGCTGATAGTGGAGATAAGATACAATACCAACAATCATCCAAAAGAAGAAAAGTAAAGAAAAAAAGGAAAAAAGAACAGATGGAACAAAGAGAAATAAATACTAGGATGGCAAACTTAAACTTGATTACATGGATAATTAGGTTGAATATAAATGGAGTAAACATTTCAATCAAAAGGTAGATTTCTGGACTGTATTAAAAAACAAAATGTGACTATGCTATCTACAAGGAACTTTGAATAGAAATACACAGACGGGTTACATGAAAGGATGGAAAGGATGGAAATGATGTACTATCCCAAAGGATAGCACTGTCATCAAAAAAGGTACTCAGTGGGGGTCGGGGGATGGGGAAGGTGAATGAGCTCTGGAGGTACTACTGAATAGTCCTAGAACTTGCAGCAGGAAGAAAACCTGAGGGTTTAAATACAAAATCACCAGATAGTCAATGTAGGATGACATGCAGAGATTACAAATGCATACATTCTTTTTTTTTTTTTTGTACCAGGGATTGAACCCAGGGGTGCTTAACCACTGAGCCGCAACATCCCCAGCAAGCCCCTCTTCCTTTTTAAATTTTGAGACAGGGTCTCACTAAGTTGCTGAGGCTGGCTTTGAACTCATGATCCTCCTGCCTCAGACTCCAACGTCGCTGGGATTACAGGCATCCGCTACCATGCCTGGCTTGAATTCTTCATAGAAAATGCAGACAGATATAATAACTCTTGATTGAGAACCCAAAGAGGGTGAAGAAAGGGGAGTAGACAACTGAGTATATATTTGTATTTTCAGACAATAAAGAAAACACTGGGAGTGCCTCAGAGCTGGAACAAGCACACCTACCTACACTGCAGTGTGTGTAGCCACATAGGAGGAGAGGCAAGGTCTAGAAATATCTGCTTACTGTTTCTGGTTCCATTTTTAGTAATGAAGGTGAATTTCATGGGTATCAGAAAAGAACAATTTAACAAGATTTTGGTGGGGCTGGGGCCGTGGCTCAGTGGTAGAGCACTTGCCTAGCATGTGTGAGGCATTGGGTTCCATCCTCAGCACCACATAAAAATAAATAAAAGTATAAAAATACAATAACATTACTAAAAAAGATTTCAGTAATCTTTGGGTAAGAAAGATGCTTGGCATGCAAGAGGACAAGGGCTGAAGCCAAGGAGACGATAGGGAGTGGCCCCTGGGGTCAGGTCAGAAGACTAGCACTTCCTGGGATGCCCACATACGCAAAGCAAGCACAGGGGAGAAGGCTAGGGGTGTGTGGGGGCAGTCTGAGAAGGGGGATGATCAGAAAGCATAGAGACGGCCCTCCTGGCTCCTTCCCACACACCATCAGCACCGTGGATGGGTGCGGGCAGAAGCTCTCATTTGCTCCTAAAATCCATGGCCGCCTGGCACAGGTGCTTCCCCAGTGCGTACATTCACCCTCAGGTACTCGGCAGCCAAGCCCTTCCTTTTGGGGCAGGGCCCCTCTGGTCCATTGCACTTTTCCTGGCCTATGTTCCCTAGTCTAGTTTGATTGTGGCTTCCCACACAAATAAACTGGTCCTGAATTATTTACATAATTCATTTTTTTAACAATTTGCTTCCAATTGATATTGATGTCTGGCTACTGAATGAAATGCAAAGGGGGACATTGTGTTATATATGCACTTTTTGAGAAAGATGACCCGTATAAAGCCCTTATTGCTGCCCTCAAACCAGAAACCTAAGGCCTTATCACCCCCTACAAGGTCCTGGCCCAGCCTACCAATTGCATATCCTGTCTCCCAAGTGTCAGTCACTCCATCAGAAGACTGGCCTTCATGTACTTCTGGATATGCCAAGGCTGTGGCCCTCAAGGCCTTTAAACCTGCCACTAATAACATCCCTACAGCTTATCAGAGAAAGCTCCTTCTAATAATTCAGGCCTCAACTCAAACGTCACCTCCTCAAAACCTCTTCACTTTCCAGCCACATCTGTTAGAACACTTTCACTACCTAAAAATTCTTCTAGGAAGTTGCTTATTTTTCCCAGGAAAAATATCAGCTCCAACAGGGCAGGGCCTTCTTTTCTTGGTTACCCCCGCAGTCCCCAGTATCTGCAGCAGCTCCTGGCACCAAGTAGACATATGATATATTGTGGAGCAACTACAACAATGCATGTGATGACTGGAGTGTTAAATGGAGTGAACTTCCACTTATACAGCACTTAGTATGTGTATTTGGAGCTGTGTGTCTTTCTTCCCCTAATTTAATGATCACAGCTATGGTCACTGTCACCTCCATTTTACAGAGAAGGAAACTATGGGTCCATGTGGTTAAGTGGCTTGTGTAAAGTCCAGCTCCCAAGACCAGAGAGGAAAGAAATATGCAGCCCTATTCTAAAAGGCCATCAGAAGCCAGGCTGGCAGCAAGCACTAGAGAAACCTCGTTGTATGCACGGGTGTTTGGGGGCTGCCTTTCAGTCATCCTGTTAACATGCCACTGCAGATCCTCACCGAGCAAGCCACACAAATCATTCTCTCTCTGACGCGCACGCGTGCACACACAATCATTCTTTCTCTCACACACAGTTCTTCCAAGCCAGCCATGTTTAATTGAGTAAATCCTCCTGAAGTGTTCCATTTAATTGAGTGAATCCTACCAAAGAGTTTTTACTTAATTGGCATGATTAACTGTTGAAATCCTGGAGCCACAAGCCCCAAATGAATTGTTAATTATCCTTTCCCATGTAGCAACAGGAGTGGCCCTTCCTGTCCCAGCTCACTGGGAAGATTTGGCTTGAGAGCACTTCAGCTCTCGGTGGCCGTGTGATCACCACCCAAAGTAACAGAGCCCATGGACACAGAGAGCTAATTTAGAAGGTGTTCAAAAAAATGGGAGGAAAAATGTGGACTTTAATTTCACAAAATGAAGCTAATCTCCATGTAATTAACCAAGCGTATCAGGTAACAGAGTTTCAGGAAAAGCCAAGGAAGATCATTAAAAAAAGATAATACACATGAATCCCCACTGTAGTTAAGAATAAAATTATCATCAATCCTGAAGACAATCAGATCACTTAGAGTGCATGTGGCACAACTGTTCTACTTCAAAATGGTGGAACAAATCTGCAAAAGAAGCTGGATGCAGTGACCAAAGTGACAAACGCAGGTGTCTTACTGCCTTCTGAAAGGATCTTCCAGGATCAAGGTCAAAGCAATTTCAGACAGA
Organism: Sciurus carolinensis; assembly: GCF_902686445.1. Taxonomy (NCBI): domain Eukaryota; kingdom Metazoa; phylum Chordata; class Mammalia; order Rodentia; family Sciuridae; genus Sciurus; species Sciurus carolinensis. The sequence continues at coordinate 129,511,878 of NC_062232.1, read as the reverse complement.
ACATGAAAATCATTGTAGTGCACCGGATGGACACAGAGGGTAATGCTGACCTTGAATGGAAGGCACTTTCACTCAGAGCAGAAAAGAACACCCCAATCTCACGAGGTGCACTCCTACTTATGATTGGGAAATGGAAGCAGAGATACACCACAGAAAAACAAATCTTCAATTCTCAATGTAGGTGAAACCATCCTCCTTCTTTAAGTGGGATCTGAAGACAGGCTATCAACTCCCACAGAGCAAAGACCCTCTAAAGGTCAACTACAGATTCCACACTGGACCTAGCCAAGTGCCATGTATGCTACAGCTGTTTAACTAACATCTGCTTCTAGAATACATGGACAGTAATGATGTCAGTGTTAACATACTGCTGGACAATTTGAAAAATGATGCTTGAGCCCACACCCATGAAAAAATCTTCCTGCTAATTGCTTTAGATCACGATGTAAGTTTTAACCAACCAACCTATTAAAAAATTTACTGCTTGGAATCAGAAATGCTAAGAGACCCCCAAATAATCATTTTATTTTGATCTGAAAGAATAGAAACTGAGAATTTATTTCAACAGAGACAATTATTTCAACAGAGACAAAAACCCATGTCACAAAAAGTGGTGAAGAATTAGGTGTCTTCCGGTCACCTTGGACTTAGGATGTCCTGAGGGTGTCTGACTACTAGTAAAGGCAGTTCTTGAGCCTAAAAGATCAGCCTTCAACTGATATGACTGCACACACAGCCAAGCAATCTCCCTGGTCAGGTGCTGTCCTTCCCTGGGCGGTAAGGGAGGGGAGAGGCAGCAGCTCACCCAAACAAGACCCACCTGGCACCTTCCAGGGCATGCCCAAACACCTGGACTCTAAAGCACCTAAAGAATGACCTGCAGCAGAATGTCCTCAGGCCAGAAGATAGCAGGTGGCTTGTGATGTTCAGTTCAGTTCTGGGCCAAAGCAAACAAGCTCCAAAGGGTATAGACACAAGAGACCTAGTTCCGATGGGTTCCTTCAGCTCCCTCTTCCATCCAATGATCACCTGGACTCCCAATTCTCTTTATTGGGTATCTTCTCTCCCCTGTGCTGTGTCTCTAGGAATGCAATAACTGCCTCTGGGCAAAGACCATTCAAAAACTCTGTCATATATGGAAATCAAAGAGCTTTCAAATTTTGAACAATACTCTTTACCATCTCATATCCCCACCCATGGGTCTTCTAAAAGCAAGGCCCACCTTAAGCTAGCAGACATGGTCTGTAAACACCCAGACTTACCCAAAAGAGACACACAGGGATGACTCATCGTGTCTCTGAACAATACTGTCGATTAGTTCAGTAGGTAAGGTCCCACCTGTTGGATTGAAATAATCCAGATAAGCAGAAGCAGACGTGAGTGCACATTCCAGGAAACCTCTCCTCTTGTGCGGCGAGTGCTCAACAGCAGGACAGACTGTGAAATTAAACGTGCACTGCTGAGGTCCTCATGTGCCCCAGGCAGGCCAGAATGTGAGTGCTGAATTGGTCTCTGGGCAGCAGCCTGTCCTGGCCTTGATGTTCCCCTAACCTTGCAGGCTGGGAAGTGGATGTGAAGGCTCCATTTGGGCCCATCCCATATTCTGCAAGCCACTGCTACTGGAAGTAGCAGGATCCTAAAGGGCCAAAAGCGGGTGTCTCACCAGGAAAGTCTGTTTCTTTTGGGATATTTGTGTCTGTGTGTGTCTTTTTCTGTGTGCGTGGGTGGAAAGGCATCTGTTTCCTCTCTCAATTTGCCTGGGCACCTGTCTCTCTCTGTTTAGGTTTCTATCTTCTTTTCCTCCTATAAAAAGCCAGAAGGTAGACCAGAAGGGGATTTTGTAGTGTTTGTTGTACTTAATTGAGGAAAGGTTTATGTTCCCATTTCCCCAAGAAAATGCATGGCATCTTACTAAAAATCAAAATAAATTGTAAGTATAGCACTGAGGTTACACTGCCTAGATATAAAAGATCTTAAAATGGGGGTGGAGTGGGATGTTATGCAAATCTCAAGGAGCACTGGGCCATCCAGGGAGCCCAGGCAGGTTTGGAAGGGCTGGATCACTGCGTTAGAAACCTGGTTTAAGTGGCAGAGCAGCAGGTCTGGGTGGGCCAAGAAATCTGCATTTTCACAAGCACTCCAAGGACTCTGAGATGGACACCGGGCCTGTCTAGAATCTGGAGGTTCCCTCACCTCTGGCTCATACGAGACAGTGGTCCTGCCCAGGAGCCTCCTGAGATGAAAGCCCACTGAGTCTGTGGCAATGGTCAGATTTCTGGGAAGAGAATTCTTTTTCAGGAAGATTTTCTAAGGGGTCTATCACCACCTAAGGAAGGCAAGAAACCACTGCTTCATAGTATTCTAAATATAGATCCAAGAATATTTTGGGGGAAATTCACTGGACTATGTTAGACACTGTGCAAGTTGCTTCTATGGAAAGGTTCAATGGCAGGGTAAGTACCTAGTAGAGCTGCTATTCCAGCAATCCCATCTGAAATCATCTTATAAAGGAAAATGTTGGGGGCGGGGGCTGAGGTTGAAATGTTTGTTTCACTGACCAAGGAGTCTGGGGGAGGGGGCGCCAGCTGGGCTAGGCCAAGGCTGGCTGGAGGATGTCAGTTGGAACAGGGTGGGACCTCTGGGAAGAGGGCCAGGAATGGGGGGTGTTTGAAAGGTACCATGGGCTTTGGGCAGCAGTCAAGTGTGTGTGTGTGTGAGTGTGTGTGTGTGTAAAAGGACATGTAATTAATCACCCAAATATAGACTGGAGGAACCAGAAAAGGAGTTTAGGAGGAAAGGGCAATGGGGTGGGGTGTAAGATGGTGGGCCCCAGGAAGGCAAGAGAAAAAGCTCTGTTCAGACATTGGGCCTTAAGATCTCTTTACCCTGCAAGGGCTTCCCCTTTCCCCCATTTCCCTCCCTCCAGCTCTCATTCCCTAGACAACCTAACTGCCTCATTCTCCCCACCAAGCTGAGACTTGACCCCCACCCATTAGGAAGGACCGACTCCCCTAGCAGAAACCATCCCTAGCGCCCTAGATTGTGGCTCAACCCTTCCCCCATATTGGGGCAAAGCCCTTTAAGGCGCCCCCCGCCACACTTCCTACCCCATCGCCTCCACTGTGCTTGGGGTTGCGGGGTGGGCACTCTTTCTCATTCCCTGACCAGTTCCCACCCATTAGCGTCCTCCATAGAGCAGTGTAGGCCTCTGCACATCCTCGATTCCCGCCCTTAACCACCGCCCCCCGCCCGCAGCTGGAAGGCCTTCGGGCCTCTTCGTACCCGCCATCTGGGACCCATCCCCCTTGGCCACTGGCCCGCACCAAGGCCGAGCAGTTCTCCTTACACTGAGATGCCCCCTCCCTCGCATGTGCTCCCACGGCTCGTACATTCACTTCGGCCCCCAGCACGTCCTACCTCGACCCCGTACGCTCACTCAGGCCCGTACATCCTTTCGCCTCCTTCGCGATCACTCGGGCTGGTACGTCCTTCCCGCCGCCCGCACGATCACCTCGATCCTACACACTCTTCAGCGGACCGCACGCTCACCCAGGCTTGGCGGCGACCGATGCACAGCCCTCAGCGGAGTGGAGCTGGCGCGGCCCAGGCAGGCCTGGCGTGGCAGGAAGCGCCACGGAGCCACCCGCGCCTAGTCTAGCCCAGCAGCCCCGCGGCGCGTTTCCGGAGCCGGGGGCGCAGCCGGGGGTACTGGGGAAGCGAGGCCCCGCCCCAGTCCTTGCCCCGCCCAGCAAGTCCGCTCCTATTGGCCTGTAAAGGGGGCGGGGAGGAAGGGGGCGGGGAAGAGGCGGAGCGAGACTTGGAGGTGGGGCCGGCGAGACCGCGGAGTAGAGGCGCGCGCGGACTGAATATCTAGTCCTAGATGTGGAGGAGGGAGGGGTGGGATGAATGCGCGAATGAATGAATGAACGAACGAACAAACAAATCGACCAGCTGATGAAAGAGAGAACGAAGAAATGGACAGGATGGTTCTCTCTTGGGAGCCTTCAGGATGATGGTGGGCCTGGTAAGGTGTCAAAGACCAAGCGAAGCAGAGAAAAGTCAAACCTTCACTGCCGCGTTCAAAGATTCATAGAGTCGTGTTGTGAGCCCCTGCTGTGCCAGACCTTCAGAATACTGCTGTGAGCAAAACTAGATAACCCTCATCCCTGTCCTAAGGGGGCACACATTTGGCACCCTAGAGCTTCTGTGAGTGTACGTGTGTGTTGAAGGTGCACACTATGAAAGAGTAAATACTTGCCTTACTTTCAAAATAGCAGCTCATATAATGAAAACAAAACAAAGCAAAACAAAACAAAGGATCTTTGAATCAAGGGAGCTACAAGCAGAAGACAGCCAGTTTCAGATGATTTTTTTTTGGTCAATCAACAGAAATCTACAATGATGCTATTGTCCTGCCCTGTGATAAGCCCTGGAGTCACAGGTTACTGCTTTCTTGAAGATTTTGGTTTCTTGAGGAAGCCAGGAATAAACAAGGAGCAACAAAAACACCTGAGAAATGATGAGAACTTTGGAGAACATCACTCAGGTTGAAATTTCAGAGTGACAGGTGTGTGTGTGTGTGGGGGGGAGTGCTAGACCATCCTCAGGGAAAAGGAATAGCAAGTGCAAATGCCTTGTGACAGGAACAACCTTGGCATATTCTAGGACCAAAAAGGAAAATACAACTGGAGTTCAGTGAACCAAGGGGGAAAAGAGAGGTGCTGGAGACGTTAAGTCCCACAATGAATCAATTCTAACTTTTTTCGTCATTTTTTTATTATAAGCATTTAATGCATTATTAGCAATAATGATTATAACCTACTTTCTAAATATTCTTGTAACAATTTTATCCACTAGATAACATTTTTCTTATTTTCCTTCTACATTTTGTTGAGAGCTTTGCAATGTACAGAACAACTGAAAGAATTGGACGCATGTACCAATCACTAATATTCTACAATTAGCATTATGTTGTATTTGCTTGATTGTAAGGTTGTGCTCATTTTACTAATACATTTCAAACCAAGTTGCAAACACAGTACACATCACCTCTATCAAGATACAGTGCATTATCAACAACCCCCAAATCTCCCTTGTGCCCTTCTCTTGTCAGTCCCCCCACAATCCCCCAGAGAAAACTACTGTTCTAATTTTTCCCAGCATGAATTACTTTTGCCTATGGAATCAGAGTATTACTATTTTGTGTTTTTTGAAAGTATTTTGTGTTCTTTGAAAGTATTTTGAATACTTTCATTTGATATGATGTTCTGGGGATTTATATGTCATTGAACCTGTTTGTGCTCCTTTCTTTTTAATGTTGAGTAATTTTCCAGTGTATGGGTATATCAGAGTTGGTTTATTCATTCACCTGTTTATGATCTGAACTGTTTCCAGTTTGAACTGTTACAAATAAAGCTACTAGATGAACACATGCTTGCATTTTTCTTGGGTAAATACGTGGGAGGGGAATTTCCATGTTATAGGACAGTTGTTTCATCAGAAACTTCCAGAATATTTTCCAAACTGGTTGTGCAATTTACTTTCTCACCAGAAATATATGAGGGTTCCTTTTCTTTCCCATTCTCAGCAACATTGGGGTTGCCAGCTTTTATTTTTATCCATTCCAGTGTGTAGAGTGGTATCTCATTTTCATTTCAATTATCATTTCCCTGATGACTAATCACATTATGTTTTTATGTACTAACTGGTCATTTCTGTAACTTTCCTTATAAAGTATGTGTTCATGTCATTTGCCCAATGTTATATGGTTGTATTTTCTTGTAGGTATTTTCTTTTTTAAAAACCAGATCTATCAAGGTATATTTGATATATAGTAATTTGTACATGTTTAAACTATATAATTTGATAAGCCCCCCCACAACTATGAAATGATCATCACAATCAAGGCAATAAAAGTATCCCTCAATGTTTCTTCAGCTACTGGTAATGTCTCCCTTCTTCCTCCAGTCCTGGGCAACTACTGGTCTGCTTCCTGTCACTACAGGGTAGTTTGTGTTTTCTACAATTATATAGAATAAGTATTCTTTTGTGTTTGGTTCTTTTCACACAACAAAATTTGCTTAGTCCACTTGTGTTGCTGTAACTAAATGCCAGAAACCGAGTGCTACCGTTTCAATATGTTCCCTCCCAAATTCAGGAGGATGCATTAACAAGGTCTTTATGAGACATCAAATGGACATGCCTTGGTCTTGGACATCCCAGGCTCCAGAACTCTGAGAAAATAAATTTCTCATTTTTTTTAAATTACCTAATGTCTGGTATTTCGTGGTAGTAGCCCAAACAGACTGAGACACTGGACAATTTACAAAGAACAAAAATTTATTTCTCATAATTCTGGAGGCTGGGAAGTCTAAGGTCAAGGTCACAGAGGATTTCTTGTCTGGTGAAATTTGCTCTCAACTTCAAAAATGGTGCCTTCTTTCTGTGTTCTCCCATGGCTGAAGGGGTAAAACGGAATGAACACGGTGTCCTCACATGGTAGAAGAGATAGCAGGACAAAAATGGCTAGGCTGCTCTCTGAAGAGACTTTTATATATAAAGGCATTAGCCCCATTTGTGAGTATAGAGCCTTTGTGACTTTATCACTTCTCAAAAGGCCCCACTTCTTTAAACCCACTTTGGGTTTATTTTCCAACATAAGAATTTTGGGGGCATAAACATTGAAAACATAGCATAGATTCACTATTGGTGAAGACACAGTTCATTGCTTTTTATTGCTGAATATTTCTCTGCATGCATATGCCATAATTGGCTCATTCATTCTTCTGTTGATGGATGTTGTTTGTTTCCAGGTTGAGGCTACTACACAGAAATAAAGCTGCTGTGCAAATTCATGTACAAGTCTTTATATGTACATATTTTTGCTTTTATCTTAAGTGAATACCATGGGTAGTATGGCCGGATAATATAGTAGAGGTACATTTAACTTAAAAAACTATCAAACTGTTTGCCAAAGTGCTTGTACCATTTTACCTTCCCATCAGCAGTGTATGAAAGTTCCAGTTGTTCTGCATTCTTGTTAACATTTAGTATAGTTAATCTTTTAAGTGTTAGCCATGCTAATAGGTACAATCCACTTTTAAATCTGAATTCATTTGACTACTGACATTGAGCATATTTTCAAGTCCTCATTAACCACTTATATGTATTCTTTGGTGAAGCATCTGTTCAAATGTTTTCCCATTTTATTATCAGTGAGTTTCGTCTTTTTATTTTTAAATTGTAAGAATTCTTCATATATTCTAGATTCAAGTTCTTTGTCAGGTTATGCTTTGCAAAAATTTTCTCCCAGATGTTGGCTTGCATTTTATTTTCTTAGCAGTAGTTTTTGAAGAACAGAAATTCTAAATTTTGATAAAGTAAATTTATTAAGTTCATCGTTATGGATTATGCTTTTGGTATCATGTAGTAAATCTTTGTCTAACCTAAGGTCACAAAGACATTATTTGCTTTCAGAAATTTTACAGTTTTAGGTTGCATATTTAAGTCTTGGGTCCCTCTTGAGTCAATTTTTGTATATAGTACAAAGTAGAGATCAAAGTTCATTTTGGAGTGTGTGTATATCTAATTATTCTAGCACCATCTGTTGAAAAGGCTGTCTTTCTCCACTGCATCACTTTGCAACTTTGTCAAAGACATAAATGTGTGGATTTATTTTGGGACTCTGTAGTTCCATTGAGTAATTTCTATTTTTACACCAATACCATACTGTTTCAATGAGTGTAGTTTTATAATAGTCTTTGAAATCAGATAGTGGAAGTTCTCCAACTTTGTCCTTTTCAGTGTTGTGTTGACTAGTTTGGGTTTTTTTTTTTTTTTTTTTTGCATTACCATGAGAATTTTAGAATCACTTGTTAGTTTCTAGAAAAAAAAAACTGAGACTTTTGATGGGATTGAATTGAATCTATTGATTAATTTGGGAAAATCAACATCTTACCAATACTGAGTCTTTTGACCCACAAACAAGGTCTCACTTTCGCTATCCATTTATTTTGGTCTTCAATTTTGGTCTTCAATTTCTTTCAGCAATGTTTTGTGGTTTTCAGGGTATCATTCTTTCATATCTTTGTTACATTTATTCCTACATATTCCACATTTTTGATGCTATTTAATTTGTATTTTTTACAATTTTAATTTCAAGTCACTCGTTGCTAATATATATAAATATAACTGATATTATACTGTATCCCAAAACCTGCTAAACTCACATTTCAATTCTATTAGATTTTCTGTAGATTCCATTATTGGATTTTCTACATAAATAATGATGTCACTTGTGAATAAAGACAGTTTACTTCTCCCTTCCAAATCTGGATGCTATTTATTTCTTATCCTTGCTTAATTTTCCTGGTTATCACTTCCAGTAGAATGTTGAACAGAGGTGTGAAAATGGACACCTCTTTCTTGTTTCTGATTTTAGGAGGAAAACACTTACTTGTAGGTCTGTCATAGATAAGCATTATCACAATAAGAAAGTTGCCATCTTTTTTTTCTTTTTTCTTTATTTGTTACTTTAATCAGGAATGGATGTTGGATTTTGTCAAATGCTTATTCCATATCCAATGAATAGATTATACAGTTTTTCTTTCTTTTTTTTTTTTTTTGGTTTGCTAATTTGCTGAATTACATCGAATAATTTTCAATACTGTGCATTGAACCCTGGGACTTGCACATGTTAGGCAAGCAATCTACCACTAGGCTACATCTCCAGCCCTTTTATTTAATTTTCATTTTGAGACAGAGTCTCACTACAATGTTCAGGCTGGCTTCAAACTTGTGATCCTCCTGCCTCAGCCTCCTGAATACATAGAAAAATTTTCAAATGCTCAAACCAAAATTGTATTCTCATGATAAATTCTATTTCCAATGTGTTATTTTTACTATTATTATTTTGGTACTGGGATTTTAACCAGGAGCAATTTACCACTGAACCACATCCCAAGCCCTTTTTATTTTTTTATTTTTATTTTTTGAGACAGTGTCTTGTTAAGTTCCTTTGGGCCTCAGTAAGTTGCTGAGGCTGACCTTGAAATTGCAATCCTCCTGTCTGAACCTTCCGAGTTGCTGGGATTACAGGCATGTGCCACTATACCTGATTTTTTTTTTCTTGGTATAAGGGGAGCTTAACTATTGAGTCACATTCCCAGTCCTTTTTATTTTTTATTTGGAGACATGTTCTCACTAAATTGCTCAGGGCCTCACTAAGTTGCTGAGGCTGGCATTGAACTTGTGATCCCCCTGCCTCAGCCTCCTAAAATGCTGGGATTATAGGCATTCACCACCATGCCCAGCCTGGCTTTATTTTAAACTCAATGTGCTAAAATTAAAAAAATTTGCATGTATTATCATGAACCATATTGGTCTGTACTTTCATTTATATGTAATGTTTTTTGTATGATTTTGATATGAAGGTAATGCTGGTCTCATCAAATGAGTTGGGAGAATTTCTTTCTCCTTCCTTTCCTAGAAGAATTTGTGTGGTTTCTTGCTTTGATAGTTTGCAGAATTCTCCAGTGAAGGCATTTGAGCCTGAAGTTTTCTTAAGGGGAAGATTTTAAACCATAATTATATACATTATATGTAACATATATATACATATATATATATATATGGCTAATACACACATATAAATGGCTATTCAGATAGTCTTTTTTTTTCAATGAGCTGTGCTAATTATATCTTTCAAGCATTTCATTTAAGTGGTCAAATTTGTTAACATAAAAGTGTCCAAAATTATAAGAGAATATAATAATTATATCAACACTTTCATTCCTGATATTGGCAGATTGTGTGTTTTGTTTTTTTTATATGTGTATCTCTCTCCTACAGATCTTGTTCTATCCATGTCATACTATATAAAGCAGAAAATGGCAATTTTTTATTCTCTACAACATAGTTTTCTTTATTGTCATTAAAAAAAATTTGTAGTGTCCATTGTGTTCAACATAATGAATATTTCATGCCACTTGCCCCCAACATGGGAAACATGGGAAATGAAGAAAAATCTCATAAGAGTGAAACAAGAATGCCCTGAAAACCCAAGGGAGGGAAGGATACATTCTGCTGCTACTTACAAAATCATTATGGTATGGTCTTATCATAAAGATGTCTTCCACATTATTTGTGTGTGTGTGTGTGCCTGTGTGTGTGTGTGTGTGTGTGTGTGTGTGTGAGTGTTTAAATCTAAACTGCTTTTTATTAGTACATTATAATTGTACAAAATACTGGGATTCATTGTGATATATTTCATTGCCTGGCACCTCTTCTTTCACTCCCCTCTTCCTACCCCCACCCCATCCTCTACTCTTCTGGTCTCCTATTTTCATGAAATCCCCTCCTTTTAAAAAAAACACTTTTTACTCTCTAAAAAATTTTATGAGAGGAACATACAACCCTTGTGTTTGAGTTTTGCTTGTTTCACTTAACATGATATTCTCTAGTTCCCTCTATTTTAGTGCAAATCACATAATATCATTCTTCTTTAAGGTGTTGTATATATACAACACATTTTCTTTATCCATTCATTCTTGTGTGGACACCCAGGCTGGTCCCATAACTTAGTTATAAATAGGAGTATGCATGTATCACTATGCTATTCTGACTGTAGATTTTGGTGATAAATACTGAGGATTGTGATAGCTGGGTCTCATGGTGATTCCATACCTAGTCTTTTGAGGGATCTCCATACTGATTTCCATATTGTTTGTACTAATTTACAGTCCCACAAACAATGTCAAAGTGTTTCTTTTTCTCCACATCCTCTCCAACATTAATTATTACTTATATTCTTGATGACTGCCATTCTGACTGGTGTGAAATGAAATCTCAGTGCAGTTTTTGATTTGCATTTCCCTAATTGCTAAGGATGTTGAACATCTTTTTACAAATTATTGGCCATTTGTATTTCTTCTTTGGAGAAATTTGCCTATTTATTTCATTTGCCCATTTATTGATGGTATTATTAGTTTTTTTTGGTGTTTTTTTAGTTCTTTATATATTCTGGATAATAAGTCTCTGTGAGAAGAATAGCTGGCAAAGATTTTCTTCCATTCTGTAAACTTTCTTTTCATAATCTTGTTTCCTTTGCTGTGACAGATGATTTTTAATTTGATGCCATACCATTTACTATTTTTTAGACTTGTTTCCTGAGTTTTAGAAGTCCTATTGAGGAAGTTGTTGCCTGTGCCTATATGCTGGAGTGCTGACCCTAGGTTTTCATCTAGGAGATGCATAGTTTCTGGTCTAATTCCAAGATCTTTGATCCTTTGGGTTGACTTTTGTGCAGGGTGGGAGATAAGGTTCTAGTTTTATTCTTCTACATATGGATAACCAGTTTTCCCAGCACCATTTGTTGAAAATTATCTTTTCTCCAATATTTGTTTTTGGCACCTTTGTCAGGGTTCACATGACTGTAGATGTGTGGGTTTTTAAATGTGTCTTCTATTCTGTACCACTGGTCTATGTGTCTGTTCTTATGCCAGTACCATGCAGTTCTTGTTACTGTAGCCTGTAGTGTAATCCAAAATCATGTACTGTGATTCCTTCAGCATTGCTTTTCTCTCAGAATTGCATTGGCTATTCTGGGTCTTACATTCTTCCATGTGAATTTTAGGACATTTTTTCTAGTTCTGAGAAGAACGTCCTTGGTATTTTGATGGGGATTGAATTTAATCTGTAGGTCGCTTTTGATAGTATGGCCATTTTGACAACATTAATTCTGCCTATCCATGAACATAGGAAGTCTTTTCATTTTCTAAGGTCTTCTTCAATTTCTTTCATCAGTGTTCTATAGTTTTCATTTTAGAGGTCTTTCACCTTATTGATTAGATTAATTCCCAAGGTGTGTTTTTAGTCTATTGTGAATGGAATTTTTTCCCTGATTTATTCTTCAATAGATTCACTATTGGTTCACCAATTTTTGTATGCTGATTTTTTTTCATGCTATTTTGTTGAATTCATTTATTAGTTTTAGAAGTCTTCTGGCAGAAATTTTTCATCTTCTAGGTTTAGGACATTATTATTGGGGGATGGGGTTGTAGCGAAGTGGTGGAGCACTTGCCTAGTATGTGTGAAGCACTGGATTTGATCCTCAGCATCACATAAAATGAAAATAAATAAAATAAAGGTATTGTGTCCATCTACAACTAAAAATATTTTTTGAAAATATCTTATCATTGGAAAACAATGAATATTTGCTGTCTTTCTTATTTGTATCTCTCTTATTTCTTTCTCTTGCTTAATTGTTCTGGATAAAATTTCCAGTACTCCATTGAACAGGTAAAGTGGATATCATTGTCTAATTTCTAATTTAGAAGAAATGTTTTCAGTTTTTACCCACTTAGTAAGATGTTGGCTATTGTATATAGGCTTATTGTACATAGGCTTTATTATGTTGAAGTATGACCTTTCTGTGTTTAATTGGTTCAGTGCTTTTACTATGAAGGGACGCTGAATTTTATCAAGTGCTTTTAATGTATTTATGGAGATGATCATACAATTTTTATCCTTCAGTCTATGTGATATATTACATCATTGATTTATATATGTTGAGCTATCCTTGCATCCCTGAAATGAAAACAACTTTATCATGATATACAATCTTCTTGAGGTGTTTCTGAACATGGTTTTCTAATATTTTACTATGGATTTTTGCATCTATGCTCATCAGGGATATTAGTCTGTAGTTTTCTTTCCTTGGTATGTCCCTATGTTGTTTTGGTATCAGGGTGATACTTGTTTCAGAGAATAAATTTGGAAGGATTCCTTCACTTCCTATTTCAAGGAATAATTTGAGGAATATTGGCATTAGTTCTTTAAAGGTCTGGTAGAATTCAGCTGAGATTTCATCTGGTCCCGGGCTTTTCTTTGTTGGAAGACTTTTCATTACTACTTCTATCTCAAATGTTTCTCATTGGTCTGTTTAGGTTTTATATATCCTCTTGGCTCAATTTTGGTATGTCACATACATGAATAAATTTGTCGATTTCTTCTATATTTTCCAATTTATTGACTATAAACTTTCAAAATAGTCCTTAATCATTCTCTGGATTTCAGTGATGTCTGTGAGAATACCTCCTTTTAAAAGTTTAAATTTATTAATTTGGGTTTTCTCTTTCTTTTGGTGAGTTTGGATAAGGGTTTATCAATCTTGTTTATCTTTTTGAAAAACTGTTACATTGATCATTTTTGTTTTTTATCTTCTATTTCATTAATTTTGGCTTTGATCTTAAAAATTTCTTTCCTTTTAATGATTTTGGAATTGGTTTGTTCTTGGTTTTCTAGGACCTTGAGATGAATCATTAGGTTATTTATTTGGAATTTGATTTTTAAAAATGTAGGCACTCATGGTTGTAATCTTCCCTCTTAGAACTGGCTGCACGGTTTCCTAGGGATTCTGATATTTTGTATCTCTATTTGATTCTAAGAAATGTTAAACTTCTCCCTTGATTTATTCTGTGATCCATTTGTTGTTCAAAAGTGTATTGTTCATCAAGAACCTAAGCATTAGACCAGAGACCCTGCACTTACTAGAAGAAAAGGTAGTCCATAATGTCTCCATCATATCAGCTTAGAAACCGACTTTCTTACCATGATTCCTAAAGTGTAAGAAATAAAATCAAGAATCAATAAATGGGATTGTATCAAACTAAAATCTTCTTCACAGAAAGGAAACAATCAAGAGCTTGAAGAGAGTATCTACAGAATGGGAGGCAACCTTTACCACCTGCACCTCAGATACAGCATTAATCTCCAGGATATACAAAGAACTCAAAAAAATTAACACCAAAGAACCCCCCAAATAACCCAATCAATAAATAGGCAAAGGAACTGAGTAGACACTTCTCAGAAGAAGGAAAACAATTGGTCAACAGACATATGAAAAAATGTTAAATATCTCTAGCAATGAGAAAAAGGCAAATAAAAACTACACTGAGATTCCATCTCACTCTAGTCAGAATGGCAATTATCAAGAATACAAGTAACAATAAATGTTAGTGAGAATGTGGGGAAAAAGGTACACTCACATATTGCTGGTGGGACTGCAAACTGGTGCAACCACTCTGAGAAGCAGTATGGAGATTTCTTAGAAGACTTGAATGGAACCACCATTTGACTCAGTTATCCCATTCCTTGGTATATATCCAAAAGTTTTAAAATCAGCATACCACAGTGATGCAGCCACATCAATGTTTATAACAGCTTGATTCACGATAGCTAAGCTATGGAACCAACCGAGGTGCCTTTCAACAGATAAATGCATAAAGAAAAAGTGGTACATATACGCTATGAAATATTACTCAGTCATAAAGAAGAATGAAATTATGGCATTGGAGACTATCATGCTAAGTGAAATATGCCAATCCCAAAGAACCAAAGACTGAATGTTCTCTCTGATATGTGGATGCTAACGCACAGCAAGAGTGTGGGGCAGAATAGAACTTCATTGGATTAAACAAAGAGGAATGAAGGGAAGGGAGAGGGAATGGGAATAGGAAAGATAGTAGAATGCATTGAACATTACTTTCCTATGTTCGATTATGATAATACCAACAGTGAAACTCCATGTCATGTACAACCACAAGAATGAAATCCTAATTAGTATCAGTTATACTCCATGTATGTGTAATATGTCAAATACACTCTACTGTCATGTATATATCTAAAAAGAACAAAGAAAAAGTGTATTGTTCTAGCTCCATGTGTTTATACGGTTTCTGTAGTTTTTCTTGTTGATGATTTCTAATCTCATTTCATCTGATAAAGTCAAGGAATTATATAGACTCTTTTTTTGTATTTGCTAAGACTTGCTTTGTGACCTAGAATATAGTCTACTTTGAAGAAAGTTGGTGAGCATCTGATAAGAAAGTGAATTTCGCTGTTGTAAATTTTAGTACCCAATTTGTTTACATGCCCCTTTGCCATTTTGGCAGCTACTTGAGAACAGGGACTATTTCTAATTTGTCCCTAAATTCCTAGATCTTAGAATAATGTCTAACGCAATAGGTACACTGTAGATTCTTATTGAATGAGTAAATAGATGACAAATAAATAAATGAATGGATGAATTATGTGAAGCAGTCCCACCTAACACTTTGGCTAGAGTTTTTATTTTTTTGACTCATACATAACCAAGTGTATACTGTAAAAACGTAAATGTGAAGTATAAGATACGAAAAATGTAAATGTCAAAAATGGTCATGGAGGAGGTTTCAAGATGGCGGACCAGAGGGTGGCTGCATTTCATGTTGCTCCAGGACTCAGGACTCAAAAGAGGAGAGTGTGAGAGACTTGGGACCAACTCAAAGCCACTGGGTGAGTCTCTCCCGTTGGGGAGGTGTCCCGGATGGGGCGGTAGCCCTGGAACGCAGGGAACTTCGTGAAGTAGAGCTGCCCGGCGAGACGTCCCTCCCCCCACTAGAGCGGCAAACACAGACCACTGGGATCATCGTAGAGGACGCAGCTCAGCACAGCGCTTGGACTCGGAGCAACCACTGGGGCTCTGGGCAACTGCCTGAGGAGGAGATGCGTGGCGAGCTGTTTGGACTCAGAACGACCGCTCCTGAACACCGGGGGGCTGCCCGGAGGAAGAGGAGGAGCACGGCGGGTTGCTTGGTCTAGGAGTGACTGCATCAGAGCCACAGGCGGTTGCCAGAGGAGGAGGCGAGTGGTGAGCTGTTTAGACTCAGAGCGACCGCTCCTGAACACCGGTGGCCTGCCTGGAGGAGGAACGCGGTGGGTTGCTTGGTCTCCGAGCGACTGCTCCTGAACACCCGGAGGGCTACCCCGAGGAGGAGGAGGAACAGGGCGGGTCACTTGGACTTGGAGTGACTGCCTAGGGCTACGGGCGGTTGGCAGGAGGAGGAGACGCGAAGTGAGTTGCTTGGACTCCTAGTGACTGCGTTGGAAACCCGGCCGCTGTCCGGAGGAAGAGGTGTGTGGCGGGTCTCTGGGTCTCGGAGCTATTGTACGGGGCTCCAGGTGGCGGCTCAGAGGAGGGGCCGCATAGCCAGGCGATTAGGTGCAGAGCAGGGTCCCAGGAGCTAGGTGGCTTCTTGCTGGAAGAGCCGCACAGAGACACGCGTAGGTGCGGAGCAAAGTTTCCAGGACTGCAGGCAGATTCTCTGAGGAGAGGCAGCCTAAGGAGACTCGCCTGCGAAGGGTGAAGCTCCCAGGCCCAGGAGGTAGGTCCGGGCCCCTGGGAACGTTGCAGAGGAAGGCAGCCTAACTCAGGTGGTAGTTGTGGATTGAGGGGAACCTCTAGGAGGGGAACTGACCAGCGAGACCTCCTCACTGGGTGAGTCTTCCCCGCCGGGTGAGATTTTCCCACAAGGACGGTAAAACCAGAGACACAGGCACAAACAGGCCTTGCCTCAGTCCCCAGCCTAGTTCCCCTTTGGATGACCATTGGTCAACAAGTGGAGGCACCTCTGCCCAGTATCAGGGAATATACCCCACCTGAGGGTCACCACCCCTAGAGAGGGAGCTTCCTTGTCGAGCACCGCATTATCAACTTCCTCCAAGACTTCAGGCTACTGAAGGATAAGAGGGGATATACTAGCAATCTTCAGGGACATTATTAGTCGATAGAGGAAATCTGCAATATCTTAATGACCTACTGATTCCTGAACATTATGAGAAAACAAGGGAAGAAAATGCCCCAAACAAATCTAGATGTTACATCAATAAAATCCAACAACAGCATGGCAGAAGAAATGACAGAAAGGGAGTTCAGAATGTACATAATTAAAATGATCAGGGAAGCAAACGATGAGATGAAAGAGCAAATGCAGGCATTGAAGGAGGAGATGAAAGAGCAAATGCAGGCATTGAATGATAGCACCAATTGACAGTTAAAAGAGCAAATACAGGAAGCAAAAGATCATTTCAATAAAGAGTTAGAGATATTGAAAAAAAACCAAACAGAAATCCTTGAAATGAAGGAAACAATAAACCAAATTAAGAACTCCATAGAAAGCATAACGAATAGGATAGAACACCTGGAAGACAGAACTTCAGATATTGAAGACAAAATATTTAACCTCGAAAACAAAGTTGAACAAACAGAGAAGATGGTAAGAAATCATGAACAGAATCTCCAAGAACTATGGGATATCATGAAAAGGCCAAATTTGAGAATTATTGGGATTGAGGAAGGCTTAGAGAAACAAACCAAAGGAATGAACAATCTATTCAATGAAATAATATCAGAAAATTTCCCAAATCTGAAGAATGAAATGGAAAATCAAGTACAATAGGTTTATAGGACTCCAAATACACAAAATTACAACAGACCCACACCAAGGCACATTATAATGAAAATACCTAACATACAAAATAAAGACAGAATTTTAAAGACTGTGAGAGAAAAGAACCAAATTACATTCAGGGGGAAACCAATACGGATATCAGTAGATTTTTCAATCCAGACCCTAAAAGCTAGAAGGGCCTGGAACAACATTTTTCAAGCTCTGAAAGAAAATGGATGCCAACCAAGAATCTTATACCCAGCAAAACTTACCTTCAAATTTGACGATGAAATAAAATCTTTCCATGATAAACAAAAGCTAATAGAATTTACAAAAAGAAAGCCAGCATTACAGAACATTCTCAGCAAAATATTCCATGAGGAAGAGATAAAAAACAAAGAAGCATATCAGCAAAGGGAGGAATTATCCTAAAGGAACTGTCAAATAAAAGAAGAACCAAGTTGTGTCAAAAAAATAAATAAATAAATAAAATTTTAAAAATGAACAAAATGACCGGGAATACAAATCACATCTCAATAATAACCCTGAATGTTAATGGCCTAAATTCATCAATCAAAAGACATAGACTGGCAGATTGAATTAAAAAGAAAGATCCAACAATATGTTGCCTGCAAGAGACTCACCTCATAGAAAGAGATACCCATAGACTAAAGGTGAAAGGATGGGGAAAAACATACCATGCACATGGACTCAGCAAAAAAGCTAGAGTATCCATCCTCATTTCAGATAATGTGGACTTCAAGCCAAAGTTAGTCAGAAGGGATAAAAAAGGACATTACATGCTGCTTAAGGGAAGCATAAATCAGCAAGATATACCAATGATAAACATCTATGCCCCAAACAGTGGCTCATCCATGTATGTCAAACAAATCCTTCTCAATTTTAGAAACTAAATAGACCATAACACAATAATACTAGGTGATTTTAACACGCCTCTCTCACCACTGGACAGATCTTCCAAACAAAAATTGAACAAAGAAACCATAGATCTCAATAACACAATCAATAATTTAGACTTAACAGACATTTATAGAATATACCATCCAACCAAGAGCGAATACACTTTCTTCTCAGCAGCACAGGGATCCTTCTCTAAAATAGACCATATATTATGCCACAAAGCTAATGTCAGCAAATACAAGAAGATAGAGACACTACCTTGTATTCTATCAGATCATAATGGATTGAAGTTAGAAATAAATGAAAGAGTAAAAAACAGAAACTACTCCAACATCTGGAGATTGAATAATATGCTATTATATGATGAATGGATAACAGAAGATATTAGGAAGGAAATTTAAAAATTCTTAGAGGTAAACGAGAACAAAGAAACATCATATCAAAATCTCTGGGACACTATGAAAGCAGTACTTAGAGGAAAATTTATTTCATGGAGCGCATTTAATAAAAGAAGTAAAACTCAAAAAATAAATGACCTAACACTATAGCTCAAAGCCCTAGAAAAAGAAGAAGAGACCAAGACCAAAAGTAGTAGAAAACAGGAAATAGTTAAACTCAGAGCTGAAATCAACGAAATTGAAACAAAAGAAACAATACAAAAAATTGACAAAATAAATAGTTGGTTCTTCGAAAAAATAAACAAAATTGATAAACCTTTAGCCACACTAACAAAGAGAAGACAAGAGAAAACCCAAATCACTAAAATTCGGAATGAACAAGGAAATATCACAACAGACACGAGTGAAATACAAAACATAATTAGAAGCTATTTTGAAAATCTGTACTCCAACAAAATAGAAAATTTCGAAGACATCAATAGGTTTCTAGAGACATATGAATTGCCTAAACTAAATGAGGAGGACATACACAATTTAAATAGACCAATTTCAAGTAATGAAATAGAAGAAGTCATCAATAGCCTACCAACAAAGAAAAGTCCAGGACCAGATGGGTTCTAAGCCAAGTTCTACAAAACCTTTAAAGAAGAGCTCATTCCAATACTTCTCAAAGTATTCCATAAAATAGAAGAGGAGGGAACCCTCCCAAACTCATTCTATGAAGCCAATATCACCCTGATACCTAAACCAGACAGAGACACATCGAGGAAAGAAAATTTCAGACCAATATCCTTGATGAACATCGATGCAAAAATTCTCAACAAAATTTTAGCAAATCGCATACAAAAACATATTAAAAAATAGTGCACCATGATCAAGTGGGTTTCATCCCAGGGATGCAAGGTTGGTTCAACATCAGGAAATCAATAAATGTCATTCACCATATCAACAGACTTAAAGTCAAGAATCACATGATTATTTCAATAGATGCAGAAAAAGCATTTGATAAAATACAGCATCCCTTCATGCTCAAAACACTAGAAAAAATATGGATAGTGGGAACATTCCTTAACATTGTAAAGGCCATCTATGCTAAGCCCATGGCTAATATCATTCTAAATGGTGAAAAACTGAAAGCATTCCCCCTTAAAACTGGAACAAGGCAGGGATGCCCTCTTTCACCACTTCTTTTCAATATCGTCCTTGAAACTCTAGCCAGAGCAATTAGACAGACCAAAGAAATTAAAGGGATACGAATAGGAAAAGAAGAACTCAAACTATCCCTATTTGCTGATGATATGATTATATACTTAGAGGAACCAGGAAATTCCACCAGAAAACTTTTAGAACTCATAAGTGAATTCAGTAAAGTAGCGGGATATAAGATCAATGCACATAAATCTAATGCATTTTTATACATAAGTGATGAATCTTCAGAAACAGAAATTAGGAAATCTACCCCATTCACAATAGCATCGAAAAAAATAAAATACTTGGGAATCAATCTCACAAAAGAGGTGAAAGATCTCTACAATGAGAACTACAGAACACTAAAGAAAGAAATTAAAGAACACCTTAGAAGATGGAAAGATCTCCTATGTTCTTGGATAGGCAGAATTAATATTGTCAAAATGGCCATACTACCAAAAGTGCTATACAGATTCAATGCAATTCCAATTAAAATCCCAATGATGTACCTTACAGAAATAGAGCAAGCAATTATGAAATTCATCTGGGAGAATAAAAAACCCAGAACAGTTAAAGCAATCCTTGGCATAAAGAGCGAAGCAGGGAGTATTGCAATACCAGATCTTCAACTCTACTACAAAGCAATAGTAACAAAAACGGCATGGTATTGGTACCAAAATAGAAAGGTGGATCAATGGTACAGAATAGAGGACATGGACACAAACCCAAATAAATACAATTTTCTCATACTAGACAAAGGGGCCAAAAATATGCAATGGAGGAAAGATAGCCTCTTCAACAAATGGTGTTGGGAGAATTGGAAATCCATATGCAACAGAATGAAACTAAACCCCTATCTCTCACCATGCACAAAACTAAACTCAAAATGGATTAAGGACCTCAGAATCAGACCAGAGACCTTGCATCTTATAGAAGAAAAAGTAGGTCCAGAGCTTCAACATGTCCGCTTAGGACCAGACTTCCTCAACAGGACTCCCATAGCACAAGAAATAAAAGCAAGAATCAATAACTGGGATAGATTCAAACTAAAAAGCTTTCTGTCAGCAAAGGAAACTATCAGCAATGCAAAGAAAGAGCCTACAGAGTGGGAGAAAATCTTTGCCAATCATACTTCAGATAGAGCGCTAATCTCCAGAATCTATAAAGAACTCAAAAAACTCTACACCAAGAATGCAAATAATCCAATTGACAAATGGGCTAAGGAAATGAACAGACACTTCACAGGAGAAGATCTACAAGCAATCAACAAACATATGGAAAAATGTTCAACATCTCTAGTAATAAGAGAAATGCAAATCAAAACCACCCTAAGATTCCATCTCACCCCAATTAGAATGGCGATTATCAAGAATACAAGCAACAACAGGTGTTGGCGAGGATGTGGGGAGAAAGGTACACTCATACACTGCTGGTGGGGCTGCAAATTAGTGCAGCCACTCTGGAAAGCAGTGTGGAGATTCCTTAGAAAACTTGGAATGGAAACACCATTTGACCCAGCTATCCCACTCCTTGGCCTATACCCAAAGGACTTAAAATCAGCATATTACAGAGATACAGCCACATCAATGTTCATAGCTGCTCAGTTCACAATAGCCAGATTGTGGAACCAACCTAGATGCCCTTCAGTTGATGAATGGATAAAGAAACTGTGGTATATATATACAATGGAATATTACTCAGCCATAAAGAATGATAAAATTATGGCATTTGCAGGCAAATGGATGAAATTGGAGAATATCATGCTAAGTGAGATAAGCCAATCTCAAAAAACCAAAGGACGAATGATATCGCCAATAAGTGGGTGATGACACATAATGGGGGGTGGGAGGGGTTAGTGTTAGGGTTAGAGTTAGGGTTAGGGAGGGGGCAAGAATGGAGGAAGGAAGGACTGTATAGAGGGAAAAGAGGGGTGGGAGGGGTGGGGGGGAAGGGGAAAAATAACAGAATGAATCAAACAACATTACCCTATGTAAATTTATGATTACACAAATGGTATGCCTTTACGCCATGTACAAACCGAGAAACAACATGTATCCCATTTGTTTACAATAAAAAAAAAGGTCATGGAAGTAATAATGAATTTAAAGAAGGCAAATACGGAACTTTAGCACATAAAATAAACCATCAAAAACCAACTATAAATTCTAGAACAAAATACACAATATCTGAAGTGAAAAACTCTAGACAGTTTTTTAAAAATATTCTTTAGATGTTGATAGACCTTTATTTTATTCATTTATTTGTATGTGGTGCCAAGAATCGAACCCAGTGCCTCACACATGCCAGGCAAGCACTCTGCCACTGAGCCACAACTCAGCCCCTAGACAGTTTTAATAACAGATTGCAGATGACAGAGATGCATGACGTTGAAGATAAATCAGTAGAAAGAATCCATTCTAATAAACTAAGAGGAAAAACAAGAACAGAACCTCAGTGTTCTGTGGGACAATATAAAAAGTTTTAGCGTATGTATTTTGAATGCCAGGATAAGATGGAGAAAGCATGCAAGAAAAGTTATCTGCTAAAATCGCTGAAAATTCCCCAAACTTTAGGAAAGACATAATTTATAAGTTTAATGAAGCTCATTGAACCAAAAGGAGGATAAATACCAAAGAAAAGTACATCTGTTTCTACCTAAGGGAGATTAATGGAGTAGAGGGTGTGGACAGAAGGGGAAGAAGGAGTGGGGGGAAAAGAGGAAGGGTAGAAAGACATTGACCAAACTCTCCTATGTACATTTACGAATGTCACAGTGAATCTTATATTCATGTATGTTTATAAAGTAATAATTAAAAAAAGTAAATAAATTGAAGGAAGACTAGTTGAGGGAAAGGGGAAGCACTAGGGACTGAAATGGAGCAAATTATATTCCATGCATGTATGATTATGTCAAAATGATGCCCAGTATTATGTATAAGTATAATGCACTCATAAAAACCTTAAAAAAGTAGGGACTGGGGATATAGCTCAGTTGGTAGAGTGCTTGCCTTGCAAGCCCAAGGCCCTGGATTTGATCCCCAGCACCGCAAAACAAACAAACAAACAAACAAAAACCTTAAAAAAGTAAACTACATCTAGGTACATTTTAGTGAAACCATCCATAAATGCATTCTAGTCTCATATGTAACTAATTAGTACAAATAAAAAGTGAAAAAACAAAATACAAAACTGTACATATTCTAGGACATTAAAAGGGATTTCCACCAAGTTCTCATCAAGATCAATAGAAGCAAGACACACTGAAAAGACATCTTTAAAGCACTGAAGGAGAAAAATTCTAATTCTAGAACTCTATATGCAGGGACTATATCCTTCAAGAATAAAACAAAACAAGTATACTTTTAAAAAAGCCTTTATTTACTTTTTATACCTTTATTTAATTTATTTATTTTTATATAGTGCTGAGGAATGAACCCAGTGCCTCACAGGTGCCAGGCAAGTGCTCTACCACTGAGCTATAACCCTAGCCCCAAAACAAGGATACTTTGAAAGCCAAGAAAGCTAAGAGAATTCATCAATAAACATGTACTAAAAGAAATGCTGAGGGAAGTCTTTCAATCTGAAGAAAAATGACACTTCCCTAAAAAATAGAGAAGGAAAGAAAAAAATGATACTTCTGTTTTAGAGGGAAGTCTTAATTTTTACCTTGAAATGAAAGACAGCATAAATGGTAAAAGAGCACATAAATATGACTTTTGTTACATTTATGTATAACATTAAACAGACAGTGAAAAGTTAAAGATCCATATTGTAATCTCTAGAATTACCACTAAAAATGATGCAAAGTGTCATAAGCAAAAAGATAACAGACACATTCAAATTGAATTTTTAAAAATATTTGTTTAGCCCATGCAGGAAAAGATAAACATGGAACAAAAAAAGAATAGATAGTAAAAGGATAGACCTAAATTCTACCTTACAAAAAGTACATTCAGTATAAATTGGCTAAACAGTGGGATGATGAGTAAAAGATGTGATAAGCTGTGCAATCAAAAGCATGAGAAAGTGGGAGCTGCGGGTGCAGCTCGGTGGCAGAACACTTGCCTGGCATGCACAAGGTCCATCACAACACACACACACACACACACACACACACACACACACACACCACAAAGTGAAAATGGTTTTATTAATAACAGACAAAGGAGAGATAAAGGCAAAGAGTATCACCTGTGATCAAATGTGATTTAAGGGTCAATTAATCAGGAAACATAAAATTCAGAGATCTGTTTCCACTGAATAAGAGAGTTTTGAAATATGTCAAAGAAAAATTGACAGAATAAAGGGAGAAAGAGACATTTCCACAATTATCGTTGGAAGTTTAAACATTCCTGCCTCAGTAATTGATACAACTGGACAAGAAATCAGTAAATATATAGAAGATCTGTATGATGCCATCAGTCATCTTTAGTTCATTGATATTTATAGACTACTTTACTCAATGACTGCAGAATATCAGTGCTTTATAATAGCCCAGTATACGTTTGCCTAGGTAGATCAAGTGCTTGGAAGATAAAATAAATTTCGAAAGACAGAAATATGACATAGTAAATTCTCTTGCTACACAGTAGAATTCCATTAGAAACTAGTTAAAGTATGTATCCAAATATTTGGAAATTCCACATTATACTCCCCAAAACCCATGGGTTAAAGCAGAAATAACAAAGAAACAGAAACTATTTCAGACAAAATGATATAATGAAACTTACCAAAATCAGTGAGGGACTGCTATAAAAGTGATTATAAGAAAATTTATGGCTTTAAATGTTTGCATTAGAAAGAAGGAAAAATATAAAATCAATACAGTAATGTTATATCTAAAGAAGTTAGCAAAAGAATAGCAAGGTAAATCCAAAATAGGTGGAAGGAAGGTGACAGTAGAGATAACTGCAGAAATCAATGAAACAGAAAACAAATTTGGGAGAAATTGAATGAATCATATATCTTTTAAAAAGTAACACAATTTGTAACCCTTAAGTTTAATCAAGAAAGAAGAGACAATCTGCTAAGCATCAGTATTCGGAATGAGAGAGGGATATCACTACACATCATTAGAAGAATACTTAAGGCATAAAATGAGCATGTTTACACGAATAATTTTGACAAGTTCAATAAAATTGATACATTTCTTGGAAGTAATTTACAGAAACCTACAGCAGATTGAAAAAATACCAATAACCCTATATCTTATAAATGAATTTAATTTCCTATCCAAAAACTTTACTAAAAGCAAAATAAACAAAATTCAGGCCCAGATAATTTCATGGGTGAATTCTGGCAAATATTTAAGGAAGAAAAATTACCAATCTTACATAACACTCAGAAAATAGAGGAGCAGGGAAGGATTTCCAACTCACATTATGAGGCCAGGGGAAATCTAGTATTAAATCCTGATAAAAGATTATACATTAAAATTATAAAAAAAAAACAGCCCTCATGAACAGTGGCAAGAATTTCAACAATTAGCAAATTAAATTCAGCAATATACAAAAAGGAAAGTGTTTCTATTGCCCATTTATAGATGGTGGGGGCAAAGATGTTCTGTGACATGTGTAAGTCATCCAGCTGTTAGGTAACTTGGCTTTGCCTGACTCAAAGTCCATGCCCTTTCTTATGCAATGGCTGCTTAGGTGCTGAAAGGCTGGATTTACAGTGTGAAGAACTGTGATGAGGAACACAGACAGTCTGTGTCTGCTATGGAAATTCCCAGAATAGAAGAGAAACACTATGAGTTCAGGGTAGTACTGGGAACCCCATATTTGGGTCTCCTGACCACCAATGTCTGGTCCATTCCTGCCCTATATCCCCACAATAATTGATGGCAGCCATTTTGTTAGTGAAGGGCCATTTTGTTGCTAGAGGGTCCAGACCTTACCACATCCAGGCCTTACCTCACAAGTCCTTTCCCCAGGGCAACACTGACACCTCCTTCTCTCCAGCCATGTGCCCTGCACAGAGATGCAAAGATTGTTTTCCCTTTTCTACCTAGAGCTTCTGGGAGACACATACTTGGCCTTAGCACCCTACACTGTTGGACTGTGCAGCCCAGTAGTGTGTGGTGGAGGTATGTTCTTAAAACTCCTTTTCCAAGGCTTTGAGGCAGACATCAGAGTTGGCTTCCAGCCTCAAAGAGGCATTTCTGTGCAGCCTACTGAAACATGTACAGAGTCAGAGAAACTGAGCAGGCAGTTAGGGGCTTTGCTCAGAGGAACTCCAGAGTGACCACAGGCACACTGCGAAGAGACCAGATCTTTGCAAGAAGGAACTCCCAATCCTACATCTGCAGAGAGTGGAGGTGGGTCTTCCAGCAACAGGGCTCAGCCCTGGCAGCAGAGGTGCTGGTGACCTTGGGAGAGGGAGGGACTCTGCTGGAAGAGGGAAAGGGACTCCTTGTTCCAGTGTGGGAGGCACAGGAGGGCGTCATCTGGTTGTGGGGATATTAGGGAGGGACGAATGCAAATCTGGAGATAGGAAAGAGAGGAGAGGAAGACTCCTTAGATCTCTGATTCTGATTCCCGTGGATTTGGGTAGTGAAGAAGTCTTGGCTTCTTAAGGGGGGTTGGGGAATGTTTCAGTCAGCTGTGACAAAAAGACTTGAGAAGAACAATTTTAGGGCAGGAAAAATTTATTTCAGGGTTCATGATTTCAGAGGCCTCAGTGCATAGACAGCCAGCTCCATTCTTGGGGGCTCAAGGTGAGACAGAACATCATGGTGGAACAGTGTGATGGAAGGAAGCAGCTCACATGATGATCAGAAAGGAGAGAGAGAGAAAGGGAGAGTGTACACTCACCAGATACAAAATATATACCCCAAAGTCAAACCCCCAATGAACCCACTCACCTTCAGTTACCACTCAGTTAATCCCCATCAGGGGGTTATTTCACTGACTGGGTCAAGGCTTGCACTTTTGGGGGACACCTCACATCCAAACCATAACACAGGATGAAGGTAGATTTGAGGAGGGAAAGATTCCTGGCTTCAGAGTTGTAGTTGGTGGAGGGAGGACTGGTGTACCCACTGTTATGGTCCTATGGACTGGAGGAGCATCAGTTCAGATGAAAGAGGATATCACAAAAGAGGTGACAGGGTGTACTGAGGGACTCATAGTGACTGCCTAGTCAGGTAGGGAGCAGAGGTGTGGAGAGCGCTTCTTCTGGAGAAATGGGAATGGGGTTCTGGCTACTGGAGTAGTTGAAGGTGGTGAGAAGGTAATAAGGCTCCTGCCCTATGTGGGGCCAAGCTGTCTGGCACCAACATCCCTTTCTCCCCTCGTCCTCACAGGCTGCAGCAGAGACTGCCACCCTCAGCTCACACCCTGTTGGATCATGCTCCCCCCGACCAGGTCTGCTGCTATGGCGCTGGCGATGCTGCAGGACTGGTGCCAGTGGATGGGCGTGAACGCGCAGTGCTCACTGCTCATCCTGGGCATCCCTGATGACTGCGACGAACGTGAATTCCAGGAAGCCGTGCAGGCTGCCCTGTGGCCCCTGGGCAGGTACCGAGTGCTGGGCAAGGTCTTGAGGAAGGAGCTCGGGCCAGGGTAGCCTTGGTCGAATTCCCTGACAGTTTAAACAGAAGTTTAATTCCCCGACAAATGCCAGGCAAGGGGGGACCCTGGACTGTGGTCAGAAAGGACACATGTGCTCCCAAGCTAGCAGACCAGGTCAGGGAAGGACCCCAGAAAGTCCCTGGCATGAGGTCAGATGTCTCTAGTAGGAGCTGGGTGCGTGACCAAGAGGGTAGTGGTGACATTCTCCAGCCCACCCCATCTGCTTCTGCCTACCTCTGGAAGCCAACAGGTGGCCAGTGCTAGCTTAGCCACTGAGGGACCTTTAGGGATAGTGGGAGTCAGGGGTTGGTCGTTGGGAAAGGATGGACTGAGCAGGACTTCCATGTACTCATGCCATGGGGGCAGGAAGGCAGGCAGAGAGTCGCCCTCCACCCTGTGTCTGAGATAGCTGGGAGGGGACCCCTGGGTCCTGGGAGCAGCATTGAGCCATGAAAATGAGGATTTAGATGGGGCCAGGGAGGCGTCCCTTCCTTCTCTTAGTCCTTGCAGCCTGCTGAGCTCATGGCACCAGTGATCCAGAAATTGAGTGGCCCTGGGGCTCACTCAGAGCTCCCAGAGCCTGCAGGGTGGTAGGGCCAGTGCCCACAGGTGCACACAGACCCAAGCAGCCTGGTAGGCCATGGGCTTCCTTCCTCTCACCATCAGTTGGCAGCAGCTACCCAGTTTGCAACCAGGAGCATTTGCCCCTAGATGACCCTTGGTGTTCCCAGGATGCTGCTTCCTTGGCCCAGAGCCAAGCACATCTTTTGTTGTTGGAGGCCATCAACCTTGTTGGGAGACAGCCCCTGGCAGGTGCCTCCCTGTCGTCTGCTTCCTCCACCTTCTGGGGCTCCATCTGCAGGTTCAGCCGTGGGGCCCTGCAGCCTCAGGCTGTGTCACTTGTCTCTGGATTTTCCCGAGGGACCTTAGGATGTGAGTAGCTGTCCTCGGACCTGACTCAGGCCATCCTCCCCTGATGTGAGTGTGGGGAGAGGAGGATCTTCTATTTCTCAGTTATTCAAGAAGGGAGGGCAGGAATTCCCATGCCCTAGCACAGAGGGCAGTGGCCCACCGAGCCCACCCAGCACCACTCTGATCTGGACAGAGACTTCCCTTTGCATGTCACCATTGTGCCCACAGAGGGCCTGCGTGTCCTCCTCCTGTATCAGGGATCAGAACTGCTGAGACCATCCAGGGGTCCCCTCAATCCTCCGCTACATGGACTCCAGCTTCTCCTCTGTCTCCTATTAAACAAAATGGAAAACACAATATTACTTTAACAGGAATTACATCAGGTGTATGTGGAAAGATTAAAAAGATGCTTGACATCATTAGTCCTCAGGGAAATTCAAATTGAAGCCACAATGAGATAGCACCTCACACCCAACAAAGGCTCATGTGCTGAAGGCTTGGTCCCCAATATAGCAATGTTCAGAGGTGAGGATTTTGGAAGTGATCGAATCATGAGGGTTCTGACCTCATCGATAGATTAAGTCCTTGATTAGTTCATAATTGAATGCATCATTGGGAGCTGATAGGAACTACTAATTGGAGGAAGTAGGACACTGGGGGCATTCCCTGGAAGGATTTATCTTGTCCCTGGCCTTCTCCTCTTTTGCTCTCTCTGCATCCCAGCTGCCGTGAGTTGAGTGGCTCTGCTTCACTATGCTCTCCCTCTGTGTCATGGTTACTTTGCCTTAACATAGAACATGACAATATAGCCAGCTGAACATTGCCTGAAATCTCTGAAGTCACAAGCTCAAATAACACTTTTCTCCTTTAAGTTATTTTTCTCGGGTATTTTGTCACAGTGACAAAAAATCAACTAACACTATTAAAAATAAAAGCACACCAAAGTTAAGATTTCTTTAAAATTAATTGTGCATATAGGAGAACAGTTCAAAACTGGGAGGCCTCAAATCAACAATGACAAGAGAAAAGTCACTGGCGTGGAGCTACACACTGGCTAAAAAAACAAAAATGAGGAAGGCGTTTCACCTTTACAATGATTGGTTATTGCAATTGGGATTTTCATACAGCAAGGGATTATTTAAAACTGATCATCTTATGCCATTTTTGGAAACTGGTTTAAGTTTTGTTTCTGATTATCAGAGACAATTATAAGAAATAATCTAAGTTTTGCTTGCATGTTCTCACTGTTTTTGACTGCTCTGGGTATTCTTAAGTATGGTCTCAATTTAATTTTTTAATGATACCTGATATAAATGACAATCTATGTCCACACAAAATCTTGTTGAGAGGTATTCCCAAGTAATGTTGTTCATAAAAGCCAATAGGCAAAAAGTAAAAACAACCCAGATATCCATCAACCGATGAACAGTTCAATAAAATGTGGTATTTATATACAATGAAGTATTATTGAGACATAAAGAAGAATGAAGTCCTTACCCATGTTACAATATTATATAACAAAACATTATGCTTAATGAAAGAAGCCAGATAGAAAATGCAACTTAGCATATGATTCATTCTCATGAAATGTTTATGATAGGTATATCTGTAGAAGCTGTCAAGTTTTGGATATGAAGTGTTCCCCAGAGACTCATGTTAAATGCTTTGTCCCCATTGCAGCAATGTCCTGAGATGGGGATTTGGGGAATGACTGGATCAGGGCTCTGGGAGGTGGTGGAAACTGTAGGCAGGTGGCACGTGGCTGGGAATCTGATTATTTCATTTGTTCCCAAAGAGTGGGACTTAAGTTTAAAAGCACCTCACCTTCCAGGAGATGACCAGGTGCCTCACTGACATCTCAGGGTGTCTGCAGGGTAGAGCCGGTCCCTGTGGTAGTAGCTAGGGTCCTGAGAGGAAATGGCCCATACTCCACACTCCAGGAGCCCACATTTTCCCAGAGGAGAGACCAAGGAAGGCTTACCATCACCCTGGCATGGATAGTGGTGGCCAGGGACACCTCTTTCCCTTCCTTTCTTTCCCCACACCCTTGGCCTTTGAAGGCACTACAGTGGCCCTCATGAGCGCTTGCTACTTCCTGGGCAACCCTTTGAGACACTGTGTGCATTGGGGCTTTTGGTGCCTGTTGAGGCCACGCCCTCTGGTGGGGTGGGCATAAGGCACTTGGGATGGCATGTGTTCTGCCTGGGACTGGGGGAGAATTGGGCCAGACTAGGAGCACCTTGGAAGACACAGAACTCAGCCTGGGGGGAATCCATGGGGTCCCTGGACGAGAGCGTTCTGAACTTGGTCTTAAATGCCCAGCCAGGGCCAAAGAGCAGAGGACTTGGGAGGATAACATTGACAGTAGCAGGAGCAGCACCTGGGCAAGAGGACAGGAGTGCTGGGAACACAACAAAAGGGTGGTAGTGGGTATGAGGCTGGACATGGGCAGCAAGAGTGAAGGGTTTTTCATAACAGAGGCCCAAGTTGGGGGGAGGCAGAGAGATCTAACTGTCTCTAAATATGTGGTGGAAGCACAGTGTGTGGAAAAATACGCCAGAGTGGTCTGCACCAGGAAGGAGGCCGCCAGCTCCAGTTGTTGCTAAGGGAACCGCTGCAATCATAAGCCAAGAGCGGCTAGAAAGCAATTTAGAAGGGTTGAGAGTTTTTGAGAATAGAGCAGAGAATAATCCTCTGGTGAATGGAAAATTCAGTCTCCAAAGATAGCCTTCTCAGAGACACAGGGTTGCCTCCTGGGCTCACAGCCATGACTTCGTATTTACATGGCAAAAGGGCCTTTGCAGATGTAATTCAAGTTAATTTAATTAGTCAGTTGTCTTTAAAATCAGGAGATCTTCTTGGGTTCCCTGCTAGGTGTGCCGTGATCACATGGGCCTTTATAAGCAGAGCTTTCTCCCTGCTGGGGGCAGATGGGGAAGTCAGAGAGGTGTGCAGGGTGAGAAGGACACAGCGCACAATTGCTGACTTTGAGAGTGGGAAGAGGCACTTGCGATCCATCCCCAGGCAAAGAAATGGGAGCTGCAGTCCTTCAACCTCTAGGAACTCTGTGAACTGGAAGCGGATTCCCCCCGAAAGCTTCCAGAAATTAGTTCAGCCAATGACACCCTGATTACAGTCTTGTCAGCGGAGAATCCACTTTAGCCAGGCCTGGACTCCTGACCCAGGGCAGATGTGATATAATAAATCGGTGTTGTGTTAAGCTTCAGATTTAAAGTAATTGCCTATGCAAGGCTGGAGTAGGTAGATGACATGGTGTCCCCCTTTCAGTGTAGTTCCTTCTGGCGGGTGTGGTCATTCTCATTCCTGCCAAGGCCGTGAGGAATGATGGGAGATGGGGTCAGTGTCCCTCAGTTTCCTGGTTCTCTTTGGTCAAGTTCCAACTGTATTCCTGGCCCTGCTCACTACCATGTTTGCAATAATGCAACTCTGGCAGTTTTTATGCCTCATTTCATCTTTCTTTACAAAGTCTCACTCTCTAAGTTCACTAAACAAAGTCATCTTATTCCTAGCAACACTTTTCAGCACCAGACATTACAAATTTAAGTGACTTTGAGCTCCCCAGTTGTAGAAGATTTTAAAGTTCTGGAAGACTTCTTTCATGTGCTTTCAACTCCCCTCCTCCTTCTTTTCCCTCCCCCTCCATATAGTCCTTTTTCCTCTGTACTTTTGGTGCAAGGATCTTGGAATTGATTCTAAAACTTGCAGGTCCAAGTCATTCTCTCTATCCTGGGTCATCTGAGCAGATATGTCTTAAAAGAATGTGAAATCCCTCTCCAGCCCAGCATGCCCTCCGTCACCTCTGGAAGGCCCAATGAAGAACTTCGCAGCACAAGATCCAGTTCCCAAAATATTGCCATGCATCTGGTGACAAAACACAACACAACAAGGAATTGTAATATTTTCCCTGAAAATTTATTCCAGTTACTTATTATCAAATAATTACCAAAAAACAAAGTTGGCTTTCTTGACATGAGCTCATAATTCTCCCCACATCTTTTTCCTTTATAATTTCTTTAACTTTTGTCATTGCCAGTTGTCATGGGTTGAATCATGTCCTCTTTAAAAGGTATTTTAGAGTCTTAACCTCCAGTACCTCAGAGGAGATCCAGTATTAACAAAAGTGATCAAGTTAATATGACATCATTAATGTGGTCGTTAATCTAATAGGATGGGAGTCCTTGTAGGAAGACAAATTTGGAAACACACACATACACACACACACACACACACACACACAGAATGCCAAATGAATATTGGAATTGTGCTATAAGAACCCATGAAAATACCAGAATCCAGGAGAGAAACCTGAAGTAGATCCTTCCATAAGAGCCTTCAGAGGCAACATGGCCCTGCCCACACCTTGATCTTGGCCTTCTAGCCTCCAGAAGTATGAGACATAAATTCCTGTTGATTAAGTGTCCAACTTGCCACATTTTGTTATAACAGCCCCAGCAGACTTGTACAACCCATATGATTGCATGAACTTTTCAAGCTGAATTTATAAGTCCTTATTTGTGTTGCATTTATAAGCCTTTCCTATATAAGAACAAGAAAAGAAGATAATAAAATTAGGGCATAGAAATGGCTAATGCAAATATCTGGTGTTTTGCATGGATAACAAAAATCTTCCCTGCCAGCCCTCTTAAATTTGCATTCTGTGGTACCTGCACCATCATCACAAAGGAAGGAAAAAAATATAAAGTCATGTTTAAAAAGACAAAGATCCCCCAGTCAAATACACTGTGAAATATTTTTTCTTCATTCCATTTTGGAACATCAAACTAAGCAATACCGACTTATCAGTTTTTTTTAAGTTTTTTTCAATGCAATGTTTTTTTCAGTACATACACAACAGTGGGGTTCATTTTGACATAATCAAACATGCATGGAATATAATTTGCTCCATTTCAGGCTCCAGTGCTTCCTCTTTCCCTCTCCTGCTCCCTTTCCTGTTCTCTTTTATCTACATAATTGCTCTTCTATTTATTTGTTGTTTTAATTGATGCTTTATAGATATACATAAAGTAAAACTTCCTATGGTATACTCATATATGCATATAGCATAATTTGATCAATTTAATTCTGCGGTTCCTCACTTTTCCTATCCCTCCTACCTGCCTCTCAATCCCCTTCCTCTACTCCATAGATTTCCTCTCTATTTTTGTGGGATCTGCCCCTCTTTTTAATCCTTTTCTCTCTCTGGCTTCTGCATATGAGAGAAAATATTTGACCCTTGACTTTCTCAGTCTGGCTTATTTTACTTAACATGATGTTCTCCAGTTCCATCCATTTACCAGCAAGTGGCATAACTTCATTCTTCTATATGGCTGAGTAAAAAAAAAAAAAACTCTATTGTATATATACACACAGTTTCTTTATCCATTTGTCTGTAGACAAGCACCCTGAGCTGGTTCCATAACTTGATTATTGTGAACTTCACAGCTCTAAATTTTGTATGCATGCATCTCTACAGTATGCTTTTAGTTCTTTTAGATAAATACCAGGAGTGGGATAGCTGGGACATATTGTGATTCAATTCCTAGTCTTTTGAGGAATCTATATACTGCTTTCCAAAGTGGTTGTATTAATTTGTAGTCCCACACACTACGAGTATTCTGTTTCCCCAACATTCTCACCATTTATTATTTGTATTCTTGTAACTGGAAAGAGATTAAATCTGAATGTAGTTTTGATTTGCATTTCTCTAATTGATAGGGATGTTGAACATATTGTATATTTATTAGCCATTTGTCTTGCATCTTTTGAGAAATGTCTATTTAGTTGTTTTGTTAGGGTCTCTCACCCTGTAAAAAAGTCAAATCAAAGTGGATAAAAGACTTAAGAATTAGACCAGAAACTTTCTGACTACTAGAAGAAAACATAGGGTGAACACTCCAACACATTGGTGCAGGCGCTGACTGCCTAAAAAAAAGACCTCGAAAGCTCAAAGAATGAAACCAAGAAACATTAAATGGGATGACATCAAATTAAAAATCTTCTGCCCAGCAAAGGAAATGATTAAGAGTGTGAAGAGAGAGCATAAACAATGGAAGAAAATCGTTGCCAGTTACTCCTCCAACAGGGGATTAATTACCCAGAATATATAAAGAACTCATAAAAGTTAGCACCAAAAAACTTACCAGTTTTCAATATCAGAAACTCTCAAACTTTTTGGTCTCAGTCCTCTCTGTACGCTTAAAGTTTAAGGACCCTAAAAAGTTCTAGTTTGTGTGGGATAACATATATAACGTGTGTGTGTGTATATATCAGTACGATTTTACCGTATTAAAAATGAGAAATTTAAAAATTCATTATTTAAAGATGACAATAAAATGTGGTAATGCAAATAACATATTATATGAAGAAAGTAAAAATAAAAACCATAAAATGAAATTTAGCAAGAAGAGTGATTTTGTTTAACGTTTTTGTGACTCTTTCATGTGCACATGTTCATGCCCACTTCTTACTTTGTTCTACCATGTTATCTCACTTGGGTAGCCTCCAGAAAGCTCCTCTGTACCCTTGGGAAAGTAGGAGGGAGCAAAAAGCAGAAATGTCTTATCATTATGAAGAGAGATTTGAGCTATAGATCCTGCCTCAAAACTGGAAGGCCTTAAACCAACAATGACAAAAGTCACTGGCGTGGAGCTACACACTGGCTAAAAAAGCAAAAATGAGGAAGGTGTTTCACCTTTACAATGATGGGTTATTGCAAAGGAGGTTTTCATATAGCAGAGGATTATTTAAAACTGATCATCTTATACCATTTTTGGAAACTGGTTTAAGTTTTGTTTCTGATTATCAGATATTCATAACAAATAGTCTAAGTTTTACTTGCATGTTCTAACTGGTTTTGTCTGCCCTGGTTCCCCAGACCCCCTTGAAAACTGCTGTGTCATTCCATACTTCTTGGGTCCTGTGGATGTGCATCATCTCTGCACTGACTGGGGCAGAACAAAGAAGAAAAGAATACGGAAGACTGTCTTGCACATCCGTGACTATCCCTCTCTCAGTCCTTTTCATCGCTGCTGGGGTGGCCTTCCGTGTGTTCCCAGCATCACTTCTGCAGGGTGTGTGGTGCAGCTGTGAGAAGAAGCAGTAAGTTTTTCCCCAAGGGCCATTGACAGTCCCGTGCTGCTTGGGCCCCCATCTTTGGGCATGCAGGCTGGGTCTTACCACCCATTGTCCCTCCACCTCCTTGTAGTGTGGGGGCATGGACATCTGAGACAAGGACCTGGATGACTGGTCCCTGTTTGCTCAGCAGGCAGAGTCTGGAGGATTCTTGCAGGGAGATCCAGAGTGTTTGGGAGATGCAGCGAGTTCCTGGTCTGCTCAAATCACCAAGGCTCCAACGGACCTCAGGCCTGGATTCCTATCAAGCAAAGTGCTTCCTCAAGCATCTGGGTTCTCAATGGGCATAAGAAAATGCAGGTGCCAGGACTTTGGCCCAGATCCCCAAGATTAGACTTGCAGTGGGGAGGGGCCAGAAGGCTACAATTTGGCCACTTGGGCAGGATCACAGTGAAAAACACTTGTGCAAAGCTACCTTTCCGGGGTCATTGGTGGCCCAGGCAAAGTTGAGAGGCTTTTGAAAGGTCCACATAGTCTTAGAATTGACCAAGACTACAAATTTTCAGTGTAATTTTGAGCATATTTTTGTTGTTTTCCATTGAATTAAAATCCTTGGGAATTAAAAATAGTGGCCTGATAACCAGAAGCCATTCTTATGAAAATTTGTTCTTTTTAGTTCTACATGACAGTAGAATGTATTTTGTCATATCATAAATACATGGAATATAACTTATTTTAATTAGGATCCCATTCTTGTGGTTGAACACAATGTGGCATTTCACCATCATGTGTTCATATATGAACATAGGAAAGTCAGAAGCCATTCTTGATAACCATATGTGCTGGACTCCTGCTGTGGATATTTATGGTTTAGCATTGGGACAGAAATGCCCCAGTCTGTGGAGTAATCAGCAAAAACATATCATGTCATTGCCTGATGGAGTCATTATTACTGAGTACATTCAGGAAGAGGGGAGAAGTTGGTCAATTGGAGGTGACCTGAGGGCAATGGCAAGCAGAGGTGACATGAGCCAGGAGAAGGTTGAACTCCATGACTCAGCTTCCTTATGACTGCAGGAGTCCAAGTGTGCATCAGCTGATCACAAGGCATGTGTTAGACATTTCACAGCAGTGAGCTCATAGACACCTCACAGGTTCCCAGTATGACCATTTTTCAGATAAAGAAAGGGAAACTGAAAGGTTGGGTGACTTGCCAAGGCCATACAACCAGGTAGGAATGGGAATTCAAATGCCCTTTCTTCTTACATGTGCTGTGTCTCTAAAATGTTTCTTGGTAGATATTACTTCTTGAGGCTATGTGCACTGGGGTCATTTTAGAAGTTAATGATTTAACAAGTTTGGTCACAAGAGTGTCCAAGAAGTGGACACTCAACACTGTGGGAGATGTGAAATTAATAGATGATGTTCCCTGCTCACATTAAGTAATCAGCAAGTTGTTTCTCTTTCTCTCCCTCTCCCCCGGCTTGTTTTCTTTGTTTCTTTTGGTGCTGGGGATGGAATCCAAGACCTGGCACATACTAAGCAAGTGATCTACTAAGCTACTTCCCCAGCTCAGTAAGTATTTCCTACGGAGCTCCTGCCATGCTCAAGGCAGCATTAGGCTGAGTGCACTATAGTGAGGCAAAGCCAATCCCTTGCCTCATGCGTTTGCAGGTGAATGAGGGGAGAGAGATTACTCCACCACAGAATGTAATTTACAGCTGAGACTGCGAACCAGAGATGTTCTCAGGGAAGTGAGGGGTAATGCACACAGGCCCTGGCCTGGCACAGTCAGTCCCAAAGGCTTCCCCAGGGAAGATTTATACACAGATGTACAAAGCATGTGCATAGAAAGTGAGGAGGTACCAGTTTCTTTTTATCCATTCACTGAGCACCTTTAGGACCAAGTCCGAAGTCTTCAGTCTTGGCAAAACATGGTGGCTACCCCCACAGACCCCACTCTTTAGTGGGGAGATCTAATGTGAAAAACTGGAGAATGTTGTTCAATTGGTCTATGGAAGTAAGAGAAAGAAATGGTTCACTTGAACTTTGAGGATGACTGTACAGAAACATCAAGGATGTGCCAGTTCACCCCCTCTGTTTGTCCCTATCCCTTTCTCATCTTTTGGCTCCTTGCTGAAGGTACACCAGCAACCTTGCTAGACAAGGAGGGACTGCTTGTTATATGCTCCCCTGGCACCGTAGCCAGTGTCCTTGGAGTACTGCCTGTGCCACAAGATGGCACAGTGCCTGTCACATAACAGGTGTGCAACAACTCTGCAAAGTGAGTGGATTGGACAAGGAACAGCTGTCTTACAGGTTTGGAAGGGTGTCAGAGCATGGCAGCATTAGAGAGCCACAGGGCTTCTGGGGACAGCTGTTGAGGAGTCCTGGGCCAGATCATGAAGAACTGTGGAGGCCTCGTTTGAGATTTTGGATTTGCATCCAGCAGGCAGTGGGGATGTCTGAAAAGCTTTAAAGCAATCACATGTCAATGATATTTGCTTTTATGAAAGTTCTGTTTGGTAGTATCATGGAAGACAGGATGGGCTTGGGAGAGGGTGGTTTCTGGGAAACCTGTCGGGACTGTCACAGGAGTCTACACTGATGTGTTAGTGTCTGTTGTAAGGCAGTGGACCTGCAAATGAATGGAATGTGTTCTAGAACTATTTAGGAGGTGACATTTCCAGGACTTGGTCAGGACTGAATGAGTAGTGTGAGGGAGAAAGAGTCAAAGTTAATAATGGCTACCATTCCATCTACCAACTGCTGCAGATGGGCCAGGCATGCACACTGATGACTTGTAGCCCTTCCCAGCACCCTTTGGGTTCTGAGTTGTTACCTCTGTTTAAGGATAAGGAAACTGAGGCCACGCAAGTGAGCCAAAGAGTGAGATTTCAGAAGTTCTAGCCAGGACAGTTTTGGAGATGAGATTACCATTCCTGCTCTTGGGAATTTGGGCAACATGGTGAGCATGTGGGGAAGTAGTAACAAGGTAGGTTTTAAGCATGCTCTATTCACAGATACCCCAAAGGAAATGTCTCCTAGGCAGCTCGAAATGCACGACTAGAGGTTAGGAGAGAGTCTGAGGCTGAGGTAAAGATTTCAAAATCACTCAAATGTAAATACAGAGGAATGGCCATGTGAAGATGGAGGCAGAATGCTGGGGTGAGCCAAGTGCTGAACCCAGAAACGAGACTGACTGTGAGGAGGGTAATGGGCCACTGGAGACTTTTGTAAAATGTTTTCTTGGGGGGAGGGAAGGGTGGGAGACTGTAGAAGGTAGGAAGGATCAATGCACAACGTCTGTATGGAAGGAAATATCTCATTGAATCGCATGAATTTGTACAAGTAATGTGCTATAATAATTGTCATTTTAAAGTTTGGCTTCAAAGGTAACTGGAGGTGGACCAGTAGCTAGATGGAGACAGGAAGGAGTATCATGTCATGTTTGTCCATTCATTTGGGTTTTTAATTTTCATTTACTGTTACTACTTTTCATTCCTTTGTTTCTAAAGCATGGCAATCTTGGATGGATGGATGGGATACAGAGAGCTAGTGGTTAAGAGACCATGGGTTTTCACTGGATTGAATGACTGTGTAGAGAGGACTTGCGGGGAGAAGGTAGTGGTGGTGGTGGTGGTCACCTTTCTCATGTGTTGGCTTCTTGGGAGCTTGAAGAACATCATCATTCCCTTATAATTAGGTTATTTATTCGTAACTCAACAGCCTACAAAGGGTACAGGAAGCCATCATCCCTGGAGGCAGATGGCTTGAAAAACCGCATGGAGGCTGGGCCCCAGGGAATGCGCTCATTCTGCTCACATTGTTAAAGATGTATTGATTTTCATCAGCATTGTGAGTAGCAGTGCAGGGGTTACTGCACTGACACAGTGCCATTCTTGCCCTCCCAGTGTCTAATTCTTTTCATCCTGTCCCATTTCATTCATCTGAGTGCATCAAGCTCCCTTGGCATGCCTGGCAAGGAGATCTAGTAGTGAGGAACAAAACAGGCAAAGATCTTTGCCTCAGAGCTAACACTGAAAGGAGAGAAACAGACAATAAAAATTGACAAATACATGTAGAATAAAGGTGTCAGATGGGAAAAAGTGACAGCATAGCAGGGGAAGTGGCTAGGAAGCGTGAGGGGGAGGTTGATATTTTCCTGTATAAAGGGTGGTCTGGAAAGGCCTCTGAAAATGTGGCATTAGAGTAGAGGATTGAAGGAGATGGGGATAGCCATGCAGATATTGGGAGGAAAGTGGTCTGGCCAAGGGGGATGGCACATGCAAAGGCCCTGTGGCAGGAGCTAACTGAAGTGAGGGCCATTCGAAGCCTCAACAAATGCATATGGTGCTCTTGTTGCTTAGTACTTTATGGCTCTGACATTTTGAAACTGCCCCGTATTCTTAAAACCTTGGGGCAGAACTTCAGAGCAGATGAACTTGGATTCAAACCCCACTGTGTCTGTTTTTCTCTGACTTGCCAACTGGGCTTTCTGCTGGGAGAAGCACAGACTCTGGGTACCTTTGAGTTGGAAGGGGTCCTTGAGCATCTTCCTGATGTCCCTCACTTCAGTGGAAAGGAAACTGAGACCCAGAGAGAGTCGTTTTCTCTGTTTTCCTAGGAGACAAGCTACTTTGGTCAGTTCCTTCGTGACCACCCAGCTTCAGAAAATTGTAATATTTAGAAAACATTCCTTTTTACCTCCTTGAATTCTGTCTTAGCCTCCCCTATCTTCTAGAACACAGTTTTATCTTGGGATTCTCCTTCTAGAGCAGATTTTAGAAGGGTATGGGATGATAATGTCAGTACCAGCTGGGAACGGTAGTTTCTGATTTCTCAGATTTTATCATTAATTTCCATCACTCAATGTTCTAAAAGGGTCTCTTCATCCAAGAGGTCTAGAAGTCGTTGAACAAATTTGCATTTTCTTTATCTTCTCTTCGTCATCTATTTTGGGTCTTCTTAATCTTTGTGGGCTGAGGGGCCCTTGCCATCCTTTTCTGTTACTTCAGTAACAAACTG
The DNA here is from genome assembly GCF_902686445.1 of Sciurus carolinensis. NCBI lineage: Eukaryota > Metazoa > Chordata > Mammalia > Rodentia > Sciuridae > Sciurus > Sciurus carolinensis. The sequence continues at coordinate 129,471,501 of NC_062232.1, read as the reverse complement.
TATCGCTGCAAACATCCCTTCTTGTCAAGTAGCCATGTCAGGCTCCATCTCCTCTCTCTTACTTTGAGCAAGCTGTGCAGATTCTACCCCCTGGCGCCCCACTCACTTCCATCACCCCAGTGTCAGACAGATGTTGCTGTGCTGGTTGACATCCTCATTGACAGTAAGAGTAAATTTTACAAATTTGATCAACATTTGTTGTTCCATCTGAAAAGGGGCTGACAGATATTATTGCCTGAGATAGCCAGTCCCTTGTGAAGGTACCAGAGACTGTTACTCAGAGCAGCATCAAAACCTTATAGCTTATTTAGGGCTAGAAAGGCCTACCTAACATTCACCAATGAATACAGAAAAGAACCACCAAAATCCTTCTCTTTTCCTCTCTTACCATGAGTTAGGCATGCACTGGTACCCAACTTCAGAGTGCATAGATGGTTGGGTTCAAATAACTAAGTAGTGCATACACTGTTTAAAAAAATAAAGTTACCTCACTGTTTTATAAGACATGAAATGTAGCCATCTAAAACAAGGAACAGCATAAATTAAAGGGAGATAGCATAGAGTCTTCAGTCACAACTAGTTTGCGATTGTAGCTTGCAAGCAACCATCAACAGTATGCCAGATTTCCAGAAGGATTTGCAACCATAAGAATCACCAACTTAAGTAATTTCTGTCCTAAGACTAAAGAAGTTATTTCCCCATCCCATTTGGAAGGGCCATTCCTGGAGGAGTCTCCTGGGGATATCATGGAAAGCCTCCATTTGGATCACTTAATGGTGTTGGTGGGACAAAAGTCAAGTCTTTCCTTACACAAAATCTAATCTCTTATATCTCTCACTGAGTCCTAAAATGAATACTGAGTTTCTCTAAAAACATCACAAAGACCTTGTTCAAAGTCTTCTTTTCCATTAACGCAACCCGAGGGGCTAAGCCCCAGACCTTTCTTCCTGCCCTTCATGTTTGCAGTGCATGTGATGCTGATCCCTCCCTTCAATTGCTTCTGGATTATGTTCCCATCAATTTGAAACATTTAATGGGCTTCCATCTTTTAAGAACAGGATGTTAAAGATTGTATTATTCTTCTTGCTGCAAGATGTGGGAGTGTCTCCTTTATGGGAACAGTAGCAGGTTCCTGCCCTTCCCTGCTGAGTGTTAAACACACAGAGGATTATGACTAAGGCCTCCAGGCTCACACTCCCTACCTGCTAGACACAAGCGGGGAGGGTGGTCTAGTAGCACTAGCTTCCTGGTATGCTCCTGGCCTCCTGAGATCAATAGATGCCACCCAGGCCCTCTGGATTTTCCTTCCATTTCTTGCTCGATCCCAGAACTACTGATTTGCACACTACCTTAGGCCACATATTCATTCCTTTAACATGGAGAACCACTCTGTACTGTGTCCTCTCTCATTCCAGTACCACTTGAACTATACAATGCCCAAAGCAATCTAAAATCCAACAATAGAATGATTAAGTCAACTTGGTATAGCTATCCAACGAAATAGTGTATACTTTTTGTTTGTTTTGTTTTTTGTTTTTTTTTAATTTATTTTTATTGTAAACAAATGGGATATATCTTGTTTCTCTGTACATGAAGTAGACGCAAGTGTATACTTTCTATTAATTAAAATGGTAAATTTTATATCTGTCTTATTACCACCACAAAAATAAGGCTGTGCTGTATCTCTGCACTGTGCTGTCTAATTTCCATAAAATGTCTACAGGGTTTCGCACATGTGCACACACACACACATGCACACATGCCACAAGGCACCACTTCTGACCTCTTAGCACTGACTCACTCATGCTCTGGTTGGAAACACCCTGCAGTGCAGATAAAAGCCCAAAATATCCCTGGACAGTTTCTAGGCATTCCATGAGCAAGAACCTCTCCTGCAGGGACTGGAGCATGCACAGACTTAAGCAAATGTGCAGCAGTGCTATGGCCAGGTCCAGGGTGGGCCTGGGGCTCAACAGCTAGTTTGGCGACAGGTGATATATTCATTTCCTATGGATATGACAAATGATCACAAATCCAGTGGTTTACAACAACACAGATCTATCATCTTACAGTTTTGGTGGTCTGAAACCTAAATGGGCAGTTATAGGAGGAGAAACATTTTCCTTACTTTTTCCAGCTTCCAGAAGCTTCCTGAATCCCTTGGCTGATGGCATACCCAGCAATATCTGACTGAGTCTTTGTCTCATGGCATCACTCTGACACTAACTCTTCTACCTCCCTCTCCCCACCCCAAAAGAGTCTTATCTTATGAATACATTGAAGGACTTGGATAATCCAGGCAACACCCCACCCAGGATACACCCACCAGGTCTCTTTTTTTTATTGTAAACAAATGGGATACATGTTGTTTCTCGGTTTGTACATGGCGTAAAGGCATACCATTTGTGTAATCATAAATTTACATAGGGTAATGTTGTTTGATTCATTCTGTTATTTTTCCCCTTCCCCCCCACCCCTCCCACCCCTCTTTTCCCTCTATACAGTCCTTCCTTCCTCCATTCTTGCCCCCTCCCTAACCCTAACTCTAACCCTAACACTAACCCCTCCCACCCCCCATTATGTGTCATCACCCACTTATTAGCGATATCATTCGTCCTTTGGTTTTTTGAGATTGGCTTATCTCACTTAGCATGATATTCTCCAATTTCATCCATTTGCCTGCAAATGCCATAATTTTATCATTCTTTATGGCTGAGTAATATTCCATTGTATATATATACCACAGTTTCTTTATCCATTCATCAACTGAAGGGCATCTAGGTTGGTTCCACAATCTGGCTATTGTGAACTGAGCAGCTATGAACATTGATGTGGCTGTATCTCTGTAATATGCTGATTTTAAGTCCTTTGGGTATAGGCCAAGGAGTGGGATAGCTGGGTCAAATGGTGTTTCCATTCCAAGTTTTCTAAGGAATCTCCACACTGCTTTCCAGAGTGGCTGCACTAATTTGCAGCCCCACCAGCAATGTAAGAGTGTACCTTTCTCCCCACATCCTCGCCAACACCAGTTGTTGCTTGTATTCTTGATAATTGCCATTCTAATTGGGGTGAGATGGAATCTTAGGGTGGTTTTGATTTGCATTTCTCTTATTACTAGAGATGTTGAACATTTTTCCATATGTTTGTTGATTGCTTGTAGATCTTCTTCTGTGAAGTGTCTATTCATTTCCTTAGCCCATTTGTCAATTGGATTATTTGCATTCTTGGTGTAGAGTTTTTTGAGTTCTTTATAGATTCTGGAGATTAGCGCTCTATCTGAAGTATGATTGGCAAAGATTTTCTCCCACTCTGTAGGCTCTTCCTTCGCATTGCTGATAGTTTCCTTTGCTGAGAGAAAGCTTTTTAGTTTGAATCTATCCCAGTTATTAATTCTTGCTTTTATTTCCTGTGCTATGGGAGTCCTGTTGAGGAAGTCTGGTCCTAAGCCGACATGTTGAAGCTCTGGACCTACTTTTTCTTCTATAAGATGCAAGGTCTCTGGTCTGATTCTGAGGTCCTTAATCCATTTTGAGTTTAGTTTCGTGCATGGTGAGAGATAGGGGTTTAGTTTCATTCTGTTGCATATGGATTTCCAATTCTCCCAACACCATTTGTTGAAGAGGCTATCTTTTCTCCATTGCATATTTTTGGCCCCTTTGTCTAGTATGAGAAAATTGTATTTATTTGGGTTTGTGTCCGTGTCCTCTATTCTGTACCATTGATCCACCTTTCTATTTTGGTACCAATACCATGCCGTTTTTGTTACTATTGCTTTGTAGTAGAGTTGAAGATCTGGTATTGCGATACCCCCTGCTTCACTCTTTCTGCCAAGGATTGCTTTAGCAATTCAGGGTTTTTTATTCTTCCAGATGAATTTCATAATTGCTTGCTCTATTTCTGTAAGGTACATCATTGGGATTTTAATTGGAATTGCATTGAATCTGTATAGCACTTTTGGTAGTATGGTCATTTTGACAATATTAATTCTTCCTATCCAGGAACATGGGAGATCTTTCCATCTTCTAAGGTTTTCTTTAATTTCTTTCTTTAGTGTTCTGTAGTTCTCATTGTAGAGATCTTTCACCTCTTTTGTGAGATTGATTCCCAAGTATTTTATTTTTTTCGAAGCTATTGTGAATGGGGTAGTTTTCCTGATTTCTGTTTCTGAAGATTCATCGCTTATGTATAAAAATGCATTGGATTTATGTGCATTGATCTTATATCCCGCTACTTTACTGAATTCACTTATGAGATCTAAAAGTTTTCTGGTGGAATTTCCTGGTTCCTCTAAGTATACAATCATATCATCAGCAAATAGGGATAGTTTGAGTTCTTCTTTTCCTATTCATATCCCTTTAATTTCTTTGGTCTGTCTAATTGCTCTGGCTAGAGTTTCAAGGACAATGTTGAATAGAAGTGGTGAAAGAGGGCATCCCTGTCTTGTTCCAGTTTTTAGAGGGAATGCTTTCAGTTTTTCACCATTTAGAATGATACTAGCCATGGGCTTAGCGTAGATGGCCTTTACAATGTTAAGGAATGTTCCCACTATCCGTATTTTTTCTAGTGTTTTCAGCATGAAGGGGTGCTGTATTTTATCAAATGCTTTTTCTGCATCTATCAAAATAATCATGTGATTCTTGACTTTAAGTCTATTGATATGGTGAATGACATTTATTGATTTCCTGATGTTGAACCAACCTTGCATCCCTGGGATGAAACCCACTTGATCATGGTGCACTATCTTTTTAATATGTTTTTGTATGCGATTTGCTAAAATTTTGTTGAGAATTTTTGCCTCGATGTTCATTAAGGATATTGGTCTGAAATTTTCTTTCCTCGATGTGTCTCTATCTGGTTTAGGTATCAGGGTAATATTGGCTTCATAGAATGAGTTTGGGAGGGTTCCCTCCTCTTCTATTTTATGGAATACTTTGAGAAGTATTGGAATGAGCTCTTCTTTAAAGGTTTTGTAGAACTTGGCTGAGAACCCATCTGGTCCTGGACTTTTCTTTGTTGGTAGGCTATTGATGACTTCTTCTATTTCATTACTTGAAATTGGTCTATTTAAATTGTGTATGTCCTCCTCATTCAGTTTAGGCAATTCATATGTCTCTAGAAACCTATTGATGTCTTCGAAATTTTCTATTTTGTTGGAGTATAGATTTTCAAAATAGCTTCTAATTATGTTTTGTATTTCACTCGTGTCTGTTGTGATATTTCCTTGTTCATTCCGAATTTTAGTGATTTGGGTTTTCTCTTGTCTTCTCTTTGTTAGTGTGGCTAAAGGTTTATCAATTTTGTTTATTTTTTCGAAGAACCAACTATTTATTTTGTCAATTTTTTGTATTGTTTCTTTTGTTTCAATTTCGTTGATTTCAGCTCTGAGTTTAACTATTTCCTGTTTTCTACTACTTTTGGTCTTGGTCTCTTCTTCTTTTTCTAGGGCTTTGAGCTGTAGTGTTAGGTCGTTTATTTGTTGAGTTTTACTTCTTTTATTAAATGCGCTCCATGAAATAAATCTTTCTCTAAGTACTGCTTTCATAGTGTCCCAGAGATTTTGATATGATGTTTCTTTGTTCTCGTTTACCTCTAAGAATTTTTAAATTTCCTTCCTAATATCTTCTGTTATCCATTCATCATATAATAGCATATTGTTTAATCTCCAGGTGTTGGAGTAGTTTCTGTTTTTTTCTCTTTCATTTATTTCTAACTTCAATCCATTATGATCTGATAGAATACAAGGTAGTGTCTCTATCTTCTTGTATTTGCTGACATTAGCTTTGTGACATAATATATGGTCTATTTTAGAGAAGGATCCCTGTGCTGCTGAGAAGAAAGTGTATTCGCTCTTGGTTGGATGGTATATTCTATAAATGTCTGTTAAGTCTAAATTATTGATTGTGTTATTGAGATCTATAGTTACTTTGTTCAATTTTTGTTTGGAAGATCTGTCCAGTAGTGAGAGAGGCGTGTTAAAATCACCTAGTATTATTGTGTTATGGTCTATTTGGTTTCTAAAATTGAGAAGGATTTGTTTGACATACATGGATGAACCACTGTTTGGGGCATAGATGTTTATGATTGTTATATCTTGCTGATTTATGCTTACCTTAAGCAGTATGAAATGTCCTTCTTTATCCCTTCTGACTAACTTTGGCTTGAAGTCCACATTATCTGAAATGAGGATGGATACTCCAGCTTTTTTGCTGAGTCCATGTGCATGGTATGTTTTTCCCCATCCTTTCACCTTTAGTCTATGGGTATCTCTTTCTATGAGATGAGTCTCTTGCAGGCAACATATTGTTGGATCTTTCTTTTTAATCCAATCTGCCAGTCTATGTCTTTTGATTGATGAATTCAGGCCATTAACATTCAGGGTTATTATTGAGATATGATTTGTATTCCCGGTCATTTGGTTCATTTTTAAAATTTTATTTATTTATTTATTTCTTTTTTGACACAACTTGGTTCTTCTTTTATTTGACAGTTCCTTTAGGATAATTCCTCCCTTTGCTGATATGCTTCTTTGTTTTTTATCTCTTCCTCATGAAATATTTTGCTGAGAATGTTCTGTAATGCTGGCTTTCTTTTTGTAAATTCTTTTAGCTTTTGTTTATCATGGAATGATTTTATTTCATCGTCAAATTTGAAGGTAAGTTTTGCTGGGTATAAGATTCTTGGTTGGCATCCATTTTCTTTCAGAGCTTGAAAAATGTTGTTCCAGGCCCTTCTAGCTTTTAGGGTCTGGATTGAAAAATCTACTGATATCCGTATTGGTTTCCCCCTGAATGTAATTTGGTTCTTTTCTCTCACAGCCTTTAAAATTCTGTCTTTATTTTGTATGTTAGGTATTTTCATTATAATGTGCCTTGGTGTGGGTCTGTTGTAATTTTGTGTATTTGGAGTCCTATAAGCCTCTTGGACTTGATTTTCCATTTCATTCTTCAGATTTGGGAAATTTTCTGATATTATTTCATTGAATAGATTGTTCATTCCTTTGGTTTGTTTCTCTAAGCCTTCCTCAATCCCAATAATTCTCAAATTTGGCCTTTTCATGATATCCCATAGTTCTTGCAGATTCTGTTCATGATTTCTTACCATCTTCTATGTTTGTTCAACTTTGCTTTCGAGATTAAATATTTTGTCTTCAATATCTGAAGTTCTGTCTTCCAGGTGTTCTATCCTATTCGTTATGCTTTCTATGGAGTTCTTAATTTGGTTTATTGTTTCCTTCATTTCAAGGATTTCTGTTTGTTTTTTTTTTCAATATCTCTAACTTTTTATTGAAATGATCTTTTGCTTCCTGTATTTGCTCTTTTAACTGTCGATTGGTGCTATCATTCAATGCCTGCATTTGCTCTTTCATCTCCTCCTTCAATGCCTGCATTTGCTCTTTCATCTCATCATTCAATGCCTGCATTTGCTCTTTCATCTCATCGTTTGCTTCCCTGATCATTTTAATTATGTACATTCTGAACTCCCTTTCTGTCATTTCTTCTGCCATGCTGTTGTTGGATTTTATTGATGTAACATCTAGATTTGTTTGGGGCATTTTCTTCCCTTGTTTTCTCATATTGTTCAGGAATCAGTGGGTCATTAAAATATTGCAGATTTCCTCTATCGACTTATAATGTCCCTGAAGATTGCTAGTATATCCCCTCTTATCCTTCAGTAGCCTGAAGTCTTGGAGGAAGTTGATAATGTGGAGCTCCACGAAGAAGCTGCCTCTCTAGGGGTGGTGACCCTCAGGTGGCATATATTCCCTGCTAGTGGGCAGAGGTGCCTCCACTTGTTGACCAATGGTCATCCAACGGGGAACTAGGCTGCGGGCTGAGGCAAGTCCTGTTTGTGCCTGTGTCTCTGGTTTTACCGTCCCTGTGGGAAAACCTCACCTGGCGGGGAAGACTCACTCGGTGGGGAGGTCTCGCTGGTCAGTTCCCCTCCTAGAGGTTCCCCTCAATCCACAACTACCACCTGAGTTAGGCTGCCTTCCTCTGCAACGTTCCCAGGGGCCCGGACCTACCTCCTGGGCCTGGGGGCCTCACCCTTCGCAGGTGAGTCTCCTTAGGCTGCCTCTCCCAGAGAATCTGCCTGCAGTCCTGGAAACTTTGCTCCGCCCCTAGGCGTGTCTCTGTGCGGCTCTTCCAGCAAGAAGCCACTAGCTCCTGGGACCCTGCTCTGCACCTAATCGCCTGGCTATGTGGCCCCTCCTCTGAGCCGCCACCTGGAGCCCCGTACAATAGCTCCGAGACCCAGAGACCCGCCACACACCTCTTCCTCCGGACAACCACCCGGTTTCCGACGCAGTCACTAGGAGTCCAAGCAACTCACTTCGTGTCTCCTCCTCCTGCCAACTGCCCGTAGCCCTAGGCAGTCACTCCAAGTCCAAGTGACCCGCCCTGTTCCTCCTCCTCCTCCTCGGGGAAGCCCCCCGGGTGTTCAGGAGCGGTGGCTCCGAGACCAAGTGACCCACCATGCTCCTCCTCCAGGCAGGCCACCGGTGTTCAGGAGTGGTCGCTTTTAGTCCAATCAACTCACCACTCACCTCCTCCTCTGGCAACCGCCTGTGGCTCTGATGCAGTCACTCCTAGACCAAGCAACCCGCCCCGCTCCTCCTCTTCCTCCAGGCAACCCCCCAGTGTTCAGGAGCGGTCGCTCTGGGTCTAAACAGCTCGCCACGCAGCTCCTCCTCTGGCAGCTGCCCGGAGCCCCAGTGATTGCTCCGAGTCCAAGCGCTGTGCTGAGCCGCCTCCTCTACGATGATCCCAGTTGTCCGTGTTTACCGCTCCTGTGGGGGGAGGGGTGTCTCGCCGAGCGACTCTACTTCACAAAGCTCCCTGTGTTCCGGGGCTACCGCCCCATCCGGGACGCCTCCCCAACGGGAGAGACTCACCCGGCGGCTTTGAGTTGGTCCCAAGTCTCTCACTATCTCCTCTTTTGAATCTTGCGTCCTGGAGCAACGTGAAATGCAGCCGCCCCCTAGTCCACCATCTTGAAACTCCCCACCAGGTCTTTTTTGCCACCTAAGTTAATGTGTACTCAACTTCTGGAGGTTGGGATGTACACATCCTTGCAGGTCATTTTTGTGGCCATTACAGATGATAATAAGCCAAGTGTTCCCTGCCCTGGTGAGAACTCCTGGCATTCCGCCTCGGCTTCTGGTGCCACCAGGTGGATCTGGGCCAGGGCCAATCCCTTCTGTTCTACCTTACTCCTGTGCCGGTCCATCTGACTGGGAGCTCCTGGAAGGCAGGCCCAGTGCTGTGACTCTAACCCTAGCATGGTCTTTGGTGCTTACTGCATTCCTGGTGAAGGAAGAGCAGGGCGCTCTGTTTTCTTCTGAGCTTAGCATTTGCTTTCACCCATTCATTCTCTCTCTTTTGATTTTTCTCATGTCAGTTTTGTTTCTTTTCCTTCAGAGTTTTAACTTGTGCAGGCTGGTCTATCTCAGCAGACTTATTAGGTAAACTTCTGAAGTTCCCTGTTTATATTACAGATCTGTGACATTGTCATTGCCTTGAATCATTCATACTAGTGATTTAGATTTTGGGAATGACTCCAAAGATCCTTTTAAATGTATGAATGGGTTTAGCACTGATATCATATTGCCACAAGTATTATGACTTTAAGAGAAGTCTCATACTCTCAGGGTAAATTCCTCAACTTTGTTCTTCTTTTCCTATGTCTTTTAGCTTCTTTAAATTCCCATATGAATAGTAGATTCAGTTTGCCAATGTCCTAAGAAAAAACCCTGGAATTTTGACTGGGATTTCATTGAATCTACAGATCAGTTTTAGGGGAATTAATCTTTCCAATGTGTTGAGGCTTCCACTCCTATGAACTTGGTGAATTTCTATAACTTTTTATACCTTCAGGGCTGCTGTTAAAATGACTTAGTATATCCTCGCCTGGGTGGTTCTTTCCCTGTGGTGAAATATTTTAAAATTATTTATTCAGTGCCCAGAACAGTGCTAAGCCCAAGGACCCACATATAACTAAAACATTGTCTCTGCTCCTGTAAAAGGCTTCTGAGGGAAACAGACACTGTTACAGGAGCTCCACATGGGGTTTAGGGGAAGGATTTCCTGTGGGAGGCAGAATTCATTCTGTCTTCCACACCCCAACAACAGAAGGCAGAAAAAGAAAAGCCATCTCTTCCTTCTACATTCCTCTTCCCACAATTGGCATCTGCATGGTGCTCCAGCTCTGTAAGCCCAAAGCCTGTTAGATTCCTTCACTTGCCCCACCATGTAGCTCTACTCAAAACAGCTTGCTGCTCCAGACTCTCGTCCTGGCTACTGACTGGTCTCTCTGGGTCCATGTGGGTCCCCTTCTAGTCCATCGCCTCCACCCTGTAGCCTCTGACCATGTCACCCCCTTGCTGAAAATACCTCAGTACCTCCGCTGCTTTAGGGTCTGGTTCGTGCTCCTTAAAGAGTTATTTTTTGGTACTGGGATTGAACCCAGGGGCACATTATTACTGAGCTACTTTCCAGATCTTTTATTTTTTATTTTGACATAGGATCTCACTAAGTTTCTGAGGCTGGTCTAGAACTTTCAATACTTGTGTCTCAAGATGTAGCAAGCCTCTTCTGTGACAGAAAGTTACCAAACTAAACCTAATGTGTGTATATGTGACATGAACCATCAACCAACTTGAAGGACAAATGGAGAAAGATATTAACAGGCCACCAATGAAAAAGGAACTGAAAAGTGACTTGTGAACATATGAAAAGATGTATATCCCCAGAAATGCAAATAAAAAGTTTGTTGAGATATCATTTTGTACTGATCCAATGGGCAAAATTCTGCACATCTGATTATACAATATTGGTGAAGCTATGGGGACATAAAAAGCCCTGCTTTTTTTGTCAGAGTAGAAATTGTCATTAATCCTATGGATCGCACTTTGTCAAAACCGGCTAAAAATCTAAATGCACAGAACTTTTGATCAAACCATTGCACTAGTAGGAATATTTATCTTAGAGATAAACCTTCTCATGGGTGAAAGAAGTATGCATAAGATCTCCATTGCAACATAGTTCATAATAGCTTAAGATTGGAAAAATTGTAAGCACTCATCGATGGGGATATTAGTTAAATAACTATGATGTATTTGTATAGTGGATTACCATGTCATGTAAAAGAAAATTGGAGACCTTACTCTTCAATTAGTATGGAAAGAGTTATTAACTGCATTGACACGAAAGAAGCAGGGTACACAACTATGCTCATTGGTTGCTGTCATTTGCTTTTTAAAGTATGAACACAAGAATGTATTTCCATAAAAAGTTTGGAAGGCTATGCAGGAAACTAATAGTAGCAGTCAACTATGGGGAGAGGGGTTGGTAACTGGGCAGATGAGGGATGAAATTGTAATGTTGGTGCTCAGAAAACAACACCATCAAGAATGGCAATTGACATGCTAAGTACTTTCGACTAAAGATGCAACCTTAAATTCTCTTTGATCCCCTCATCTCCCACCCCCACCCACTGTCTCTCCATCTCTCCCAAAGTACAGGGAGAGGCTTTCTCACCTGACCAGGGGAATTTCCCCAGAAGGAATGAGACTGCCTCTAGTCCTACTAGTAATCTCTTCCAACAGGGAGGATTCATTCACAGAAGAGCCTGAAAGTGAAATGCCATACCCAGGTCAACTTCGTCCCAGCTTATTGTCTGCTTCTAAATCTCATTGGGGGACTGGGTATATGGTTCAGTGGTAGAGCACTGGTCCGGCATGGGTGAAGTCCTGGGTTCCATCCCTAAAACGAAGAACCAAAAACCCCAAAAACTAAATTTCACTGGGTTTTTGGATACTCACTTTCCTGTGATGCTCTGGTGCATGTAATAAATTTGTATGCTTTCTATCCAGTTAATCTTTTGCCAGTTCAATTACTGAACCTTCACAGGGCAGAAAGGAATTTCTCCCTGCTTCTACAGGAGACATTTCAGTGCATGTGTTTTCACACTTTTTGATGTTTGACTAATGCAAATATATTAAAGGGAGTACAATAAAATTAAAAAAAAAAATCCAATGAGGAGCAAAAACTAAGTCACTTTCCTACTCTGGTCTCATGCTCAGAGGTCCCCCACCATGATGTCTTAGCCTTCCTGGATGACTGAGGGTTTCTTTTTAACCTGTGAGCTGAGAATGGTTTTTACATTTTTAAATAACTGAAAAACAAACAAAGGAAGAGCAAAATATCTCATGACACATCAGAATGATATGGAATTCAAATTGCAGTGTCCTTAAATAAAGTTGTGTAGGCACACAGTTATGTCCACTCATTTACATGTTGGTGCTGGCTGCCTTGGCACCACAATGTCAGAGTTGACGCTGTAAAGCTGAAAATATTTGTCTTCTGTCTCTTAACAGAAAATGTTGGCCGCTCCCTGCCTTCAACTCAGTGTGCTCCCTTGGGCCTGTAAGTGCCTGCTTCCCCCGCCTCGCCTCGTTTCCTGCCCAGGGCTCTTCCTCGGCCAGGGTGATTCCTGCTCATTGTGCCATTCTCGCTTAGTCAGTCTCCACTGGAAACCCTCCCTACTCACTGACTAAGGCAGGAACCCTTGCTGCTGATTCCTGCAGCTCTCTGACTTTTCCCCTTTTGGATCTTGGCACACACCCTGCTGGTTTCCGATTGCTGGCCTCAGTATCTCCTCCTCCAGGGCATGATTTGTGGTGGACCTTGACTGGAAGAATTTCTAAATCCCAGCTTTCAGCCTTGTTATTGGATGGCAGTTTGGTGCTCCAAAGTGCTTGCTGAATGAATGAATGTGTCTCTGTTTTCAAATTAAATAGGCTTTCAGTTAGATAAACACCAGGACTCAATTTCGTGGCTGACTGGAATAACTTAATTTACATTCCTGCTTCACCGTAGACTGGGAAAGAAATAGCAATGCTCCTACTTATTTTAACTCCATTTTTTTTCCCAGTCTAGGATGAGTCAATCCAAAGGACATTTTTTTTTTTTTGCTCTCCACATGGTATATTTCTACTCAGCACAGAGCATAGTGTTAAGGAATGGGAGGCTTTTATTGCTGTGGCCCACTGAAGAGCAGAGAAGAGTCTAGGCGGGTGCACACAGTGGAGATCCATGGTGGGAGAACAAAGTGGGATTCCAGGGGAGCCAGTTGGCTTTGCAGGCTCCAAATCCCCACACCATGTTGTGGACCTGCCCAAATCAGGTCAGACTGCTCAGTTAAGCATTGTGGGTACACAAGAAGAAAAGACTTTCAGTGATCCCCAAGGAATCTATTTGCTTAAGTAGCTTCTAGCAGCTCAGTGATTTGACTTTATTAAACAGCAGCCAACGAGCTGTATTTCGGAGAACTGAGCCAGTGCTGGAGATAGCCTCACCACTCAGATGAGCTGCTGGCCAGAAACTTTGGTACCAGTTGATTTGAATGGGGCATCAGCATTTTCAGGTTCTCAAATCCCTGTGGTTGAAACTGCTTGCTGTTACTTGTGTTGTGGAATGTTAGTGTGCAGACATGAAATTGCTTAGCAGCTTTGCTTTTCAAAATTTAAACTGTGATAAAATACACATACCATAAAATTTAGCATCTTTGCCATTTCCAAGTGCACTGTCCAGTGGTGTTGAGAACATGCACAGTGTTGTGCAACCACAACATCCACCTCTAGAACTCGTTCATCTTGCAAAACTGAAAGTCTGCACCCATTAAACATTAGCTCCCTTATTGACCCTTCCCTCCAGCTCCTGGAGACCACCATTCTGTGCTCTGAATGATGAGTCTGACTACTTTACGGACCTCAAGGAAGTGAAATCACACAGTATCTGTCCTTTTGTAACTGGCTTGTTTCCCTGAGCATCGTATCCTTATGGTCCATTTGTGTTGGATAGCTTGTGTCAGAATTCCCTTCCTCTTAAAGGCTGAATAATACTGCACTGTATGTATAACCACATTTGTTCATTCATTCATCCATCAGTGGACGCAGAGGTTACTTTCACCTTTTAGCTTTTGTGAACAATACTGCTATGGACATGATTATACAAACATCTTTTCAAGGCCCGGCTTTCAATTATTTGGGGTACATCCCTAGAAGTGCAATTGCTAGATTGTATAGTAATTGTATGCTTATTTTTATACCTTTATCTTATTCATTTATTTTTATGTGGTGCTGAGGATCGAACCCAGAGCCTCACACATGCTAGGTAAGCGGTCTACCACTGAGCCCCAGTCCCAGCCCTCTATGCTTAATTTTTTAAGAAGCCACCACACTGTTTGCTAGTTTTTATTGGGAGGGGCTCTATATTGTTGGTTAACTTCCAATTATGGCAATTATAGGCATGAAAGAAATAGACTATACTTATCATTTAACAAATTATAGTATACTTAAATCAAAATTAAAATTATAGTCTATGAATGAAGAACAATGCTTTAAATGGAGGCAATTTAGCTTGTATAGATAGTCCTTTTAAACAAAAATAAAGCTCTAGTAAACTTTGAAATAAAAAAAAAAACTTAATAAATAAAAATAATGTTTAGTTCTGATTTTTCCTCCAGGACCTATTACAAAGTATCATCATGGGAACAGTATAGATATGACTTTTGGGAATCAGGCTCAAATTGTGGCCACAAATGGGGCCAGGGTGCCTGTGCCTGCCCCTCCAGAGGAGGTGCTGTACTGTGGGTTTGTGCACACAGGCCTGTTTACAGGGAAGGACCCATAGCAACCTTTTAGTTCTCAAAGGGGTTCATGACCCTAAAGGCTGCAGATGTGCCGGGCTAAGGGAAATCTCAGTTCTCTTTCAGATTCCCAAGCATGGCCTTCGGGACTCCAGCTGTGGCCTCTGTCTACCCTCAGCCCAAAGGCCCTGGGTTCTGCTCTTCCCATCTTCCCTGTGACCTGGTCCCATATTGGGGCCATAGATGTTCATCTCAGGTTCAACATCCTGATAAGCTCATATCCTAGTACACCATTGACCTTCGGTTTCCAGTCACTATTATTTCAGAACAACGGACTTAACTTGTTTATCTGACCCCCATTCTTTGAGTCCCTGCACAGTGGGGAGGAGACATGGTGAGTACCCCTTTTGTCATTGACTTGAGCAAAGTCTTGAAGAAAGGAAGTGCAATGATTGGGAATTGAACTTGATTTCTAATGTGGGAGGCAACAATTATATCACTACATTACTGACTTGGTGATTATAGTCAGGAGGTGTTTGGAGGATCTTGTGGGGTTTTTGTTTCCCTCAGAAAAGATACGTTAAAGTCCTATGCACCACTACTTCAGAATGTGACCTTATTTGGAGATAGTGTCTTTATAGAGGTGATCAAGTTAAGATAAGATCATTAGGGTGAGTCATAATCCAATAAGACTGGCGTCCTTATCTAAAGGGGAAGTTTGGACACAGAGACAAGCAGAAGTGGAAGACAGGTGAAGAGCCATGGAAAAAGACAGCCATGCAGAAACCAAGGACAGAGTCCTGGAGTCGATACTTTCCTCACTGCCTGGGAAGGAACCAGCCTTGCTCATACCTTGATCTCAAACTTCTGGTCTCCAGACTCAGAACACAATATATTTCTGCTGTTGAAGCTCCCAAGACAGTGGTACTTTGATATGAAAGCCCTCTAGGACATTTATACTGGGGCCCACTGAGCAACATGTGTATGTATTGTGAGGATTCTGGGAAGTGGCATGAATAATTCCAGGCCCAGGGAGTAATAAGTCCTTTGGGAATGTACGCTGAACACAACGGAAGTCTGCCATTCACTCTCACAGATCCAACTATTTCATCAGATTATAATTCTGCCTTTGGGAAGCAACATTGACAATGGGTTTTGGGTGAAGGTGGTGGTTTTCCAAATGAAATGAAATGAAATAAAACCCAACATCATTTTACATTTACATCAGTAATGTTGGGAAGGCTAGGATTGCCCTGGTGTTGTACCAAACTTGTCTTTTGAGTTTTGTAAGGCAAAGTCCCAAAGTACCACACCTTGATAAGGTGGCAAAATAGTCTTTGAATGCTGGGCAGGAATGAGCCCAGATAGAGACACTGAGAAAATGTCCACCTTCCTAATGTAAGGCTGAAGACAAGACAGGGGTGTGCTGAGAAGAGTGTTGACGGTCCATAGAAAGATGTGGTCCGACACTTTGTTAAGTTTAGGAAAACAGTTTCGAGCATGTGCTCACTTTGCATGTACAAACAAGTGAACACTTCTTATGAACTTCTTCTGACAGGCCCTGGAGGTGGGGTAGGTCTCATCCATATTCCTCCTTGCAGGTTCCAGATCATTCTCTCCTCCCTCCTCTCTGAAAACAAAACACAAAGGCCAGTTTTGAAACATTTTACATAACATCAACTACTCCCAGTGATTGTTAGTGTCCGGTGATGAAGCCTGGCTTACTCACCATCATTTCTTGAACATTTGAGCTCCTACTAATGCTGCCTCTGTCTGTGCCACTCCTATTCTAATTCTTAGGGAATTAGATATGTGGGTCCTTCCCAAAGCCTGGCCCCTTGGATCGTTTCCTCCAATGAGTTTGTCCCCTTCCCCACTGCTCAGCCAGTTACTGCAAAGGCTGTGAATTAGCCCTAGACATTACCACAGCTGAAGCTCTTCCCAAACTCCAGCGAGCCTGTGATCACATCATAGAACCGCCAACACATTGGCCTTACCGTTTTCTCACTGTGTTCCCTATCCTCCGATTACCCGTCTTCGAGTGCCCAGTCATCATCATCACATGCTTGCTCAGATCCTTCAGCTCCCTTGCATCTGGCTCACTGCCTGGCACCCACTTCTGCTCACCTATCTGTACCACCATATACTCAGCCTGTCCAGTGGCCACCAAGGACACCCACACCCAGATTCAATGCTTTCACTTGAATGCTGGATCCCATCCCTGTAGTCCATTCAAATATCGTTCCAGCAATTCCTCCCTCTCCTCCCTTTATAATTCCCTTTTGTTGGAGAATTTTCTTCATGTACAAATATGGTATTAGTTTTCCCATCTGAAAATAAGAAAGATAATTTTTAAAAGTCAAACTTAATTTATTTTTAACAATACATAAAAACAAGAGTTGTACATATGAATGGGTACCAAGTAATGTCCAATACATGCGTGCATTGCATAATGTTTAAATCAGATTAAACATATTGTGTCTTCAGACATTTGTCATTTCTGGTTTTATTTCTGCTTCTGGACTTATTTGTACAAACAGCAAAGAAGGACACCAGTCCCTGTAGACAGGGGCTCATGGGTCACTCCAGTCCTTCTGTCCTCACATTGACAAAGGCTTTTACTATGGTGCCTTTGCAGGGGCCTGGGCATCTTTGGGAGCAAGAGCTGGAACTGGAGCCAGAGCTGATACTGGAGTTGGAGTAGCATCCTGGGTCTTCACTTGGGCTTTGGCCTACACAGCCTACACAGCCTGCACAGCCTGCGATCCACGGCCAGTGTCCACGAGCATGTTTTCAGTGCTTGGGATAGGCAAACAAGGCAAGGTGATCAAGCTTACAGCTGGCACCTTTTGGTATCCTGGTCTTAACCTCCTTAGGCTTTACTAGGCCTTGGTAGTCTCAGCACATGCACTTGGAGTTGTTTGCCTGCATCTTTTTCAGGCCCTTCTTATTGTACTTCTTAGCAAAACGCATATTTCTCAGGAACTTGGGGTCTACCTCTTTAAGAGTGTCCTATCTTTGTGACTGGAGTTTCTTGATGCTGTTTCTGTGCCATTTTCAAGACTGGTTGTGCATGTTGTGGTTCTTGGACTTGGCCATGTCTGCACTGTAAGCTGCTGCTCCTGGAGCGGTTAAGACTAGAAGAGGAAGCTTATCATTTCTTTATGGTAAAAATTCAAATTCCGTTCTTCTGGCTTTTGGAAAGGTACAGTGTGTTCTTGTTATCTGTACTCACCATTCCACGTGCAATAGAACAGCAGGGCACTGTAACTTAGTACCCACTGACCAGCCTCTCCCACCCCTGCCCTCTCTTCCCTGCTCTCACCAGCCTCTGATAACCACCATTCTACTCTCGACTTCTATGTGATCACTTTGTTTCCTTAATCCCACTTCCCTTTCTGGCTGACTACTGACCTTTTCATCCTTTTCCTTTTGCTGCAAAAATCCCTTAGTATACTCTTTGTCTCCAATCCCTCCCCTTGCATTTTTTTCTTAAAAAAAACTTTTGGTCAAAATAATACAAACATAGAAAACAACATAAAATAAATATAAAACTTAAAATAATTTCAAGTGAAATGCCCCTGGAAATACCCTCACTCCATGAAGCACCTAGATTCTTGTTGGCTGCCTCAGAAGTCCTTTTGTTCCCATCCCCAACACAATTCCCCACGCATCACTCCCATTCCCACCTAGAATAATCACCATCCTAACCTTTATACTCGCTTACTTACTTTTTATCTTTGGCAGTAGTGTGCCTCCTTCCAACTGTAGTTGAGTTTTTGCTTTTTGTTTAAATCTTTTGCCTAACCAAGATGGCCTAAGACATGAAAGAACATCATACATCAGCCATTGATTCTCAATGCTTAGATCTATAATTCACTAGAAGTTGCAAATGGTGCTAATCGAAGATGATCTTCAGTTACTGTTTGGAACACTTGCACACAGAGACACTTCACATGGTCTACAGTTTGTATAGGGAAGGTCTGTGCTATGGTCTGAATGTTGGTGCCCCTCTAAATCCATATATTGAACCCTAATCTCTAATGTGATAGCATTAGGGAATGAGGCCTGAAGGAGGTGAATAGATCACAAGGATGGAACCCTCATGAATGGGATTAGCACCCTTATAAGAGACACCACAGAGAGCTAGCTAATCCCTTACATCATGTGAAGACACAGCTAGAAGGTGCCATCTACAAGAAAGCACACCCTCACCAGCCATGGAACCTCCATCCAGACTGGAAATAAGTTTATAGGCCACCCAGTTCATGGCATTTTGCTATAGCAGTCCTAACTGACCAAGACATATGGAAACATGTTTGATTCTTTCCCTTTATTTAGCAATTTTCAAATGAGGAGTTGATTCCCTAGCAACCTACAAACATGGCCTTTTTGAAAGTGCTTTTGAACTTATGGATTTAGACATGTCAATGTGTCTTAAATAATTGCACTTTCATTCTTATTCATGCTAAAATTGTGGTTAGCAGGAGCCTCCTCAGATGTGCTCCTAAGACCTTTTTTTTTTAATCATTTATTTTTGGTCCTTGGGATTGAACTCAGGGGTACTTTACCACTGAGCTACATCCCCAACCCTTTTTATTTTTACTTTTTTAAATTTTGAAACAGGGTTTTGCTAAGTTGCTGAGACTGATTTTGAAATTGTGATCCTCCTGCCTCAGCCTCCAGAGTTGCCAGGATTGCAAGTGTGTGCCATCATGCCCCGCATCCAAGACCTCTTATCAAGGACTTAAAAGTTTTTGAACTTCCTTGTTTTATGGTCTGACAAGATGTTCTATGCTTATCTATTTTGTTTCCTGCTCTAGACCTGGAATCAGCCATTTTCCCATGAACTCCTTTTTTTTCCCTTTTAGTTATTAAGTGGGCAGTGCAATTTCAAAAGCAAACTGAGTGCTATGGAGGCTCATTGCTGCTGCAGTGACCCTTAATTTTAGACCTCTTTAGTGATCAGTGCTAGGCATTACACACACACACACACACACACACACACACACACACACACAATGAAGCATAGCATAGAGAGACAATTTCAATTTATTTTCAAGACTACAGTGTAAACCAGGCACGGTGGAGCACACCAATAATTCCAGCTACTTGGTAGTCTGAGGCAGGAGGATATCAAGTTCAAGGCCGGCCTGGGCAGCCTAGAAGGACCCTGTCTCAAAATTTTTTAAAAAAAGGCTTGTATGTAGGTCAGTGGTACAGCACCCCTGGGTTTAGTCCCCAGTACTGCAAAAGTAAAACAAACAAACAAAAATCCCAACCAAAACAAAAATCTTACAGGATAAGTTTATGTTACACATATGTGGATTATGGATTAAAATATAATATACTTATTCATTTGATTTATCCCGTACTGTACATAAAACATAGAATAACAAAAGTTGCCTTCTGCCAATGTGATTACAGAAAAAAAGTCTGAAAAAATGTTTGTGCCTCTGATCTTTCCACTGTCCCCATTCGGTCTATGGTGCACTGTATGCAGCTGGTCTGAGTTCTGCACTAAAAGACTCCCCTCTGTCCCTGGGGCCTCGTTCATCCTTGATGCCTCATGAAAACACCAGCCTTTACCAATGCCCCCCTCCCATTTTAGTTGCTCGAAGTTCATTCTTGGGTAGATTCCTAAGGAACAAGTCGTGGCAACACCATTCTGCATGTTGTTGCATGTTGGTGGCAGTTTGCTGCATCTACACTTTGAAAGTGAGCTTGGTCAGATTTAATAGCCTTTGCTCAGATTTTCTTTCCTTTATTTTCTTAAAATTTCTTCTGTCAGAATACATTGTTGCTGAATGTTTTGAGGAAAAATTAATTTTCTTACCATTATACACTGATTCTCTTTGGCTGGATAGTCAAAGACTTTTTTTTTTCAGTTTAATGATTTGAGTAGAAAACATTTAGATTTTGCTTGTTCCGTGCTGGTTTCCCCAGGTTTGTGGTGTGCTCTTGCAATTTATGGATTTGAAGCCCCCACTCCCCACTCCATAGGAAGGGGTCCTTGAATTATACATTTCCCTATCTGCCCTTTCCCTTTGCTTTGTTTTTATTTCAGGAAATTCCTATTACATATATATTAGATTTTCTTTCTACCTACCTGTCTTCTATATTTGCTGTTTTCTCTTAAATTGTCTTCCTTATTCATCTTTAATTTTAAGATGCACACTGAAAAGTTCCATCTATTTTTCTTGGGATGTTATATGTTGTATTTATTTATTCTTGAGGTTCTCTTACTTCAGTGTAATTTCCTAAAAATTGAAAAATTGAAATCTTTTAACTTTTATTTATAATTAGTCCTTGAGTGTATTACCTCACTTCTGTGATTTTATAGTTGTGTCTTATGTTGTTTTTACATGTTCTTCTTTTTACATAGGATAATTTTAAATATTTTCCCTGAATAGAGAAGGGTTTGAAAAGTTGAAACAAATCTCAGAAACCATTAAAGAAAACTGATATTCCATGAAAGAAAAACATAACCAAAGTCAAGATACAATACTGTCTGGGAAAAATGTTGCAACTCATATCAGACAAATGGCTAGTTTCCTTAATACATAAAGGACCCATTTTTAATGCCTTTTCCTTGCTTTAAAATAAGGGAATCCAGCATTATCTGTTTTGTGCACATCTCTCTGAAATGCTTTAATTGTCTAGAGGGATGTTATTTTGCATTTATTCTCTTTTCTTTTGGTGACTTTGTATGAGATTTACCTTCGATCCTCTTCTGTTAACTGAGTTTCACGTGAAATTAGTTTTCCTGCTCTTGTAGAAGTGAGGCATAGTACTGATTTTCTAGTTTCACATATAAGGAGTGCCCTCTTCTGTTGATTTTGAGAACTGCGAACAGATGTGGGTTTACTCGCAGTGATTCCTATTTGTTCTCCTCCCTCACTTTTATCTGGACCTTCTCTTTTCTTCACTCCTGTCACTCTTATCTTGCTTTATTTGTATTCTATTTTCCGCGGTTTCTCCTTAGTGAAAGTCCTTGCTTTGGAAAGAAGCTTTGAGAGTTCGTTATGTCAAGTGTGTCTGAGCCCCTTTAGATCTTCAGGGTGATGATAAACCCTCCCTGGCCTCTCTGTCAGGACGCTGTGGATTCCTGGAGTGCGGGGCATTAGCTGCTTCCTCTTTGTGTACCGAACTACTGCCACAGGGACTAGCTTGACACAGAAGCCACCCCAGATGTCAGTAGGGTGACTGGCCAATGAACCCCATTCACCACCCACTAATCTCCTGGAGGAAGGGGCTTGGTCACAAATGAAAGAAGCAGACCCAAAGGCTGTCTGTGTGGTCCCTCCTGTGAGCAGGTTTGTCTAACATGCTGTGAACTGTTTCCTCACTAAGTCTGCTGGGGTATGGAGTCACCTGGGGTCCACATCTAAGGGGTGACAGCATGGTGCTGGCCTCTCACTCCCTCTTCCTCCCTCCCTCTTTCCTCCCAGGCCCTTGGTCTTCACTGCTCTGTAAGACCCCTAAGCTTTCTTCTCCCCTTGGGGATGGGGCTCCCATGTGACCTGCATTGGCAGGGACTTTCTTGACAGTCAGGGGCCTGGACCCTGACGTTTCTAGAGCTAGCTTCCAGTCCCAGATTCTCAGGGCCCTCGTTCCTGCCCATGTGTGGACTCTTCCTCCTACCTACTCTCAGTCTTTCCTCTAAGGATTAGTACTTAGAAATCTGATTTTCCTAATCTGACTAGAAAGCAGATTAATGGTTGCCAGGGAGTGATCCCTTATGATCTGCATTGGCTTCTCAATCCCCATGTCAGTTCTGCAGAGTAAACTCTGGTATCCAGTCATCCTCCATGTGGAAAAATGTAGGTGTCTTCTGAAGATTTGTTGTCTTCTTCCTCTGCATTGTGTCCATATCTCTCTGGGTTTGAACTCAGCTTTTGAGTCATGTCCACAGATTGGAAGTTGCCTATTAGTCAGAGTACCCTTTTATACTTTTTAGTCCCCTTTCAAACAACTTCCTTCATTGACTCTAGAGTATCACCCTTCTCTCTAATTAGCTGGAGTATTAACAGCTGCCCCACTCAGACTACATTCTTGCCTTTTTCAGCCTGAAGACCACCAACCTGCCTTTAACATACACTGAACTGAACTGAACTTCCCAAGGGTGATGGGACTTGCTTTTTTTTAACCCACAAACCTTATCAAGTGTTCCAGGCTCCAATATATTACCTGTCTCTCCTGGGCACAATTCCAGCCTCTGCCCAGTTGAGAACCTCTGGAGAGAGTTGCTAAGGCTGTGGGCCATTGGTTAATTGCTAATCTTATGGGTTATACTCCTACTGGTACAGGTAGCACTGGCTATTTTTCCCCTGTACTCTTGTGGGTTATTCACATACAGCATATTTTAAACATCCTTTGGCCTTTTGCATTTGTTAAGAATCTGTGAGATATACAGGGCCACTTCCCAAATCATAGAAATGAGGAAATGGAGATACCAAGACGTTAATAGCAAAGCCAAACAACTAGTTACCAGCATCTGCACTACACTATAGTCTTCTATGCTTGTGTGATATTATTTAGCATTCAGAAGGAGTGATAATAGATAACATTTGCCAAGAATTTAATAGGTAGCTTGGGTGGCAGTCATAAAAATGCACCTGTCAGATTTTTGACTGCAGGGATTGACTTCAGGGAGCAGCCCTGACCAAAGGTTCAAGCTGCTGTGCTCTGAAGTTGACTATCACATTTTCACTACTATCCCATTAATGGAATTAGTTCCTGAGCAATGCCAGGTTGCTAAGGCCACCTGCTTCCTAAAAGACGTGGAACTCCTCTGATGGGTGATTCTACCTTGAAGACTCCCTGACAACCTTAGAAAGTTCGTCTAAAATTGCACCAAGGCCTAAGATGCTTCCTTCTAATTTTTCTTCCTTCTTTACCTCTTTCCTTCACTTGAAGTCCTGTCTGCATTGCAGTGTGATAGTTATGCCAGTCTCTTTGGGGTCCCTCTCCACTTTCCCTTCCAGGTAGTTCCACTAATAAATGTCTTGCATGTCTAATCCACTGGGTGCCATCTTCTTAGTAGACACAGACCAGTCAGTGTACTCAGAGGTTTGCATGGATTTTCTCCATTAGTCCTTAGAGCCAACTTATGAGGTGGAGAGAGTATAATTTTCTTATAAAGAAGAAGAAAACATGAATATTTTTAATGGTATCTTTTCAGACTGCAGGGCTGAGATAGAGCTGGACTAGGAGAGGTTGAGTTACATAGTTCCTGGTAAGCGGGGCCTCCCAGGATACACCCTCCAAGCCTCCAGGATTGTGGTGCACAGAAACAGAAGGGGTATGTTTGTAAGAGGGCAGGGGCACCTAGCAGAGGATGCCTGGGCCACCACCTTGCCCAGGAGACATTAAGAGCATACAGGACTGTGCCTACCTTGTGGAGTCACTGTGAATGAGATGAATATGAAAAAAGTTCATGTAATGAGAAAGCCCAACTTTCTGATTCATCCACTTCCAGTCAAGGAAGGGTTTGGACATCCTAAGACAAGTAATATACAAGTTCTATGCACATAATTCACTTGTGCATTCCATCAGGTAGCATTTATGGACTGAGCATCTTCTATATGCTCATCAGGGAGGTCCAGGTGTTAAGGTCCTTGCCCTGACAAAGAAGGGATCATAAATTAAAAAGTAAGGGAATTAATATTTACTCAAAATTAAATGGTAATAAATGACAAGAACAGAACAGGATGGTGTGATAAGATACTGAAAGGGTTGGGGAGTTACTTTAGGTAGGGAGTCAAGGAAACTTTCCGTTGAGTTTTCTGTTGCTAGAAGCCAAATGCAATTCCAGGTGAAACAGATGATATTTAAAGTCATGGGGTTGACAGAGATGGCCTAAGGCAATGGTTCTTAAGCGCAAGGGTACATCAGAACCACCAGAAGGTCTTGTTAAATCTCAG
Source organism: Sciurus carolinensis (assembly GCF_902686445.1). Classification (NCBI taxonomy): domain Eukaryota; kingdom Metazoa; phylum Chordata; class Mammalia; order Rodentia; family Sciuridae; genus Sciurus; species Sciurus carolinensis. Next base: position 129,446,926 of record NC_062232.1, on the reverse strand, counting down.
GCTGCTGAGCTCCACTCCAGGGGTCCTGATTTAGCAGGTCTGGGGCAGTGTCTAAGAATTTGTTTTCCCATAAAGCTCCCAGGTGATTTTGATGCTCCAGGTCTCACACTGGTGTGTTATGGTTTTAGATATGAGGTATCTCCCAAAAGTTCATGTGTGAAACAATACAGAAACATTCAGAGGTGAAATTATTGGATGATGAGAGGTGTGACCTAATCAGTGTATTAATCTACTTGAACAGATTAATTGGGTGATAACTGTTGGCAGGTAGGGTGTGGCTGGAGGAGGTAGGTCACTGGGGGGTGTGCCTGTGGGGTTTAAATTTTGTCCCTGATGAGCAGAGTGTTCCCTCTCTCTCATCTGAGCTGATTTCCTCCTCTATGCCCTTCCACCATGATGTTCTGCTTCACCTTGAGTCTAGAGCTATTGAGTTGGACAATAGTGAAGTGAACTTCTGAAACTGTGAGCCCAAATAAACATTTCCTCCTTTACATTTTTCTTTTCATGTCTTCTGGTCACAGTGATGAAAATCTGGCTAAAATGTTTGTAGATCCACCACTCTAGGTAAGCAAAACTGGTAACGGAAAGCAGTTGAAATCCAAGCCTAGATTTTGAGTTTTAGGAGCAAAAGAAGGGAGTACATGAAGTGAAGTAAAAACAGGAGAATGTCCCTGAAGCTGGGTAAAGACAGTTTGATAAAAGCAGGAGGGACCAATTGCATTGACTGTTACTGAAGAGTTTCAGAACTGAGGACTGAGAATGATAGTGGATTGTCATTGATGATTTTGACAAGAGCCAATACAGTGGTAGGTATGGATGAATGCCTTAATACAGTGGGTAGAACAATGATCAGGAGAGGAGGAAGTAGAGACATGGAAAGATAAAACCCCTTCCAAGAAACCCTTCTTTTCAAGGGGATAGGAGAAGTGCGAGCATGAGTGGGATGTGAGTTCAAGAGATAGCCCTGATTTTTGGAGGTGGACAATATTCACATATACTGGAATGATTAGATGAGATGAGGAGCAGGAAAGGAGGGTAATTTTAAAGAGAGGAGATTATGGGAAAATGAACTGACTTGGAAATGGAGTAGGATTCCCAGGCATCTCTAAGGAACAACTTGAGATGAGAGGTTAAGCATTTAAAGGGAAACCAGTTGGTATAGTTGTGTTGGGGTCTGGCCGGGTGTGTATGATGTGAAGAGTGATCATCATGGTGGAAGGGCCTGGTATGATGATGCATAACTGTAATCCCAGACACTCAGGGCACTGAGGCAGGAGGATTGCAAGTTCAAGTCCATCCTAGACAACTTACCAAGACACTGTCTTAAAAAAATTGGCTAGATACCCTTCAACAGATGAACAGATAAAGAGAATGTGGTATATATACACAATATAATATTACTCAGCCTTAAAGAAGAATGAAATTACAGCAATTGCCAGTAAATGAATGAATCTGGAGACAATCATGCTAAGTGAATAAGACAATTCCAAAAAACCAAAGGCCAAATGTTCTCTCAGATATGTTGATGCTGACTCACAATAGGTGGAGTGGGGGAGTAGAGGTTCATTGGATTGGACAGGGTGAGTGGGGATGAATAAAAGTTCAGTGGATTAGACAAAAGGGAATGAAGAGAAGGGACATTAAAGACAATAGAATGAATCAGACATCACTTTCCTACGTTCATATATGAATACATGACTGGTGAAACTCTACATCATGTATAACCACAAGAGTGGGAAGTTATACTCCATGTATGTATGATATGTCAAAATACATACCATGTGAAACTAAAAAGAACAAATAAAAATTAGAAAGGAAGGAAGGAAGGAAGAAAAGAAGGAAAGAAGGAAAGAAAGAAAGAAAGAAAGAGGGAAAAAAGAAAAGAAAGAAAGCAAAGAGGGAGGTTGGAATGTAGGGCACTGGTATAGCACCCCTGGGTTCAACCCCCAGTACAAAAAAAAATGGTGTCAGGGCTGGTGACAATGAGAAGGTGGGGGATTTGGCAATGGGGCACAGAAATTTTTGGGAAACTGAGTGAGTGTATAGGAGAAATAGAAGGGATGGTCAGAGTGGGATCCTTGGTATCAGTTGTTGGTAGTAAAAGGCAAGAGTATGACCATCGTGGTGGGTGACTGAGATCACACCTAAAATCTTAGGAGTTGAGAAAGACAAGTGATGGAGAGAAGGGTATTGGATAAGGCATTGTGAGGATTCTGGAGTCCTGAAGAGCCATGGCAGGAGTAGTGATGGAGAAGACAAGGAATGGGAGATTACAGGGAGGTGAGCAATGGGGAAGGATCATGTGTCCTCTAGTTTCCAGCGCAGATGCTCAAAGGGGGTAGGGCTTGGGGGCAGGAAGGGCACCAATTCCACCTGCATGGCTTGAGGGATGTCAGAGAGAAATCAGTCTTGTGTGAGAAAATTGCAGGACAAACAATGCCATTGGAACACAGAGGCAGAAGGGCATACCAGAGGGTGAGGATAGAGGATTTGTTGCCTGAACATGCATGCACAAGGGGCAGTGGCAGTTTCAGCCACATTAAAGGATATGCAAAGCCTTCTGCAGATGACAGTCTCAATAATGAACAGCCTTCAGGTGTTGGGCCACGATGGCACCTGGGCATATAAAACACAATGGTCCTAGCCTTGAACTTCTCCTGGAAGAGATGGATAACAACTTGGAATTACTACTTACTTTTTTTGGATGGAGTCACAGGTAGGGAGAAGGAAGGTATCTATGATTTATATGGTTTTAAAATGAAAGAATGGATCGGGGCGATCCAAGATGGCAGACTAGAGGGTGACTGCATCTCCAGTCGCTCCAGAACCCAGGATTCAAGAAGGGGAGGCATTGAGAGACTCAGACTAAAATAGAGCCATGGGGTGAGTCTCCCCCACCGGGTGAAGCTTGGCCTGGGCAGCAGGCCCGGATAGAGGCGGCTTATCAGAGAAGGGCAGGGCAGTTAGAGTCTTCCCCAGGTAGCCCTGCTCACTCTGGCGGTGACTCCTCCCACACAACCAGCTTCTTGGAGCAGGCCCCCCCAGTGAGAGGATTTCCACGCAGAACCAGCCCCCAGCCCTGGAACCAGTAGGGGGCTAGGGGCAGCTTTCTTCAGAAGCACTGCATTATCAAGTTCCTCCAAGACTTCAGGCTACTGAAGGCTGGGAGGTGATACACTGGAAATCTACAGGGACACTATAAGTCAATAGAGGAAATCTGCAATATCTCAGAGTCCCACTGACAACTGACCAATATGAGAAAACAAGGGAAGAAAATGTCCCAAACAAACCTAGATACTACATCAATAAAACCCAATGACAGCACAGCAGAAGAAATGTCAGAAAGGGAGTTCAGAATGTACATAATTAAAACAATCAGGGAAGCAAACGAGGAGATGAAAGAGAAAATGCAGGCATTGAAGGAGGAGATGAAAGAGCAAATGCAGGCATTAAATGATCGCACCAATCAAAAGTTAAAAGACCAAATACGGGAAGCAAGAGATCATTTCAATAAAGAGTTAGAGATACTGAAAAAAAAACCAAACTGAAATCCTTGAAATGAAGGAAAAAATAAACCAAGTTGAAAACTCCATAGAAAGCATAACCAATAGGATAGAACACCTGGAAGACAGAACCTCAGATATTGAAGATAAAATATTTAATCTTGAAAACAAAGTTGACCAAACAGAGAAGATGGTAAGAAATCATGAACAGAATCTACAAGAATTATGGGATATCATGAACAGGCCAAATTTAAGAATTATTGGGATTGAGGAAGGCTTAGAGAAACAAACCAAAGGAATGAACAATCTATTCAATGAAATAATATCAGAAAATTTTCCAAATCTGAAGAATGAAATGGAAAACCAAGTACAAGAGGCTTATAGGACTCCAAATATACAAAATTACAACAGACCCACACCAAGGCACATTATTATGAAAATACCTAACATACAAAATGAAGACAGAATTTTAAAGGCTGCGAAAGAAAAGAATCAAATTACATTCAGGGGGAAACCAATACGGATATCAGCAGATTTTTCAATCCAGACCCTAAAAGCTAGAAGGGCCTGGAACAACATTTACCAAGCCCTGAAATAAAATGGATGCCAACCAAGAATCTTATACCCAGCAAAACTTACTTTCAGATTTGACGACGAAATAAGATCCTTCCATGATAAACAAAAGCTAAAGGAATTTGCAAAAAGAAAGCTGGCATTACAGAACATTCTCAGCAAAATATTCCATGAGGAAGAGAAGAAAAACAATGATGCAAATCAGCAACGGGAGGAACTAGCCTAAAGGAACAGCCAAATAAAAGAGAAACCAAATCATGTCAAAAAACAAAAATGACTCAAATGACTGGGTATACAAATCATATCACAATAATAACCCTGAATGTTAATGGACTGAATTCATCAATCAAAATACATAGACTGGCAGATTGGATTAAAAAGAAAAATCCAACAATATGTTGCCTGCAAGAGACTCATCTCATAGAAAGAGATACCCATAGACTAAAGGTGAAAGGATGGGGAAAAACACACCATGCACATGGACTCAGCAAAAAAGCTGGAGTATCCATCCTCATCTCAGATAATGTGGACTTCAAGCCAAAACTAGTCAGAAGGGATAAAGAAGGACATTACATGCTGCTTAAGGGAAGCATAAATCAGCAAGACATAACAATCATAAACATCTATGCCCCAAACAGTGGCTCATCCACATACGTCAAACAAATCCTTCTCAATTCCAGAAATCAAATAGACCACAACACAATAATACTAGGTGATTTTAACACACCTCTCTCACCACTGGACAGATCTTCCAAACAAAAATTGAATAAAGAAACCATAGATCTCAATAACACAATCAACAATTTAGACTTAACCGACATATATAGAATATACCATCCAACAAAGAAGGAATACACTTTCTTCTCAGCAGCACATGGATCCTTCTCTAAAATAGACCATATTTTATGCCACAAAGCTACTGTTAGCAAATACAAGAAGATAGAGATACTACCTTGTACTCTATCAGATCATAATGCATTGAAATTAGAAATAAATGACAGAATAAAAAACAGAAACTTCTCCAATACCTGGAGATTAAATAATACACTATTATATGATAAATGGATAACAGAAGACATCAGGAGGGAAATAAAAAAATTCTTAGAAGTAAACAAGAACAAAGACACGTCATATCAAAATCTCTGGGACACTATGAAAGCAGTACTTAGAGGAAGATTTATTTCATGGGACGCATTTAACAAAAGAAGTAGAAATCAACAAATAAATGACTTAACTCAAAGCCCTAGAAAAAGAAGAGCAGATCAACACCAAAAGTAGTAGAAGACAGGAAATAGTTAAAATCAGGGCCGAAATCAACGAAATTGAAACAAAAGAAACAATCAGAAAAATTAACAAAATAAATAGTTGGTTCTTTGAAAAAATAAACAAAATTGATAAACCCTTAGCCACACTAACAAAGAAAAAGAGGGAGAAAACTCAAATTACTAAAATTCGGAATGAACAAGGAAATATCACAAAAGACACGAGTGAAATACAAAACATAATTAGAAGCTATTTTGAAAATCTATACTCCAACAAAACAGAAAACCTCGAAGACATCAACAGGTTTCTAGAGACATATGAGTTACCTAAACTGAACCAGGAGGACATACACAACTTAAATAAATCAATTTCAAGCAATGAAATAGAAGAGGTCATCAAAAGCCTACCAACAAAGAAAAGTCTGGGACCAGATGGGTTCTCAGCCGAGTGCTACAAAACCTTTAAAGAAGAGCTCATTCCAATACTTCTCAAAGTATTCCATGAAATAGAAGAGGAGGGAACCCTCCCAAACTCATTCTATGAAGCCAATATCACCCTGATACCTAAACTAGACAGAGACACATCGAGGAAAGAAAATTTCAGAACAATATCCTTAATGAACATCGATGCAAAAATTCTCAACAAAATTTTAGCAAATCTCATACAAAAATATATTAAAAAGATAGTGCACCACGATCAAGTGGGTTTTATCCCAAGGATGCAAGGTTGGTTCAACATCTGGAAATCAATAAATGTCATTCACCATATCAACAGACTTAAAGTTAAGAATCACATGATTATTTCGATAGATGCAGAAAAAGCATTCGATAAAATATAGCATCGCTTCATGCTCAAAACACTAGAAAAATTTGGGTAGCATACTACAGAGATACAGCCACATCAATGTTCATTGCTGCTCAATTCACCATAGCCAGATTGTGGAACATTCCTTAACATTGTAAAGGCCATCTATGCTAAGCCCACGGCCAATATCATTCTAAATGGTGAAAAATTGAAAGTATTCCCCCTAAAAACTGGAACAAGGCAGGGATGCCCTCTTTCACCACTTCTATTCAACATTGTCCTCGAAACTCTAGCCAGAGCAATTAGACAAACCAAAGAAATTAAAGGGATACGAATTGGAAAAGAAGAACTCAAACTATCCCTATTCACTGATGACATGATTATATATTTAGAGGAACCTGGAAATTCCACCAGAAAACTTTTAGAACTCATAAGTGAATTCAATAAAGTAGCAGGTTACAAGATCAATGCTCATAAATCCAATGCATTTTTATACATAACTGATGAATCTTTAGAAAGAGAAATTAGGAAAACTACCCCATTCACAATAGCATCGAAAAAAATAAAATACTTGGGAATCAATCTCACAAAAGAGGTGAAAGACCTCTACAATGAGAACTACAGAACACTAAAGAAAGAAATTAAAGAAAACCTTAGAAGATGGAAAGATCTCCCATGTTCTTGGATAGGAAGAATTAATATTGTCAAAATGGCCATACTACCAAAAGTGCTATACAGATTGAATGCAATTCCAATTAAAATCCCAATGATGTACCTTTCAGAAATAAAGCAAGCAATTATGAAATTCATCTGGAAGAACAAGAAACCCAGAATAGCTAAAGCAATCCTCAGTAGAAAGAGCGAAGCAGGGGGTATCACAATACCAGATCTTCAACTCTATTACAAAGCAAAAGTAACAAAAATGGCATGGTATTGGTACCAAAATAGACAGGTAGATCAATGGTACAGAATAGAGGACACGGACACGAACCCAAATAAATACAATTTTCTCATACTAGACAAAGGGGCCAAAAATATGCAATGGAGAAAAGATAGCCTCTTCAACAAATGGTGCTGGGAAAACTGGAAAACCGTATGCAACAGAATGAAATTAAACCCCTATCTCTCACCCTGCACAAAACTCAACTCAAAATATATCAAGGACCTCGAAATCAGACCAGAGACCCTGCATCTTATAGAAGAAAAAGTAGGTCCAAATCTTCAACTTGTTGGCTTAGGATCAGACTTCCTTAACAGGACTCCCTAGCACAAGAAATAAAAGCAAGAATCAAGAACTGGGATAGATTCAAACTAAAAAGCTTTCTCTCAGCAAAGGAAACTATGAGTAATGTGAAGAGAGAGCCTACAGAGTGGGAGAAAATCTTTGCCACTCATACTTCAGATAGAGCACTAATTTCCAGAATCTATAAAGAACTCAAAAAACTCTACACCAAGAATACAAATAATCCAATCAACAAATGGGCTAAGGAAATGAACAGACACTTCACAGAAGAAGATGTACAAGCAATCAACAGATATATGAAAAAATGTTCAACATCTCTAGTAATAAGAGAAATGCAAATCAAAACTACCCTAAGATTCCATCTCACCCCAATTAGAATGGCGATTATCAAGAATACAAGCAACAATAGGTGTTGCGAGGATGTGGGGAGAAAGGTACACTCATACATTGCTGGTGGGGTTGCAAATTAGTGCAGCCACTCTGGAAAGCAGTATGGAGATTCCTCAGAAAGTTTGGAATGGAACCACCATTTGACCCAGCTATCCCACTCCTTGGCCTATACCCAAAGGACTTAAAATCAGCATACTACAGAGATACAGCCACATCAATGTTCATTGCTGCTCAATTCACCATAGCCAGATTGTGGAACCAAACTAGATTCCCTTCAGTTGATGAATGGATAAAGAAACTGTGGCATATATATACAATGGAATATTACTCCACCATGAAGAATGATAAAATTATGGCATTTGCAGGCAAATGGATGAAATTGGAGAATATCATGCTAAGTGAGATAAGCCAATCTCAAAAAACTAAAGGACGAATGATCTCGCTGATAAGCGGATGAGGACATATAATGGGCAGTGGGAGGGGTTAGTGTTAGGGTTAGGGTTTGGTTTAGGGTTAGGGATAAGGAGGGTGGTAAGAATGGAGGAAGGAAGGACTGTATAGAGGGAAAAGAGGGATGGGAGGGGTGGAGGGGAGGGAAAAAAGAATGAATCAAACAACATTACCCTATGTAAATTTATGATTACACAAATGGTATGCCTTGACTCCATGTACAAATAGAGAAACAACATGTATCCCATTTGTTTACAATAAAAACAATGAAAGAATGATTGGGTTATGCTGAATTGGGAGAAATTTGCAGAGTGAATCCAGATAGATACCTCACAATGCAGGGCAAAATGAAAAGTGGGTCCCATTTTAAGCTCTCATTTTTTTTTCATAGTGGGGATTGAACCCAGGGGAATTTAATTACTCATCCATATTGCCAGTTCTTTTAAAAATATTTTATTTAGAGACAAGGTCTCACTAACTTGCTTAGAGCCTGCCTCAGCATCCTGAGCTGCTGGGATTATAGGTGTGGATCACTGTGCCCTGCTCTCATACACTTTTTGAATATTCCATTGCATCTGCAAGATTCAGTTTGAGCTAGGTGAGTACCCTAGGTGAGCTAGGGTTAGTAAGGAGAGTCAAGAGTCACTGATGCTATGGGTCAAGAAACCTGGCCAACAAGAAGAAGGGTAGTGGTTATGCATAGAACTGCCAGGTGAAATACAGAACATGGCATTAAATGTTCACATACATGGGACATATAACACTAAAGAGAGTTATTATCTATAGGAAATTGAAATTTAACTGAGTTTAAGTACTTTTATTTACAAAACATGGTAATCCTGTTTGCATGATCTGATAGCATAACTTGAAAGGGATAAGATATTTTTAGGGAGGGAAAATGGAGAATGATTTATAAGGAACAGTGATAAGCAAGGGGAGTATCTAAGCTACCTCAAGGATCTGTGATAAAATGAAGGTGGTAAAGAAGGCTCAGAGGATGCAGTATCCTGAGGTGGAAGTGGAGGAACCCTATTTGCCTGACAGTGAGCTAGGGAGGCAGAGAAGGAAATTTTAAGGCGTCAGAAAGCACAGAGTTGGGGGTTCTCATCATTAGGTTGCCAAGTTCTGTGGGCTTTCTCAAAAGTGCTACTGGAAGATTGTTTAATTTGAGACTTAACCCTACATCATACAGGAGACCTATTCTTCCCTGGAAGCCTGAGCAGGGTGTCCATTCAAAGCAGTGGATACTGAATAACAGCAGGGTTCCAGTGAACGTCATTGCTCTGCCCAGGAAGCAACAATGAAATCTTACTGAAAACTACAAGAAATGTGGCCTTTTCTTTCCCTGGCTGTTGTTGTGCAGGTTTGAAGCTGCATGTAGGTCTCCCCTGGGTCACAGAAACCCTGTCACAACTCTGTGCTTGTGAGCCAACAAGTCCTCCCCTACACGGAATGATATTCTATACCTTGCCTTGGTTTGGCATCCCCCAAATCCATCCCCACACGCCTTCTCTCGTTCACAGAAGAACGTTTCAGCCAGGCCCTGCGGTTCAACCCAGGGGAAGGCATCTCCCGCCCACACAGGAACTGCACTTCCCTCCCCTGCTGTGATGGGCTGTGATCTTACCCGCTCACGCTTTACCCTAGTCGTGAGTCCCACAGCAGGGGCAGTCAACAGGACGGATGCCGCCCAAGACGAGCAACATCTCTCCAGGTGGCTCCCTTAGAGATGGTCTTTGTGGCCGACAGGAGTAGGTAAGTTGCTCCCCAATTCACAAGGAATAGGGGATTGCCCATGCCAGGGTGACGGCTTGGGGGGGGGGTTCTGGGTGCTCCAAATTCTCCTGCTCATCAGCTTTCCAGGTCTCAGGGCTCCACTCCGCCCTCGTCAGTTCCCCACACGGAGGTGGAGACCTGTGTGCGCAGCGCACACCGTCTCTCTGCAGCACTGCCAAACGGCCATTAGTACCGGGCCTGGCCTTCAGCAGTGTGCCTCACGACTGGAGGAGGAACCATCTCCTAAACATAGGGGTTTATGATGGGTGACAGGTGGGACTACGGCATCACACAAACCCACCAGTGATGGAGATCCAGCAGGGACCCTGACTCAAAGAAGAGAACAGGAGCTCACTTGAGACATGAGCACCTCTCCTGGATAAATGTGCCAGTTGCAAATGAATGTGAGAGAGACCAAGAGAGACCAGCTCCCCTCCCTTCACCCCAACCCACAGAAATCCACCACCTGAGAAACACGGGGAAAGGTGGGCCTCTGGATTCAAATGAAGGCAGGCAGCCCGTGCGGCTGGTGACTACTTCTCGCCAACAGGATGAAGTAGCACATCCCTGTCCCTCAAAAGGGAGGTCGTCACTTGGGTCACAAGACTCCCGTCCCTTCCTACGGCACCTGAAGTAAGTCTACCTTTGGAGCAGAGTCTCAAGTCACAGCTCACTTGCTCTCCTGACTTGGGAATGAGGGAAAGTAAAGGGAAATATTAGAACCCAGATGCTAACATGGCCCCAGCAGAAAGCTGCAGCTGGGTGGTAGGTTTGCCTTGGAGAGAGACAGGGTCATGCAGAAGCTAGAGTGTGCTGTCTGGGTGAAGGGGTCTGCACAGAGGGCCGAAGCCTATGATTCCCGGGAGCCCAAGGGTCTTGGGGGCCCCAGGAGGCTGCTCTCTGTCAGGCAGAGTCCACAGAGAGGTAGGGCAGGCCTGACACCTGTATGATTTGGAAGGGCCACATCTCAAATTATGCAACGTCAACCATAAACGTGACATTTATTCGGAATGAGCCGGGAATTCACAATGAGCCTTCAAAACGACAATAGCCACCATGATGACTTCCACGGTATCATTTTGTGGTGAGTGTGCTTATGCGCTTTCGTGGGTGCTCCATCTGAGCTGTGGTACAATTTCAAGCATGGCGCAGCAGGGGTCGGAGGGGAAAGACACGACGGTTTAACTGTGACTCCAGACAGCCACCTTGCAAGTCTGACAAAAGCACCTGCCAGGGGAGCACACGGCATAGCCTCAGGAGAACAGGGGACTTCCTCCAACAGCTACCAACCCACTCAGGATCCCGTCAACCCGCAATGCTTTACTCATGTCAGGTTTTCAACGTGAACTGGTTTTTCTCACGTGTATTCTCAGAAAGGCGTTTGGCTTCAAGATAGTATCAGAGTTTGTGGGCTTGCACACATCTTTCGAGGGTGTATGTTTAATTACATTTGGACGATGGCCAGGTGGAGCCGAACAGAGGCTGTTTCTATCTTCCGTTTGCAACTTGGCAGCCCCGGTACTGGCACTGTGCCAGCAGCCTGGAAGGACTGACCCAGTCTGCATTTCTGCCGTGGGAGCCTGCTGACCCGTGAGCAAGTCAGGGGATACGCCTTGAGACAAACGTCTCCGTTCCAGGGCAGGTGGGATCCAGAGCAAAGTGCTTTCTGTCCTGAAGCTCATCCTCAGCAGATGGGCCCCTTTCCCAGGTGCGCAGTGGCTGGCCCGTGCACAGAATGACTAGCTGCAGTCTACCTGGGGACGGATGGCCACGTGAGGAGGATCCAGCCGCTGCCAGCGATGGGAGGGGGCCTGAGGCCTGTGTGCTTCAGGAAGCTGCTGCCCCTCAGCCCGTGAAGAAGGGCGGCTCCCAGCCGCCAGGGGTGGAATTTCACGGATGTCCCGAGTCAACGCTCCTGTGCAAGGAGCCACGAGACAAAAAGGGTCCTTGGGTGCCAGGATTTCACCCGTGCCCAGAGGACTGTGTGCTGGTGATCCGGTAACTCTGTGCTTGGTTCGACTTCCAGAATGGCTTCTGAAGCAGCGTCAGAAGGTAATGATATCACAGGGGAAAGCATCTCTGCCATTGGCCCGGCTCCCGGGGCTATCTATCGTTCAAGAAGCAAACAGGCGTAGCAGGGAAAGTTTGGGGATCATGTGGAGAAGGAGCTCCACGCATATGTGCATCCACGTGTCTCTGGAAGCGTGAAAAATCCAGTGGCTGTTTCTGTGAAAAGACGCATGAAGTTTCCCAAGTTAGTGTGGCCGAACAGCTGAAGCCGGTGCCTTTGCCCGTGAGGCTGGTGTGCGTCCTGTATGAAAATATCAAGTGGCGTCGGTGGGAAGAAGGGTCACGAGGAGCAGTGGTATTTTCCTCTGGCAACTCTGTCTCCAAAGGGGCGTCTCAGCCTTCCAGCCAAATAGCGGGCCAGAGGTTCAGGGACAAGAAACGTGGCCAAAGGTGGCATCCGCCAAGGCGAGAGATGGATCCACCATTTGGAGTGCACATCCCCAGAGTCTGGGACGTGCGAATCATATTTGCCTGCCTAGAGAGGGGTGAGGCGCTTCTTTCACACAGACAGGCGTGGCGATGGCTTAGGGAGAGGAGGAGGCCCCTGCCGAGGCGCCGGGCTCGGGAAGAGGCCTCACCTCCTTTCTCGCTTTTTCCGATCTCTTCCTCACCTGCTTCAAGATATCCTTGTCAAACAGTTCCTTCTCGCGGCGACGCACGGGCGGCCCTCGCAGGTACTTCTCCTCGGCTCCCTTGAGGTCGAGTCCGTCCAGCGCGGCGATGGAGCAAATGATTGCTTCTGGCAGAAGGACCTCCAGAAGAAATCTCACTTTCTCTCCTCTTATCAGAGCCAGCACGGCCTGGTCTGTCTGCTGGTAGATTTCTTGCAGATGCTTGACGACCACGTCCAGCTGATCCTCATCCTCCAGGTAGGTCTCGATGCAGATCACGTACCGGTTGGCACTCAGAAAGGACGTCAGCCACCTGGACTGCTTCCTGCCCTTCACGATGTCCAGGAGGTGGTGGTCGGCGCCCCTCCTCTTCACGATGAAGTCCACCAGCTTCTGGTTGGCTCGGTCCCGGGCGGCCTTCATGCGGTCGGGGAGCAGCTTCCTGCAGGGCCTCCTCCCGCCCACGCCCGCCGAGGTCTCCTCCTCGGAATCCTCCAGGTCGGCATAATTCACCTTTGGAAAATCAACCTCCAGGTCCCCCTCTTGGACGGCCTTCCGGATGGGGTAGCTGGCGTCGGCCGTGTAGTAGTCCAGGAAGGAGCCCACGAAAGAGCCCCGGCCGACCCGCTCTCTGTAGTGGGCAATCAGCGACAAGCACCAGTTCACGCTCTGCCGGTACGCTTTGCTGGCTCTCTTCAGGAGCTTCTCCTTCTCCTCGCAATCCAGGTGCTTCAGTCTGTGCAGAGGGACCCGAATGCCGCTCCGTTCCCGGCGCAGGTTCGCCTCGATCAGGAGCACCCTGGCCGTCTTCTGCGTTTTGCAGACGCTCTTGACCACTGCGGGCCAAAACGGGTGGTCCTGAAACTTGAACCAGACCATCATCCCTCTTTTGATCGGGCAGGGCTCCGGTGCCACGGCCCCTTGTGCAGCTCTTCCCGCTCGTCGACCGCCAGCCCTCTCGGTGGTGGCCACGGCGTCCATCGCCTTGGGGCGCGCGCGGCACGGACGTCCCTGCAGTCCTTTCTTCGCGTCTGGCGCCCGGAGCGTCCTTTCCGCGTGGGCGAGACGGAGGGCACGACGCAGGCGCAGGGTAGGGCAGGTGGAGGACGCTGCCGCCCCTGCCGAGGCCGGCTTCGAGGCACCCTCGACGGGGCCCTCCGCCTTCTCCGCGAAGGCAGCGCTCTCCTGGGAAGCAGCCTGGCTCGCTGGGCAGGTGTCGCCCTCCTCTGGGTGCTGAGCTTCGGGCACGGCGGCGGCGGCGGTGGCGGCGGCGATGAGTCTCGCCGGCGGCGACCCAGCCCGCTGTTCCTCTTTCGCCCACACATCCTCCCCGACGGAGGGGCCCGCCTCTTCCACGCCCTCTTCCTCAAGGTCACCTCCTGAAGGCGGCAGGCAAAGCGGGAGCACGCGGGCGCCTTTCGATGCGTTCGCTTGCATTTCGGCTGGAGACCGGCCGCTGGCTGTGTGCACCCTGTGCACCGGGGCCTTCTCACCGTGCAGGTCACGCCTCTTCTGTGAGCCGGCCGAAAGGGATCCCGGGTGTCCCCTTTGCCCGGGACGTCTCCAGAAGCGCCCTTTGCCTTTCCCATGCTTTCTGGGAGGTCGCGAGCTGGCTGGCTTTGGCGGGACCTTTGCGGGCACCTTGGCAGTCCCTTGTTCGTCCGGTTTTCTCCCTTGATCCAATCGGGCTTTGTCAGTCAGAATCTCCAGCGCCACTCTAAGGGCCCTTCTGTACCTTCTTTTCTCCCCCGATGGCACGGTGGCCCTGGACCACGCCCGGGCCGAGGTGGCCAGGGCTTCAATGTCCGACTTATTCAGGGCCCTCGTGTCTTTGCTCTTCACGCTCAATTGTTCCCCTTCAGAGAGGATCTGCACTTTGAGAGAAAGCACCCTTCTCCTCTTATATTTTGGCAAAGTCCAAGATCTGGACAAAACCTTCGCTGGCCACGGGTGGCCTTTCCAACTGCATAGGACATACTCCGTGTCCGTTGGGGTCGGCATCGCGGCTCGGGGAGTGATCAGGGGAGGGCGGGTGCCCGGCTGTCAGAACCACTGCGCCTGCAGTTCTGCCCTAAAGCAGTGTCCGGTCCTCAGGGACCGCAAAGGGCTTGCTGCTGGAGTGGGCTCTCCTCCCGGATGCCGAGTCTCCCTGGGTCACTGGCCTGAACGTTTGTTTTCAACGGTGATACAGGAGCAACCTGGAATCCACAAGAGGAAAAGCAGAAGAGCGTCAGAAGAGAAAAGTCCTTCCTTGGAGGTAGAAGCACCCTGCTCTGTGAGATTGTTGAGGGACAAAAGAAGGAAACACGGAGTGTGTCCTTGGCAGAGGGGCTCTTGAACGGAGAGTAGTTGGAAACAAAACCCTGGAGGTGACACAGGGGCTCCAGAACAAGGCAAACCCGGTGTCTTGTCCTAAGTGTAAGGATTCTGCACGTCAAAGAGCGTCCGCACGGGGAGGTGGGTGTCATGCCAGGGGACCCTTTCTCTTACTGCACATTCTGTGCCTTTTGGGCTCCTCGGGCTTCGTCCCTGGAGAACGCCTCCGATTTTCTTCTTTTCTGGCGTGTTTGTGCTGCCCTGCACCCCCACAGCAAGCCTGGGGCGATCTCCTCCACACAGAGACAGGGTGTCCGTGCGGTGTCCCATTCAAGAGCATGCACATGGAACCCAGGGGTTTGTGAAGGTCCTCCTGGGGATTCCTGCCCACCCCGGCGGGGAAGCACGGGTGCAGGCACTGCTCTCTCCCAGTTTACATCTTCTGGCTTCCAACACCAAATCTGCGATTCTTACCGTGCAAACAGGGTCTGAACCGTGAGGAGCAAAGAAGACTGCACGCACCCTGCATGAGGATATCGACGCTAAACGACTGAGGACAAATGTTCAGTCAGCGGGAGAGGCTTACCCAGGGTCGCCAGGCCCAAGACAGGTCCGGTCCCACGTCCGCCGCCGCTGCAGCTCCTCACTTGAAGACCCGTCTCTCTTCCCCGTGCCTCCAGAGTGCACCCTTCCTCCAGGGACTCTGGGGCACCCAAATGCAGAGGGCCACGACCTGCTGCCCTCTGACGCTAATCTGGAAAACGCAAACGGGTAGGAAAGTAAGTCAACCGCATGACCACCGATGGATCAGTTTCCCTTCCTCAGCTCTGGACCGCGTGGCGACTTCTGCGGCAGAAGCCACGTCCTAATCTCACCCATCAAGCAGACGTCACGTTCATTTTCTTCCTTCTTTCGCATTTCAGAGTATTTCCACCTTGTGCTGCTCAGTGTATGCTGGTCTCTTCTCTTGCAGGAGCATGGGGCTACTCCTTTCAGGACCTCATCTGCCTTGGCCACGGGGATTCCCTCTTAGCGGTCTGGGTGCTCCTGGGTGCGCAAATCAAAAATGCGTTTGTCTGACTCTCGACCAACGTTAACCCGGCTTGCCGAGAACATGAAACGCACAGGAAGAGCTACCGAGGGTTAGCACTTGACAGCCACTCGCTCTTGTGTTTTTAATTTCTTATTTGTTCTTTCTAGATACACATGGCAGTAGAGCGTTTTTTGACATAACGTACTTATAACTTCCCATTCTTGTGGTTGTAATGATGTGGAGTTACGCTGGTCGTGTGTTCATATGTGAACGTAGGAGATTGTTGACCAGTGCATTCTACTGTCTTTCCATTCCCAGCCCCTCCCTTCCCTTCATTCCCCTTTGTCTAATCCAGTGAACTTCCTTTCTTCCCTGCCGCCTACCTCATCTTGTGTTAGCATCCATATATCAGAGAAAGCATTCACTCTTAATGGAAGGACCTGTGCGCTTCCAACACGTTACCCGTGCATCCCGGGCAAAGCTCATGCCCAGGGACTGTGGAACGAGAGTTCCGATCATAGGAGCACATTGAGATGCCTCTTCTTGTGAATGGCCACTTTCCAACATCACTGTCCTACCCCGAGTTTCCCCACATCTCCAAACTTCAACCACAGAAACTTCCAACCTTACCGAAATGTGTAGGGCAGACCACGTAATCGTTCTCGTGATCCTTCTCTTCCCACCCTTCTACCCCCAGGTACTCAGTGGAAGCCCTCTAGTTCTATCCATTGCACAAATGTGTATTATACCTCCTTTATATATTTCACCTTATGAACTGGTTACTTCAAGCAAATGCTGCTGGGGAAGCTGGAACTCCATATGTAGCAGAATGAAATTTAACCCTTATCTCACCCTGCACAAAACTCAACCCAACGTGGATCCAGGACCTAGGCGTGAGACCAGAGACCCTGTGTCTACTCCAAGGAAATGCAGACCCGATTCTCCATCAGGTCGGCTTAGGAACCGACTTCCTCAACAAGACGCCTGAAGCGCAAGAGGGAAAGTCAAGAATCAACAGATGGGACATTACCCAACTAAAAAGCTTCTTCACAGCAAAAGAAACAAACAAGAGCACAAAGAGGGAGCCTACAGAATGGGAGACAATCTTTGCCACCGGCACCTCAGATAGAGCATTAATCTCCAGGATCTATAAAGAACTCAATCACTAACACCAGAGGAACACATCACTCAATCAACAAACGGCCAAAGGAACTGAAGAGATGCTTGACAGAAGAAGAAATACAGTCGGTCAACAGACGTATGGAAAAATGTTCAGCGTCTCTAGCAATTGAGAGAAATGCAAACTAAAACAATGCTGAGATTCCACCTCACGCTGGTCAGAATGGCAATTATCAAGACAGAAGCAACAATAAATGTTGGCGAGGATGTGGGGGAAAAGGCTCACTCACACATTGCTGGTGGGACTGCAACCTGGTGCAACCACTCTGGGAGGCAGTATGGAGATTTCCTTAGCAAGCTGGGAATGGAACCACCATTTGACCCAGTTATCCCACTCCTTGGTCTATATCCAAAGGGCTTAAAATCAGCACAGTAAGGTGACACAGCCACATCAACATTTACAGCAGGTCATTTCCCGATAACTGAGCTGTGGAAGCAACCTAGGTGCCCTTCAACTGATGAATGGATAAAGAACATTGGTATATATGCACAATGGAACATTACTGAGCCACAAAGAAAAATGAAACTATGGCATTTGCCAGTGAATGGATGGATCTGGAGACTATCACGCCAAGCGAGATAAGCCAATCCCCCAAAACCAAAGGCCGCATGTTCTGCCCGATAGGTGGGTTCCAGCACACAACGAGGGGAGGGGGAAAGAATAGAAGTTCACTGGATTAGACAAAGGGGATGAAGAGAAGGGAGGGGGATGGGAATAGGAGAGACAGTAGAAGGCATCGGACGTCACTATTCTATGCTCACGTCTGAATACACGACCAGTGAAACTCACCATCGTGTACCACCACCAGAATGCAATCGTAAATAGAATAAGATACATTCCATATATATGTTTCTAAATACAGTCTAGTATCTAAAAAGAACCAATAAACCAATAAAAACTATCATAGGTTACACTGAGGGCAAAACTGTTATCTTTGTCACGACGAGTTTTAGCTACACACATCATGCGTGCAGTTGAGTCTTCACGTGCTTCCCTGAGATTTCATTTTGTGGCAAATTCTACATAGTTCCCTTTAGAACTGTTTATACGGTGTGTGAAGTAGTACACATATGTGACATCTCTGTAATACTCATGTGGTGTTTTGTATTGTTTGTTATCCTGGATGCGATGTGAGCAAAAATGTGTCTGGGCCCCAGAAACCCCTTCCTCACACTTTACTAGTTGTCTCTTCTTCAGTGCACATCCGCTTTCCTCCACCCTCCAGATTTCACCTGTATGGACCAAAACTGCTGTCTTTTTATATGTTATTACGGTTCACAGGGGCCGTCATTTCTATAAGTCCACGCCACTGCTGGGGGAGTGTCATGTCTTTCGATCGCCAGAGAGTTTTCACAAGTGCGTAACAACAACTTACACTTACACTCCACCCCGCCTCCGCAAGGAAACCCAAATAATATGTTTCCTGATGTAAAAAGGTGTTCCCTAAGTAAAGGCAGGCATGCACGCCTTTGGCCACCCAGACTGGGAACAAGAAGTGTCTAAGAAGGAAGAGCCAGACCTTGTTCAGAGTAACCTCTGCAACCTCTCTCGGGTGAGGGTGTCAGATGGCACAGGTTTGGTGACCTCCGATGAAGCGAACTGGGAGTAGGGGGCCGTCGAGCACCTGAGGACCCAGGAGAAGAGGGGCAAGGCATAACAGGGAGCTCTGCAGCTTCTGTCTCTCCTCAACTGACCTGCTGGCCCAGCCCCCACAACAGGCGTGACTGTGCACCCTCAAGCCCAACCGCACCCCAACATGCAGCCACTGGGGCGCATGCACAATCAGAGCCCTTGATGTTAGAGACACAAGATGCCTGGGTCGTGTGTTTGCGTGCATGTGCTGTGTGCTCACCGCCTGTCCACCTCCCAGTCCCCGCAAATGTTTCTGCTTCCGGCAGAGATGCTATTTTCAGGTCCACTAAGTTCCTGATATTGGAAACATACATGGGAACATCCAAACCGATGCTTAAAATGAAAGAGTAAGCAATGTGCGACGCATCTGTAATTCGATCCCCAGGAAAGCAATGCTTCCCGCCAACCAATGAGGCCACGGGCTCCAGCAGTTTATTTCCTCTGACAACGCTTATCTCTACAAGGATCTGAGATGCTTTAAGGGCTTCGCGGCCTATTTGAATATTGTTCAGCATTCCCACTGGGCTGCCTCGTCTCAGGTGCGATGCACTTTCACAGAGGACCTTGAGCAGGCAACGAAAACATCTCTTACACAGGTATCTTTCTGGTCACAACAGCAGTGCCTCCTTCACAGGGACAAGGCAAAGGTGTGTGTGTTTGGCCACATAATTAGCTGCTGCTCTGACCACGTGCTTTGGCCCACTGCCCAAACACCTGCTACGCAGGAGGCCTTGCATACAGCCCTTGCACGTGGGTTTCTGTTCGCATTTTGCACAGATGGGAAAACAATAGCCCTCTCTCCCTCCAGAGAGACGGACAGGCAGGCAGTAAGCAGGAAGATGGATGGAAGGACGGCAGGGAGACAGAAGGAAAGCGGATCGGTGGGCAGGCAGAGGCAGACGTAGGACTGACCGATTGACTGGGATCCACGCAGGGCTGGCAGAGTCCCAGATTCAGAACCAGGGAGCAGCACCTAGGGTAGAGTGAGCGGCTTCCTGGTCCTGTAGCTACATCCTTCTCCTTCCAATCAGACAGATTTGGGAAAGACCCCAGCCACCCATCCTGTAAAGCCTAGGCTTTTCTGGAGCCACACGGTGAGCACAGAAAACACCTCTCCCCGGGCACGTGCGGAAATTCCACACGGTCACCGACCAAACCGAGACTCTTTGTGAAGGGGCTTCTGTGGTACTTACTGGTTTGGGCTGAATGCCTCTAACTGTGATGAACGCGATGTGTCTGAGAGAAGACTCTTCTTGTGGGTGTGCGCGTGTGTGTCAGCACCTAGGGTGAGCGCAGTACCATCGCCTGGGCTACACAGCAGGATTTTCCAGTCCTGCCCCCCACCTACCCGTCCCATCACTCACTGGCTTCAAGTGTCTCTCTCCCGATCTCCCTCCACGCAATACGTGTCCATGGCGAGGAGTTGTAAAAGGAGCAAAGTTACACGGTACAGGGTACATGCGACAATCATGAAACAGAGGAGCGATTCAGAAAATACGAGGGGATCTCTGCTTTCATGACTCAGACGACAAAGCCCTCACACGACAGGTGTCACCTGGGGACAACGCCACGCGGCTGGGGGACGGACCACACGTTACTCGGTCTCC
This sequence comes from Sciurus carolinensis, assembly GCF_902686445.1. Lineage (NCBI taxonomy): Eukaryota > Metazoa > Chordata > Mammalia > Rodentia > Sciuridae > Sciurus > Sciurus carolinensis. The sequence continues at coordinate 129,426,475 of NC_062232.1, read as the reverse complement.
CCAGCCCGCCTTTCATCAGGAGCCACCAGCCTCCCTAACAAACAGAAGGGACGAGAGCCCTTAATGTGCAATTGAAGGACACACAGGCTCCCGACGCGCGCGCACACACACACACACGCGCGGGCGCGCGCACACACACACACCCCCACGCTCACTCACGTCAACAGCAGACACCTACTAGTGTTGAGGTTTCTACAGTTTTTCCATCTCTCCAGTCTGTAAGTATCCTGGTGAAATGTGTCTGCCACCAGGAAGGAATGGCTTGCCCCGGTTGTCATAGAAACCAGAATGTCATCAAAACGCTCTCCTTGACGTTAGCTTACTATGGAAACCAGGAAGTACTAATACAGCCTCAGAGGCAGGGTGTTGCTCTCCATCTCAGTCTTTGGGTCGGTGGGTCGGTCACACCCGCCCCTTGATCCAGTGAGTGAACGCATGCACCAAGGGGTGAATGAAGGCGGGGAGCACTGGACAGGCGACTGTACTCTCCCTGGTACGGGCTTGGTGGGCAGGGACTTTCCACTGAATACGTTTCGGGGCAGAGTGAAAGCGAAAGAGGTTCAGTTCTCCCTTGAGACACAGACTCAGGATCAGCAGGACACCTGCCAGCACGCACGAGGCCAGGTCCATTCCTGCAGGTGGGATGGAGGAGGCCTGGTCACTTCAAAATGACCTTTGGGACAGAAACCTTGTGAAACAAAGCAGCTGCAGGCCAGAGGAAGGGGAAGCCAAGCCCACGTGGTGACCACAGGACCACAGGACCCGGGTCTGCGTGTACCCGAGCCTACCAATGGGGCTGCTCAGCACACGAGAGATACTGGGAAGAGACTGAGTGCACAGGGCGCCTGTGACCTAGGTCGTAGGGAGGGGAGGACGGACCTCTCACTTTTGGGGTCTGCTGGGCATGTATTGCCTAAACCTAAACAGGTCCTGTGCATAATGAGCTGGGAGGAAAGTCTCTTGGCACCAGGCACAGAGCACACACTTCTGGTCCCACAGTCAGCCATTCACCTCTGGAGCAGAGACCAGAGAAAGAGAGAGAGAGAGAGAGAGAGAGAGAGAGAGAGAGAGAGAGAGAGAGAGAGAGAGAGAGAGAAAGAGAACTCCTCTTGTGGTCAGTCCTCAGGAAGGAGGGCATAGTTCTGATGGGCAGGCCGTTCCTCTCCCTTGCAGTAAAGACTCCCACTGTGGCTGCCTTGGAGCCCTCCAGCAGGAGGTCCCTGAACACGGGTGGCAGGGTGGTGTCCACAGTCAGCCCTGGTGACACGAGGTTGCAGGCAGCCCCGGCACAGCACCGCGCTGATCAGACTGGGCTGTTGTGCGGTGGGTGGAGTGGGGGGGTGGGTGTCTACTGCCCAAGACGAAGCACTAGATTCCATAGGGCATCCACAGGAGGACCGGTGAACCTGTGCACTGACCAAAGGAAGGGTTCCTCCTCCTGCGGAGGAAAGGTGGACCTACCACCCGGCCTCTCTACTTCCCCAGGGAGGGCCGGAAGTGGGGTGCATTTGTGATGCACCTGTTCCAGTCAGAGAGACGTTCTCAAAGAAGGACGTGGATCGGACTCCCAGCCCTGCCGCTCCTCAGCTGTGGGACTTGCACCTTGTGCCCTCACGCCTCTGACCCCGAGTCTCCACTTGTCAAAAGAATTATTAGTGTGTCTACTCTGGAAGGGTCGAGGGCAGAGGAAAACGGGCCTGCAGCAGTTCCCCAGTGGTGGATTTGCAAGCCCTGAGCAGTGGTCCCTGGGACCCCGTCGGGCTGGCTGGGGAGTTCTTCCCTTCAGATTGGAGGCTCTGAGCCTCCACGCTGCTCAGAGCACTCCCCGAGGCAGTGCACTGCAGGAGGTGCAATGAAGCAGCTCCTCCTCGCTGCACTGCAGGCAGGAGACTGGCCAGCGGAGAAAGATGCTGTCCCTTGCAGTATGTGTTCTCTTCTCAGCAGCAGATTTACTTTGTAAGCCATGTTTATTAGTTAGAATAAACGGGCTTAATGGAAATACTTAGGAATTCGCTGCTTAAGCTTTCTCAGAATGCTTCAAGGCTTTGTGACTTAGTCTAATAACGGCTGAGCTTCTCTAATTAAAAGTTGCTTATCCAAGTGAGATTCACGTAACCTGAAATTAAGCCCGTGAAGGACGTCCTTCACTGGCATGAAGTAAATTCACCACGTTGTGAACTCATCTCCTCCCGGCGCTACACAAGGTTTTCACGGGACCCCAGGGAAACCCGGTGCCCGTGGAGTATCCGAGTATGGGCTCCTCCTCGCTCTCGCCTCCCCCTCAGCCACTGCCACCCAGAACCTGCTTTCTAAGATTAGATGAGACAAGTCAGGTTTCCAACACAAATTTTAGGGTCTGCCTCTCTGTACATTTCCATGGACTCAGACACTGTGTGACTTTGGTGTCTGGCTCATTTCACTTGAAATCATTTCCACGTCCATCCCAGCGAGAACGGGCATCGGGGCCTCATTCCTCTTGCAGGCTGCCCAACCTTGCCTTGTGGGGACAGACCATGGTTTGGTGATGCTGCCTCGTCGCGTGCTGATCACTTGGGAGGCTTCTCTTTGGCTGCCGTGAGCGTTCAGTTACTCGTACTCGCTTCAATGACTCTTTTACCTTCTTTGGCACACACCCGGGAGGGAGCGAGTGAGTGTCAATGTTTAATCGCTGCGACCAAATGAGAGGAGGGAGAGTGGACTTTGGCTCACGGTTTCAGAGCTCTCAACAGGGTCGGCCGACTCCACTGGTCTTGGCCAGAGGCGAGGCAGAACACCAGGGTGGAAGGGCGGTGGCAGAGGAACGCTGCTTGCCTCGTGGCGACCTGGAAGCAGAGAGAGAGAGGAAGAGGAAGGGGCTGCAGGGAAGAACAACCCTTCCAGGGGACCCCGTCCCCATCCTCCAGCCACACCCCACCTGTCAACAGAGACCACCCAGCCAGTCCTCCAAACTAGGACAGACCGATGGAGGCCGCAGCACTCACCATCCAATGGATCCACCTCCTGCAGGAACACGGGAGACACCTGGGGGAGACACCTCACGTGTGCCCCATCGCAGAGCGCAACCTCCGTGCCGCGGTACCCCTAGGACACTAAACCATCACCTACACCGTCACGGAGTGCAAGTACTGCATCCTGGTAATCTGAGATTGAATATCTAGAGCCACCACAAAACTGTGTCCACTGTAGCTGCGCCATTCTACATTCCCACGTGCCATGTGTGAGGCTTGCAACATCTTCACAGTCTCAGTGGCAGTTCTTAGCTTCCTTTTTCAAAGAGACATCCAGCAGGGGCGGGCGGGCCAGCGTGGGGGGGAATTACTGGTGTTGATTGATTGTGGTTTCGTTTGCATTGCCCTGACCGCTCCGGAGACTGAGTGCCTCTTCACTGTGCCTCCCAGATGCTTGGATCATGTTGTCTTTCGACATTGAGCTGCGGGAAACTCCCAGTGGTACTTCAGGAGCCGATGTCAGTGTTCCATCTGTTGGGATAGTCACCCCAAAGCCCCACTCTCCCCTTGAGTTCTCTGAGCCTACTGCTGGGCAAACAGCACGCGGCCTTTGGGCTGTCCAACGACCTTGGCAGATGTCCACACCACAGTCTTCTAAAAGAGCAAGCAAGTATTTGGTCCCGAATTCAGGTGACCCGAGCAGCAAACGGGCAACGCTGAGCATGGGGGGTCCTTATGAGCAGCATGCTCTTCCAAGACTCAGCACCGAGTCAAGTCCTGAAATCCAGGCATGTGTGTAATAAATTCTCTAGATGGTCTCTTGGGGCCCATGCTGAAATCCCCACGTCGTCTTATTCCATATGTGTTCTTCCCAGTAGTAACACGCCAAGGCGGACAGAAGGGGATCTCAGCAAGTGATTGCCACGCCTGTAGAAGGGGAAGGATAGAGAGTCTTCAGTGAGCACCATCGTGGGAAACCCCACCCAATCACAGCATGACTCAGTGAGCAGCTGGTAGCTCGGGACAGGACAGGGGTGCTCCTGGCCGCGGTCCCTCACCCTCCCTCACCCAACACACAGCACCCTGCTTCTGAAATGCGGAAGAAGGGTTGAGTCGCCTTGCCTTCGTACCTTGGATTTTTGTAACACTTTCCGGCGAGGTTGTGTTATTTCCAGAATGAGAATAAAGTCCCGCGGGTGGAGCATGAGTTTCCTCAGTGTGCCCCATGTCGTGCTGGTAGTGGGAAGCTGAAGGCTCTTCGGGAGCATAACTCTGGCAATGCATGACACACGTTGGCACCGTTGTGAGACGCCAGCACCTTGGTGTGAGGACCCACAGAGGGCCGTGGCCCCGTGTTCCGGCGCCCTGGGATGGGAACGGAAAGGTGCCAATTGGATGTGCCCTCAACATTTTAGCATAGAGCACCTTGCTGTGGCGCTACACAAGTCATGGGACGATCCGATTTATTCTTTCTTTTTTGAAATACAGTTTTTAGTTGTAGATGAACACGATACCTTTATTTTCTTTGTTTATTTCTGTGCGGTGCTGAGGATCCACCCCAGCGCCTCATTCGCGCTGGGCAAGCGCTCTGCCGCTGAGCCACAACCCCAGTCCCCAATTTAGTCTTGATTGTTCAGGGAGCGGACTCGGCACCCCTATCCCTTGTTCTCCTTTCCCACCTGCCCAAGGGTTTCCTAACGGGGATGGACAGGATTCTCAAAAATGAAACAATGGTGTCAAGCAGCCACCAGAGGGCGATGTCGAGCCGCCATTGTGAACGTCAGCCTACAGTGGGGGCCTGCCAGTCAGTGAGTGGGTCTAAGGTTAGTGGTAGGAGAACACTCAGAGGAGTCATTTCAAATGCAGCTTCCACGTACCCACCCACAGGGTGAATTCAGCAGGCTGTGCATAGGGCCCAGGAATCTGAATTGTAACAGCCATCTGCCCCATGACCCTGATCCCCACTGGACCACAAACCATGCCTGAGATGCTCTGATATAAATGGTCATTATAGCCATGGGCACACAGGAAAGTGTCCACAGAGATAGAGAGTATAAAGTAGACGCGACGTGAGTAAAATCAAAGCCCAGGAAGGAAACCCCATCACATGAAGGCCCCTTGGAGGAGGTAGAGCTAGCAAAGGTACTGAGAAGTGGCCAGAAAAAAGAGAATCACGGGACAGCGCAGTGATAGAATAAGGTGGGGGGAGAGGGGGGCAGCAGTGCCGACTGCTGCTGCAAATCCAGTGAGATGAGGTCCAGAGAATGTCCTGAGTCCCACCAAGGCCCTTGGGTGACCAGGGTGAGACCCCTCGTGGAAGAGGTGTGGGGGACACCCCAGCTTGCAGTGTGTGAAAGAGCAAAGTGGGAGGTGCGAACACGGAGGCCATGGGCAGGGATGTTTCTTCCGGGAGCACTGACCCTCAGGGGAGGAGGGTGGTGGGATGATTCTGGTTGAGAATGAGGCCCGGGTGTTGCAAGGGGGAGGCGATTTGACTCTGTGCCAAGGTGAATGGGAGGGATGGAGCGGTAAGAGAGGCTGAAGATAGGGGACAGAGACAGATGATGGGAAATGTGCGGTCCCTGGAAGACAGGGGAGAGGACATCGCTCCTTTCCTGATGGAGGAACACGTTGGACACCAGTGCAGGGGCCTTGGAGGTTTGATGGGGGGAGTTTGGGAGGATTCAGCCCGGAACGTGAGGTCAGAGAAGTGGGGGGTCCGATGCTGAGCGTGACCAGGTGGTGCCAGAGGAGGTGCCAAGTGTGAGTAGAGTGGGAAAGGGTTGAAGTGGCACTGGGAAGGGAGACAAAATCCACCAGCTGGAGATGGGATGCCCGGGAGCCATTTGGAAGGCCTCCTTGAGGCCAGAAATCATACATTCAAGATGGTGAAACTGGGCCACATTGGGCAAATTCCCCCATGGGCACTGAGGAAGGGGCCGGCAAGGGGGAGGAGCATTGGGTTTTTACGGAAATAGGATTGTGCTGAGCACATGCAGGGAAAGCAGAGGAAGTGTGCTTCCAGAACAGGCGGACAGAAAAGGCAGACCTGGAAGCTAAGCAGATGGGAGGGGCTCGTTTGCAAGGGGGACTTGGAAGGAGGAGCTGCTCCAGGTGCAGCCCAGGAGTCGGGGGACTTGGAATGGCATGCGGCATCAGGTCATTTTAGATGGGGACATCAAGGAGCCGAGAGGCCAGAAGGCATGGGCAAGGGGTGGGAAGATTGTCCCAAAGACGATGGTGAGGGGACGCAGGAGGACAAGGGGTGGAAGACACGGCTGGCTGCCAGACGGGTCTCCCCAGGAGATTAAATTTGCAAATTATGCCTCTGAGTCTTTTAAAGATCGTCACAAAAGTCTGAAAATTAGTTCTGTGTAGTCTTGCCCCTTTTGAACCTTCTAAGGAGGCTGGGATGTTCTGATGAGCCGGGGTAAGCTGAGGCTGCAAGAGAGAGTCAGGTCGTTCACACAAGACAGACGGACAGACCTGAAGCACAAGAGCCAGGTGCCGAGCCAGGAAGGAGGGAAAATGGAGGCGCCAGATCGTGGGGAGAGAGGAAAAAGAGAGAGCAGCAGAGAGGGCTGGCAGCTGGCACGAGGCATGGAGGAAGATTCTGCTGGATAGCTAGCTTCAAACACAAACCATCGTCTGTCTTTTTCAGGGCTGGGCAGGGATGAGTCGCCCCCACTGCCCCTGACGTCACCTGGGCTTGCTCCACTTGGGGCTGGAAGATCCACATTCGAGATGACTGGCTACCATGGCTGGAAGTGGAGCGGGGTACAGGCTGGAAGCTCAGGAGGCCAGGGCCAGGGCCTCTGGTCCTCCCCATGGGTTTCTACACAGGCTTCCCCCAGGCACAGCGGGCGGCTTCCCGGTTCGAGTGGCCTCAAGAAGCAAGGAGTGATTTCAGGGCCTTTCCCTGACCTCGTCTCTTCACGCACCTATCGTCCCATCTGTGGCAGAGGCCACCCGAGTTCAGCACGAGGGCAGGAGGCCTCCACTACTTGATGGGAGCAGTATCACTGTCACATTGTAGGGAGGGGCCGAGGTACTGTGGTCATCCGTAGAAAACACAGTCTGCCAAAACAAGTTCGATGACCTAAAAGGACCTACATCACGGTGCTTGAAACGGCACGTCTGGAAAGGTAGAAGGAGTGAAGGTGCAGAATCTAAAACAGGATCCTAGCAAATACACCTCGTGGAGCATCCCGGGAACAGTTAGAAAGCTTATCACAGGGCAGGTCTCGAATGAAACATCGGCAAGTGCAGGAAAGGAGAGGGATCACAAAGGACACCCTCTGAGCACAGCACGATAGTGCAGGGAGGCAGGAAGAAGCAAAACTCCCCCTGCCCCCACTCCAGAACTCATAAAGGCCGGGCACTCAGGCCGTACTGAGTGAAAGTGGAGACAAGAGGGGAAATCATGTCGTAGTACCTGATAAATGATTATAAAGAGCCTACCTGCCAGAAACCCAGGTGTGTGTACACATGTATATGTATACATGTATATATATATATGTGTGTGTGTGTGAATATATATGGCATATATATATATATATATATATATATATACACATATATATAAATATATGCATGTGTCAGTGATCGGAGAGGCACGACCATGAATACTCATCTGCATGAAAATGGGAACATGAGAATAAAGAAATGAATTCCCACCTAGAGATCCAGATAGAAACCTAAAAGTTGAGGTGAAAATAATCTTCATGCAGGCAGGCAACAAAGAGGGAATGAACAAAAACACTAGACTAAATCATTAAGTCAAGTTCTCTTTGTAAATCAGTGAAAGACATAGAGCAGACACAAATTTATTCAAAGGAACACTGCGAAAGCATATTTTACAGCTGATGGACAGACGGATCACACAGGAGCAACAGAAACGGTTCACACAGGAGAAACAGAAAGCCAGAAAGAAAAAACTCAAAGATTCAAGCGACCACTGTAATCCTATGCAGAAGTGCTGGCAAAACCAAATGAAATCTATAATGTCTTGGGAAAATGCACTTGGTTATCATTGACTCCAACATGGACTCGACGGCTTCTAAAAGACAGTTTCTGCAGAAAAAGTAGAATTATGAAGGAATGGCCCACCGGAGACCACAAGGCACACATTGTCTCACAGGGCATTCTTGCCAAACCTTTGGTGCCAAATGGGTCAACGTGCATAGTTTGGCTTGCAGCCTAGAAAAATGAAGCAAAACGTGGCCTGTCTCTCTCAGGGGAGAGCAAAACAAACTTGCCCAATCCCAATAATGGCAGCAGCATAAAAGACCGGTCAATGTCACTTCCAAACATTAATGCGGCAATCCTAAAAAAATATTGTCAACCAGACTCCTAAACACAATGAGGATATAATACACCGCTGCGGGGTAAGATCTATTTCAGGAAAACAGGGTTCGATATTAGGAAACTTTTAAAATTGTCATATCAGTAGACCTAAGGGAGCAAATTAAGATCACCTTGAGAGATGCTGAAAAATGTTCCAAAACTGTTGAAAAACAAAACATAAAATGAGCATCGTCTGAATCCAAAAAAAAAAAAAAAAAAAAAAGAAAGAAAGAAAGAAAGGGGTGGGGATAGGTAATAAAGAGGAAGGCAAAAACGTCCAATGTGGGCCTGCCTTTTTTAACATTGCCTTGGGGGTCTTTGCCTATGCAATGAGTAAGACAAAGCAACTGATGCTGAAAGGATTGAAAAGGAAGTAAAAGGATCTCTAGTTGCTGAGGACGCCATAGTGTGCCTGGAGTAGTACTATATTGAGTCAGTACCAACGAAAACATTAAGTGGATCTTGCAAGTTTCCATTAGAGAGAATTAGCATGCAAAGAGCAACAGCGACTCCACGCTCGCGCGTGGGCACACACACGCCCTAAACAACCACTTACAAGACACATCAAAAAGGCAAAGCAAATCTCATTTATGAGAGCCACACGAGCAATATCACTAATGAAAGGAAGACATTTTGAAAAACCACGAAACACTTTTAAAAGTCACCAAAGCAGACTTGAATTAGTGGGAAGAAATCTCTCGCTCCTGGTCATGTTCTTCCCACATCATGGGCATGCTACCCTCCCCATGTTTGATTGTCAATGTAAAAGGATCCAATACAAATATCCGGGAGGGCCTTGGCCTCACCCAGATATCAGGGTGGTAGCACAAGGCACACAGAAAAGTGCAAGGATAGCTACAGAAGCACTGAAAACAAAGAGATTGACCGGCCCCTGCCATAACCCAGTACACTCCAATCTGCCACAGTTCAGCCCCTGGGTACTGAGGTGGAGTACACAGACCGCCCAATGGAACACGAAAGAAAGTCCAGAAAGAGACTCGAGATGGCCTAGGAATCGGGGGAATTGCTAGGGGAGTAACTTTTCCGATGGGCAGGGACAAAGGATGGCTTTTGAGGAAGTTAGCTGGCAGTGGGGAAGTAGACGGACGCTCTTCAAGTAATGGGAATGGGAAACTGGAATTTCCACCTGGGATGGAAAAAACAAAAAAAAACAACTGGATCTGTGCACGGCATCGAGTGCCAAAATCGATTATTGATGAACACAGTCCAGAGAATGCCCAATACAATTTTAAACCCCTCTTTAGGAAACGGAGAACTTTGTATGACTTCAGAGAGAAGACGAAACTATTTCACAGATGTGGTACGGAAAAACACAGCCATCAAGACCGATATCACCATATAGAAAGCACGTCTTCACATCTGACCAGAAAACAGGGCCTCGAGGAGAAAAAGGTTCTGTTCATCCTCAGGGGTACTGAAATGAGAAAGGAAACACGAGTGGTCAGTGAGTGTACAAGAATGCTCCATCTTTTTGCCATCGGACCCACAGACAAGAAGACATACAGAGCTATCACTCTGCATCCATTGGAAAGGCGACATTAAGAAACGTTGGTGAGTGTGTGTAACACAGGACGTTCAGTTGGCCCTAGGGGTTACACCCGGGAAATGTTGGAAAATACTGGAAGAGGGGAAGGGCTGCTGCAAAACGAAACTAAATCTCTATCTCACCCTGCCCAAACTCAACTCAAAGTGGATCAAGGACCTAGGAATTAGACCAGAGACCTTAATAGAAGAAAAAGTAGGTTCAAATCTTCCTCATGTTGGCTTAGGAACTGACTTTCTTAAGTCTCTGAAAGCCCAAGAGGTAAAATTAAGAATCAACAAAAAGGATGGCTTCACTAAAAAGTGCTTCTCAACAAAGGAACGATATGTAATTGAAATAACAGTAACAACCCTTTCACAGGAGCCCTGCCTTGCAGCACACTAACCAGAAAGGGGCTGAAGAGCCCTGGTGTACCCACAGTGGCACAGGTCGCCACAGGGAACACAAGCGCAGGGGGGGAGGAGCAGTAGTTCACTAGCATGGTAGTGTAGTAGTCTACCATTGGTGGGAAGCCACTGTTGAACGAAAGTGGAAGTGGCAGAAGAGCATGTGTAACACAAGAGCATCAGCGGTGATGCCGCAAAGGGGCGGAAAGGACGGCCTGGCTGCGTAAGTACTCAGGTTCCAGCAGGCCTTTCGCCACATCTTTGAATAGGGGAAGGGCTGCCCGAGGCACCAGGTTCACCCGCCAGGGCGCCTCTCCTGCAGGGAAGACTGGAGGGAAGGCGGCAGAGGGACACGGTAGGTGCTGCCCAGTGGTCGTCTGTGCTTCCCGCTTGAGGGGCAGGTCCGCAACCCTCCTGTGCGTGCCCTGCGCTCAAGGGGTCAGGAGCCGGGCTGAGGCGATGCGAAGGCTTGGCGACAGAGGGCCCCCGCGAGCAGCAGCGCCCAACTGCGCTGCACCAGGCCTCCGCTGGAGGGGCGGGGCGGAGCTGCTGGGGGCGTGGCTCCGCGCGGCCCCGCCTCCCGCATGCGCAGGGCGCCAGCCAATCAGCGAGCGAGGCGCCGGCAGAGGACCGGCGGGCTGCTGACACGCGCAGGAGGCCGAGGCCCTCAGAGGAGCGTCGCGGTCGCGGGTCGCCCAGCTGGGTGAGGGGTGGGGGTCGTGGACCCCGCGGTGAGGCGCCGGGCCTGGGGCGGTGGGATCGGCGTGCGTTTGCGCGGGGGCGGACGCTGTGGATCGCGGGTAGGGCCCCGGCCGAGGTGTGAGGTGGCGTCGCCCGGCATCGCCCGGCATCGCCCGGCATCGCCCGGCATCGCCCGGGCTGGGGTGGGAGAGGGCCCCGAGGGCGGCCCGGGCGCGCGGCCCCGATGGGATGTCCGGAGGGTGTGGGCGAGGCTGGAGGCCGAGGCGGGAGGATCGGGCCCGGCCGCCCGTCAGCAGGGCACGCGCGGGGCCCCTGAGGCGCCCCTGGGACTTGCACCACGGACAGGGGCAGTGTCCTCCCGAGGGTGTGCATGCAGGTCGGGTGCCTGCAGAGGGCTCCCTTCCCACGGACCTGGCTGGGGAGTCCTGTAGTGTGTGGGCCGGGCCTCCGTCTGCCCTCAGGGTCTGTCCTCCACAGCGGCCGCCGGCCTGGGAGCCTCGGGGCCTCGGGGCCTCGGGGCCTCGGGGCCTCGGGGCTTCGGGACCGGAGTGGCGAGAACCACCGAGGGGCCTGAGATGGAGGGGAGCGGGGCTGGTGGGGCTCCACACCCAGCCCTCCCGCAGCGGGACGGGACGGGACGGGACGGGACGGGACGGGACCCTGGTCATCAGGAGGTGTAGGGACGCGACCCGGCCGCCATCCTCCAGGTCCCGCCCGGCTCCAGCGCGCATGCGCGCCCCAGGACACGCGGCCGCGCCCTTCTCCGGCCAGACACCCGTTGCCCTGTGGCTCCTCTGACTCCTCCCGCCTTCTTTAGTGCGTCCCTGCCCTCTCGAGGTTCCAGAGTCGGTGCAGCGCGGGTGGCCACGGCCATGGCGCCCACGGCAAGGAAGAGCTTGGGGAGAGCTGCCAAGGCCCCGGTGGAGGCTCCGGACCTGTCCGTCTATGACTTCGACTGCCCAGGTGACAAAGGCTCCTGGCCCAGGGGGCCCCTCCAGCGGGGAGGCTCCGCTCTGCGCGCCCCAGGGGCGGCTGGTGCCCCTCCCGCCGGGCAGGTGCAGCCCTTGGGCGGATGGAGACCCCCTGGTCCTGGGTTGTGGCCGCCCCACGTTTCCAGTTTCCAGCGCCGAGAAGGCCCTGCTCCCCTTTTCCCGCTCCCCTGGGCCCCTGCAGCCCTCACTTCCCGCTTGCCCCAGGTGCCGGACGTGCTCTACCCCCCACCCCCACTTTGGCCCTTCACAGATGCCTGCTTAAAGTGGTCCCAGGCCCTGACCTGCACCCAAGGGATTCCACCTCTGTCTGTCTGTCATCTGCTCCAGGAACCTTTCCTTGGCCTGAGGAGCCAGGGGAGATCGCACAGGGAAGGGGATTTCTCCTGCAGGAGCCCTCGAAACAGCACGCGTCCTTCAAAAGTATCTTTCCTCTCTCTTTTCAATGCAGCAAGCAGTTCGGGAGTTGATGACAGTTGGGAGGAGAGTTCTTTGACAGAAGGACACGAGCAAGACCTGAGGTAATGCGTTCAAAGCAATTTTTGCCCACTCGCCACATAGGATGATTTCAGAAGAGTGGGCCTTCTGCTCGCACAGCACCCCGTCGACCTAATGTGCTTGGCCTCCGGTCCTTCTTCCTAAGCAGGGTGGTGTTTTGCCTGCCTGCGTTTAAAATGCTGATGTAATTTCTTCACAGGAATGAACTACAGAATATGTTGGCAAAGTTTCAAGGTAAGTCATGGGGAGCTATTTATAGTTTAAGTGAAGGGTTTCAAATCAAAGCCATTTATCCAAGGAAATATTAGTCTAATCGGAGGACCACAGGACCATCTTGAACACCTTGGTCTCAGAGGCAGGATGTTACACAGTGTGGATCAGTTGGACTTTGTAGATTCTCTTACGCATTTTAATTGTTGGTGTGGACAGCATGGTGCTTGCAGTCCTCAGGTAAGAGTGTGGTGCTTTTGTCCTGTACCCTGGGAAACGTGAAAAGAAAAGTGGGTGAAATAACCTGTACTCCACGTTAGGTTGCACAGTGAGGGTTACATCTCCCTGAAATATTCCACACTTTATTTCGGTTATTGTGCGTGACCGTCCCATTTCTTCTCTTTGGTCCGGGAGCAGTGAAGGTGGAATCCTCTCTGCCGTCTCCTCACTGTTTATTGACATCAATAACCCTGGTAGTGGAGGGCCGAAGCCAACATTGTTAGAATGTGAGTGTCGGATGCCGAGTCTAATCCTCGTTTGAAATTGCTGTGACTGATGTTAGTTACACTAACTGTTTTGGTGTCAGACTCCTAGACCAAGAGCCAGAATCAGTTTAGGTTCTTTTGCCTTGATGTAGCCAGCATGTAGAAATGATCCATGAGTACATTTATTCTTTCCCTTAAACTGTTGTGGTCTTTGTCCCGTAGTTTTATTTCTTCAGGAGCCTGACTGGTAAACTGAAATAGAGTTTTCTTGTTTTCATGTGCAAATAATTATCCGTGTGCCTTTGAGCCCTTGGTTGTGAAAGGGCTCAAATTTTGTGTTATCCGTGAAGCGGTCTGGCCACGTTCCCTCTAAAGGCGACCTTGAGTTGGAGGATATTTTTTACATCGGTTAAAAACTAGCTTTGTAAGTGTTTTCCCGTAAAGACATTAGACGCTGTCTCTTGAGACCCCGTCTGTATGTTTTGGAAAATAGAAGCCGTTTTTCCTTACCACGTTTTACATCCAGAGTGTGAAGACTGACGTGCAGGTGTCAAAATTCAAATCGATGTACTGGCCACCATTGATTTTCACTCGCTGAAGGGAAGGAAGCACATGGTCTTGCCTTGGACCGAGATGCCTGCTTGTTGACACTGAGTGTCCCTCAGACTGCCAAACCCAGGTTACCTCATTGGCTTGACGCTGCATGTTAACAGGGATATGTTTTCCACGTAGGGGACATCAAGAAGCTTCTTCAGGCAAAGAGGAAAAGCTTCAAAATGAGCATCAGTGCTTCGGTCAAAACCATTAAGCAGAAGATTGAGCATGTTCTGAAAAACAGCACCAGCAAAGGTAAGGTTGTTGGTATTGTGGGGCCAAACAGTTGTGTCCTTTGCTAGTATCCATGGGTACACACTACTCAAGAGATCTCGATGGTCTTCTCTTTGTTGGAACCGATATGGTAAAGCAAACTACTGGGCTTGATTTTTCTCTAGAAAATAATTTTTCTCTTTTCCTATGTCCTTGCATGAGGATGGAACTGAGCTTAATTTCTTAGAGGTCAGTCAATAAAAGATGACCTTTTCTGTCTCTTCAGGTTGCAATTGAATTTCCTTAATGGGAGGAAGTGAGTACTCATTCCGTGGAAGTTTGCTTTATTAAAATCAAACAAGTCACTGGGCGCAGGGACACATGCCTGTAACCCCGGCCACTCGGGAAGCTGAGGCAGGACAATTGCAATTTTCTGGTCAGGCTGGACAACTTAGTGAGGCCTTGCCTCCAAATCAAAATAAAACAAAGGGCTGAGGATGGAGCTCGGCGGTAGAGCGCCCTGGGTTTTATCCCCTGTACCCCACCCCCAACTTTTTTAAGTTAAATATCTGAGACCATTACTCGCTTCCAAGTTAAGTGTATTTCGTAGTAGCGACAAAGGTAGATCTTCCTTTGTGAATAATGTGTACATCTGCTGCATGGTGCGGGCACGGTGGCGTGCATCTGAAATCTAGCACTACAGCAGGTGGGACGGCAGGATCACTGGACCCCACGAGTTCGAGACCAGCCTGGGCAACACGGTGAGACCCTGGCTGAAAAGGAAACAAACAACAACGACAACAAAAACAAATGGATTGAATGGGGTTTCACCAGTGTTTTGCACAAAGTCCTTCTTGGGACCAAGTGGGGGGAAATGAAACATGCCTGCTTGGAAATCTTTGACGATGAACGTGAATGCGTATGATGTCCTCAATCAATGTATGATGCAGAAAAAAGATTATAGATAAAAATCTTCTTTTCGCTGAAGTGTATTTTCATGGAATGTTTGTATAATGTGGTAAATTTGCTGAGTTTTCTGGAGCCAAGGCACGTGGAGATCTCTCTCAGTGAGATAGGAGCCAGTGTCCTTGGAGTAAAGCTAAGTCACCGACCTTATTTTTCCCATCTCCCCTCAGAAGATTTAGCTGATCTTTTGCCCCTCTTCCATTACTGGTACAAATCATGCCAACTCAATTTTGTTTTGAATGCTTTGTTTTGTTTTGTGTTTTTACTTCTTTCATACTGTTATGGAATATCATAGTGCTTATAATTCTCTTTTCCAGGGAGGAGCTTTATGAAGAATATTCTCAGCAGTTTGCGACTTTGGTTCAGATGTGGAATCTAGATGTGAAGAAAGTCAAGGAACAAGGAGAAAAATTAGCTGTTGGTATCAGACTTAGCTTTACGATTACCCGTTTGTATCACAGTCTCGAGTAGCCACAGTTCATGCAAAACACTCAGGAGGGAAGGTAGAGGGCAGGAGGCTAGCTGGGCAAAGGTGGGTGGAGGAGTTGGTGATGGGAGACTGGGATTGGTCCCCTTGGGATTGCTTGTGCTTCCTTAGAGAGGCGGTTAGTAAGGATGGGGAGCAGTCGCTGCCTTCAGGGCAGAGGAGAAGGCAGGGAAAATTTTCCTGTGAGTGGGCCAGCGGAAGGACTAGGGCAGCAGAAATGCCAAGTGGCGATTGGTGCCAACTCTGGCGTGTGACCTAGGGAGCATGGGTTTAAAGTGAAGCCGGTTGGCGTGGTCGTGGCCGAGCAGCTGGAGTTGGATTTTCCTGGATTGGGAGTGGGTGCCGGGCATATATGCAAGCGTGGAGGTCCGATGACTGACCGCGTAATGTAAGCTGGGACGGAAAACAAAGGGCGGCCAAGGGCCTGGGAGACTGCACAGCGAGAAGCGCTCGGTTCAGTAGCTGCTGCAGCCCGATAGGCTACTGAGCTGCAGTTCTAAACACAGGGACCTCCAGAGGTAGGGAGGCAGTGGCTGGACGGTGAGAAACCAGGGAAGCAGTGTGGTTCAGTGGCCAGGAACCTGGACTCTGCAGCCTCAGTGTTTGGGATAAAGGTCTGTTGTGACCAACCCTAGTTGTGAAACCATCGACAAGTCAGTTATCTCCATGGGGCTGTCCCATGCTAAGAGGACTTAACCTCACGGGGTTGTTTTGAGCACTAAATGAGTTCCTTCTGGGTAAGCGCATTCAACCTGGCTCAGAAACGGTACCCGGTGTGTGACACCCGTGTAGTCCTGGGCTATGAATAGCATTATGGAGAGTCTGTGGTTATCGGGATTGGCAGACGTAGAAGGTTCCTACCTCAGAGCACAGCTAGTGACCGGGGATCCGTCAGCATCATGGGCGGAGGGAAACAAAGTCCACCATTACTGGAAGCCTCTCACATGTGGTTCTTCAGATCTTCAAGACCTGAGCCATGTGTATCAGACGTTGTTAAAAAGGGACATCACCCACTAAGTGTACAGGAGGCACTTTCCGTACCTAGTTTCCTCTAGGATTGCTGAACACGTGATGGAAGCTTGCTCATGCTGTTAAATGAGGAAATAGACACAGTGTATCTCTGAATTACTGTGTTTTGGTAAGTTTCAGGCTTTTCTCCAATTGTTATTACACCTTTCTCTTTTTGTACTTGTAGAGTATCTTCCAGCAACAACAAAAGGCTTTCCAACAATGTCAACTTGTTCAGAGCCAGAAAATGAAAGCCTTTAGAGAGTTATGTGAGCAGTTCTTGGAGGTCTGTCATGTTTGGTAACACACGATATCCCCCCAACTGTGTCTCTCTCTCCCCTTCCCTCTCCCCCCCTTCTCTCTCTCTCTCTCTCTCTCTCTCCTCTCTCTCCTCTCCTCTCTCTCTCTCTCTTTCTCTCTCTCTCTATTATGTTTGAAGATTCTGTTTTCTGAAACATCCACAATAGATTTTTAAAATATGATCCTCATATTACTATTGTACCAGGCACTTTGTAGTTTGAATTCTTACCGATGCTAATTATAAAAAACCAGGGCCTTGGGGCTGTGGTCGTGGCTCAGTGGTAGAGCACTTGCCTAGCACAGGTCAGGCACCACCACATAAGAAGAAATAAATAGATAAAATATCGGTATCGTGTCGATCTAAACAAAAACCAAAAACATTTTTAGAAAAGAGCCCCTGTGATCATTTTAAGTTTATCGCAGTGTGCTTATGGTTATTTCTTCACTCTTTTTTTCTAGTGCACTAAGAAAAACATTAAACATCCTTTCCAATCATCCTGTGTGTACTGGGAGTTGAAGATGCTCTTTTCCTTTCCAGACCTGTGTTAAACACTTGTGCTTTCACCTCTGAGTCTCTGAAGCGTTTCTCGTGTGACATTGTCGTTCCACTTTAATCCACATGCTGAACGAGTTTTTCCTTTTAGGATTTGCTCATGGTGGTAGGTGTCACTTAGGACAGGAATTGGTAAATTGTCGATATTACCCAGAGTCATATGTACCACCAAGGAGTTTTCCTGAGAGTTCAACCCTGGCTCTTGGACCCACGGTCTGTTGCTTAGCGGAGTGGTGAGACATGAAAGTAGGAAGTCTAGCCCATCGTGGGCACTTTGATGCACACCTGTAATCACAGCGAGTTGGGAGACTGAGGCAGGAGGATGGCAAGTTTGAGGCCAGCCTCAGCAACTTAGCCAGACCTAATCACAAAGTTAAAAAAAAAAAATCGGAAGGGCTGGGGATGCAGTGTGATGTTTTCACGTCCCTGGGTTCGATCCCCAGTACCACGAATAAAAGAGAATGAAGTGGGAAGTCTATACGTCCTTTCTTTACCGAATATTCCATGACACATTTGCTTTTTTTGTTATGGAAGGGACTGCAAATTACCCCACATGGCAGCTTGCATTCATGAGACAGGGCCCGGATGTGCAAGAGAATGAAAAAGTAAGTGGAAGGCTAACAGCTTGTGGATTGAGAATTATCTGCTGTCACCGGTGCATCTTAGCAAATTGTTCTCCGAGGCATTGGCCTCTGCTTTGTGCAGGGACATACTTAGGCCGCACTCAGTGAAGGGCTGTGCACTGTTCTGCCCCTTTTTCCTTTTTAAGACAGGATGTATTTTAATCTCCTGTTCACATTCATGTCGGAATCCCCCTCCTCCAAACGGGGATGGTCCCAAAACCCTAGTTTAAACAAGGTCATTCTTTACACTTGCATGAGGAGCTTGCACGAGCGCATGCATGCACAGGTAGGCACCTACACACATGCGCTTGCGCACGCCGACCCACACAAGGGGATGCAAAGGAGTCATTTTTAAGTGCTGCTAATGTTCCGTGAGAACTGCGTATTAATGGGCACCCAGGTTCAGGGCAGGCATTCTTCTCAGTGCTAGTGCTAAATGATGCTGCTTGGGCAGAAACGTGACCTATTTGGCCTCCTGCATGCCGTTATCCTTCCCATCCAGTTACCGGTAGGCCTGACGTTTTCACCTCTCCAGTGATAACTGGCATCGCCTGTGAGTCCTTGCTGCTCCTGCTGCTGCCCTACTTCTGGATCATCACCCTTCACTTGTATTAGTAAACTTTGATCTGGGTTCACTCCTCTCAGTCATCCTTCGAGGTCTGTAATATTACCTGCCTGAAACAGCCCACCTGTCTTCTAAAACTGTCACTGACATCCCCATCTACACTGTGGATATGTGGATCCCCACTGGTAACATGGGGCCCTTTGAAGCCTCATTCACACCACTATTTCCTTCCTCCCACCTCTCCAGGTCGATGACTTCCTCCGAAGTAACTCACGTTCCTTCCTTCTGTGCTTCGCTCTTGCTCTTCCCCTGGGAAACTTTCCACCTGTCTTCCTTACTTCTTGAGGTCTTATTCATTTGCTGACTTAGTGGGCACGGGTCTCCAGTTTAGCCACATAGCCCAGCGTGTCGCCCTCGGTTTTTTTCTTTACATAAGCTCGCTTATGTCGCCAGAATATGGCACATGAGCGTGTATTCAGTTTGTCATTCCTCCACGGCACTGAACACGTGGTTTTCCTAGTGAAGTTGAGTCTGACGATTTTTTTAAATGACTGCAAAGATTGAAATCTGCGAGTTTTGTTGTCCATGAGTCGAGGAGGTGATTCTCTAGACATTCTCTAGGTATTCCCCCTGGGGGAGTCATGCTGCATTGCCTACTGGTGGCAATAGGATGGGTTCACACCCTGTGATTTCAAATACGATAGGGAACGTCCACATTATGGCATGGATTCACGTCAGGTGGCACTCTCTCTGTGTTCCTTGTTGACCCTGAAAGTTCCTCGTCTTTTTGCAACACAGTGCCAGGCCTCTATCATGGCAGTCTTCCATTCAAATCACACATTTTGCTGTTTCTCAGGTGGATATTTTGGTCTTCCTGTAGTACGTAGACTATTTTCGATGCAGCACTAATAATGACCATCACTTGAATTTTAACCTGTCCTCCTTCTGAAGTACAGCTGCTCTGCTGACATCCATGACGGGAGATGAAGGGGGTGATTTAAAAAGAACCTGCGGGACTTGGGTTATTGTTCTTGCCTGTTGGGTAGAGCACTTGCCTGGCATGGGAGAGGCACTGGGTTGGACCCTCAGCACCACGTAAAAATAAAATAAATGCATTGTGTCAACCTCCAACTAAAGCAAAATATTTTAAGAGATGAATAAATGAAAAAAAAAAAAAGGTTAAAAAAAAAACCCTGGGCTTTCTGTTGTAGAGTCTGCAGGACCTAGAGGAGAATCAGGGAAACGTTCTTGCTGGTAAACAAAGTGAACTTAGAAAACAGATGGCCATCTTGCAAACGAAACTTATGATGGAATCGGTAAGTATGGAGATGTAAAGTTGACCTCTGAGGACTGGTTTCAGCACCAAAAGGGTTTGTTTGCTAGAGTATGGATAATGTTTACACGACTATTGTACAAATGTTTCCTTATCTCCTTTCCCCTAACAGCAGCAGGAGGTGAAGACCAGTGCTCGAAAATCTCTTCTATCCCTGTTATTCTCGTGATGCCTTGAAGAAAGCAGCTCAACCCAAGTGATACGATACAGTCTTAAAATTATCTGCATGAGCCCGGCGTGGCTTGGAAGTTCTGGTTGGAATGATCATACCCTCTAGGTTCACTGGTCTGTTAAGTGCGGGCTCCCCTTTCTATCTAGACACAAACGAAACCTGAAGAGCTGAGTGAGAGCTGTTGAAAAGCCAGGCGTATGAAGTTTCCGGGCCTTTGGTAATACTGCTGGCTTTTGATGCCTGACACTGCCAACGAACTGTTAGCAATAAAGATGATTTCACGTTAGCGCTGGTGTCAGTGTGTTTGCATCCGTCCCCAAACGTAGAATGCCCAAGCATGGAAGGTCACCGTGTCCCTGCTTAAGGGGAACAATGAAAGAGACACAATCGCTTCATGTATATGCTCCTGTGAGGTCTTATGAAGAGATACAGACTCTATTCAAGTGAAAACAAGATTTCAAAGGAAAAATATTCTATAGGCTTCCAGGGCTTATTAAAAGGCAGTATGCGTTGGTGCCCCAGGACCTAGCTGCTTAGAATTTACCAAGACACCAGAGTCAGTTGTATAAACTATCAGCCATGAGATGCAGAACACACACACCTGGAATGCCATTCAATCGATTTGGGGACCTAATAAATGACTCGTGCCCTTAGCATTGATTAGAAGTACATAAGAGAACATAGACAACACTGTTTTACTTATGGTGTCAATATCTCACCCTTTTCCAAGGAGATACGTTAACCATAAGGATTTTCCCCCCTTGCTTGATAGTTAGTCAGTCTATGGATCCTCGATTATATATTTATCTGCAGATGAGAAAAGTTAATTCCTATACCTGGTCTTTTATAATGTGAGTTTTTTTAAAAAGCTCATTGCAAATGAAACGCTCGAGGGGAAATGGTTGATTGAATAAAGGTGACGTTGTAGTTTACATCCGTGTGCTCCTGAAAGTGAAGGTGTCCCAGAGGTACCCAGCGAGCTCCCTGGGTTTCAGTGGCTTCCGGTATTAGAGGAAAGGCGAAACGGTAGATAAGGGGTGTGTGAACAACATTTGTGGATGGGGAGGGTCGCTGATGCTCTCTTAGGCATCAGAGACAGCTGTCTCGGGGCTCAGGTTGCTTTGCCCTCCAGTTCTGTGATTCGATCACTGTCCCGCTGTTTGTCCTGTTCAGTGAACGGTGCTCAAGAGCTCACACAGGTTGTGAGGGAGATGCCAGCACATGGAAGGGGAAGGGAATCTGGAATAGCATATACAGCACATCCTCATTTCTTCATTCCCTATTCCCCAGACCACAGACCACCTCTTAGTGTTTCCTGGCACGTTCTGGCCATGTGGCGCGCTGGGCCTCATGTGGCCTTTGGAGTCAGACAAACTCAGGCCCTAGCACTGGATAGTGCAGACCTGTCGAGTTACCCTGACTGCTCCTCAGCATCAATTTCTGTCAAAGAAGAACAAAAACAGATAACCAGCTCTGTGATGTGGAATTGTGGTTAGGGCTGCGCCTTGCTCGAAAATGACATCCGGCTATTCATTAGTTACGTTCCAGCCTCGCGCCTGGAATGTGGGGGGCTCCCAGTTAATACCTGCTGAGCGGACTGGATACTTCAATATAAATGCATTTTTACTTGAATCACTGAATTCACATTTTCTTCTCCTCTTTGGACTGCTATTACTGCAACTTTGGATGTCCTCCAGTGTTCTCGGCCTGGATTGAAAATCACTAGTTGGTGAACTAAGCACCCTTTCTTACCTATTTCCCCAAAGGAATCTGGATTCTGTCCCTGTTCTTATGGTAAAGTCATCCCCAGTTTTTTGGAATCACACCCAGCTGCCTTCCCCAAGGCCTTTCAATGGTACTCAGTCCCCAGTGGGAGGAATCCTCCTTCCTGACATCAACATTTCTTCATTTCCTTCACAAACTGGCTAGAGATTCAGTCTCCACAAAACCTTCCCTGTACTCACGGAACCAACAATTTCCTTGTGCCTACTGAGGATTTCTTCCACCTTCTGCAGACTGACTGCGTGTCATCTCGCTCATGGCTATGGGCCTGTGTTTCAGCAGAGTCACAGAAACACGCCTCGCATGTGGAAAGCGGAGGAGGTCGTGGTCCCGGAAGCAGGGGACACACCTTGAATGTCTTCTGTATCCTTCCACGGTGTCTAATGGGGTGCATTCCCACCCCGTTAGCAGCAGTCACCCAGAGTGTGGACTTTGGCGTTCAACGTTGGGAGACTAGAGTTTGAACCGTGGGCAGCTGTAGCCTAATAGCAATATGAGAAAGTTACCCAACCTCTCTATCTCCTTAGTGCAATGGAGATCACACCCCGTTCATGGAGTTAATGTCAGGAAGAAATGAGAGGCTGCTTGTGAAGCGTTTCATGTCGTGCTGAGGACACATCCATGTCCAATCGATGGTAGCTGCAATTGAACCCTAGGATCACGCTTGAAAGAGGTCCAAACCTTCCCTCAGGTGACTACCCATCCTGGATGGCATCAATTCCAGACGGTTTATTGCCAATGACTAATTGTCCTATGGGGGCAATGACGTGGGGCTGAAAGGATTCACAATTTGTATGATATTTTGGTAAGGGCATTTCAGCGTGATTATTTTCCTTTGAGGGAGGGAGGAGCCCAAAAGGACCAAGGCAAAAAAGAGACAATGAGACAGGAATCAGTAAACTCGGAACGCCCATGCCAGGATCGGGCACAGAGCAGAAAACCTCGAGGAATCAGGCACAGAGGCAGCTGCACGGTGCTGTTCATGGGAAGGGAGCTCAGTGTTCCTGCTGTGTGCATGACTTTGTAGGGCTGTGCTTCATTCTTTTCATTGACATAACTGTGTATGTGTACAACAGGATGTTTTGAAGCACGCATAAATAGTGGAATGGCTAAATCGAGCTAATTGACATATGCGTTCCTTCGCACTTTCTAGTTTTTTGGTGAGAACACTTGCAGTCTACAATCTTGGCAATTTTCCACAATGTAACACATCGTTACAACTATACTCAGCATGTTGTCCCATAAAGCTCTTGAACCTCCTACTCCTGTATAACTGAAATCTTGTGTCCCTTGACTGACGTCTCTGCACCATCCCCTCACCCCTCGCCCGGGTGACGACTCTTCTACTCTCTGCTTCTGTTAGTTCAGCTTTTTCAGATTCCACGTGTCAGTGAGATCGCGAGGTGTTTTTTCTGCACCTGGCTCCTTTGACATAACATGACGTCTTCTTCCTTTGCCCGTGTTATCACAAGTGACAGGATTTAATTCTTTCAGTGTCTGGATAGTACTTCATTGTGTCCATAAGCCACACTTTCCTTATCCTTTCATTTCTTGACGGATACTCAGGTTCATGCCCTGTCTCCCCTCCTGGGAATAGCGCTGCCCTGACCATGGAAGTGTAGCTGTGTCATCAAGATCCTGGGTGCAGTTCTGCTAGATACATGCCCAGAAGTGGAGCTGCTGGATCATACGGTGATACCAGTTTGAATTTTTTGAGGAACTTCTGTACTGTTTCCACAAGGGCACTAATGATTTACCTTCCTACCAAGGCTGCACACGGTTTCTGTTTTTGTTTTTGTTTTCCCTCCACACACCAACACTTATCTTCTGCCTTTGAAAAATAGCTATCCCGACAGGGAGGATGCGATTTTCATTGTGGCTTTGGTTTGCATTTCCCTAACGAGTGGGAATGTCAAGCACCTTTTCAAATAGCTGCTGGCCATCTGTGTGTCTCCTGTGGACAACTATCTGTTCAAAACCGTTGCCCATTTATAATCAGATTAATTTTTGCTATTGAGTACAGTAGATTCTCATATATTTTGCATATTAATCCATTATTAGACAGATGGCTCGGAAAAACTGTCATCCACTCCGCAGAATGCCATTTGGCTCCGTAGAGTGTCACCTTTGCTGTGTAACAGCTTTTTAGTTTGCTATCAATCGCCCTTTGTTGCTTTTGTTGCCTGTGCGTTTGGTGGAAAATTCAAGAAACTGTTGCCAAGACCAATATCAAGGAAGGTTGCCCTATTCGTTTTTCTTATTAGGATCAAGTAACTTTTCCATAGGTTTAAGAATCATATGCCTTCTCATCTCTGTGAACTCTCCACTCTTAAGTATCATGCATTTTCTGTTGGATTTTACCATCTCCACAATTACTACGAATTCTTCTGAAGCAAATTCTGGATTGTAAAGTAACATTTGTGCGGTTTTACTTTTTTCCTTTTATGTGTTCGTTTCATTTAGAATTTATTCTGGTATCTAATGCAGGTAATAGGTTTAATTTTGTCTTTTTCCATATTGCTATTCACTTACCCCAACACCAACTCTTACTCATTCCATATTCTCCCACTGATTCGAGAGGCCACCTCTATTGTATATCCACTCTATGCATCTGGCATTGGGATCATATATGGATATATACATATACATATAGTATATGATATATATACATATATATGTATATAGTCTACGATATATATACATATGTATGTGTATTAGTCTGTTTGTTCCATTGTTGTCTTCGTACACCCATAGCACACAATGAGAATTATAGAAACTTTTTAGGATAGGTTTAGTATCTGCAGAGATGTTTTTTCTCATCGATCCTTTTCATGGTTTCCTGCCTATTCTTGCTCATTTCTGTTTGCTAAATCAACACTAAAATCAGCCCATCTGGCCAAAAGAAAAAAGAAAAAAAAAATACCAGTATTTTCATTGTGATGGTATTAAAATTTCAAATCTCCTCTTCATGATTGACTCACCATTTCCAAAACCACGTTATGACTTTCCACGTGTTTTAAATTATTCCTTGTTTTTGTTATTGACATTTTGAGTATTTCTTGCTAAATTTATGCCTAATACTTTGCTTTCGCCGTTGTCGATGAAATCGTTCATTGTAATTCTTCCCGATTATTTTAATTTTCCATTGAATTTCTTGAGGGATTTGGTGGGCAAGTGCCTTAGGCAGCCCAGGCTCCCACCTGACATTCAACTTGAGGCACAGATGCGTGGTTGTCGGCAAAGGCAAGCTGGCCGTCCCCTGACTGAGTGGCCTCATGGCGTCTTGCCTGTTGGCCTCTCTGCATAAAGCGTCCTATGCTACTTGGTCCCTGGAGCCTGAATGGACAACTACCACCACAGTTTGCAAGGCAGCCATCCCCCCGGCCTTCATGAAATCATTACAGCAGAGAGCACCCGGCCTCCGGTGGATGTCTGAGGAGTGCCGGAGACCACAAGCCATGGACAACCCGAATCCAGAAACTTGAGGCCCCTCCGATACTCTCTTGCTTTGCCCCTCCCCCTGAGAACCCTATGGCTTCCTTTTTCATTTTTTATTTCCTCTTTTTTGATATGCATGACAGTAGAGTGTATTTTGACATATTACGCCTACATGGAGTACAATTGATTCTAATTAGGATCCCAATCTTGTGGTGGTACATGACGTGGAGTCACCCTGCTCACGTATTCATACACGATCAGAGGAAGGTTATGTCTGGTTCATTCCACTGTCTTTCCTATTCCCATCCTCCCTCCCTTTCTTCTTGTGTATATGAAAACTTTTGTTTCTACGTGTTAGCTTTATTACCATTTCCTTACTGAGTGCTCTCAACATTTGTGGTGGGGTTTCCATTCATCCTTCCCTTCTGTTTTTATGTCTCTATTTGCTCTCTGTTTCTCGGATTATGTGGGCCAATGCCCCCGCCTCCCAGTTCAGCAGTGATGTTGTAGTGGGTATCTCTTGTCTTTTGGGCTGATGTTTGTATGTTTTATTAGTGAAGGTAATTTAAATGTGAGAAATGTCATTACGAATATGAGTCAAATCCGGCTCTGAGGGGAAAAAAAAGGTGACCCCTTTACAGAGAGTGTGCTGTTTAATACCAGCTTCCACTGCAGAATACTACGCGCAAGAGAACAGGTTGGGGCTCAGTTACAAAGAGTGCACTTCGAGGAATGCTATCACGAGCACATTACATCTGTTAGCAAGGCTTCTGGCAACCCGTGCGTCTGGAGACTTGTATTAGAAATGCCTTTAATTGGGACATCACATAATAGAATTGAATAGCAGAAATATTTTAGTGTTTAAGGGGAATTTGAACAAAGCTGCCAGAAGACAACATTTTGTATTCGTGCGAGTGAATACATTTCCAGGGGTGGCTTCCCTCGATGTTCTCCTTCAAGCTTTTCTGATACATCCTTGCTTGTTGTTTTCCCTTAATGGACTTCAAAAACACTTTGTCTGTCTCCAGGGGGAAAAGTGGCATTTTTCTTAGGATCGTACTAAATTGACAAATTTACGTAAGGACAGCTGACTTCAAGATTTGTTCTCGTAGGTGCACAATCATCAAGCACATTTCCATAAATTTAAGAACCGCTTAAGCTGGTTACGGTAGTGCACTCCTGTCATCCCAGCAACTCTGGAGGCTGAGGCAGGAGGATCGCAAGTTCAAAGCCAGCCTCAGCAACTCAGCGAGGCCCTGAGCAACACAGCGAGACTCTGTCTCTAAATAAAAATTTAAAAGGGCTGGGGAGGAGGCTCAGTGGTTAAGAGCCCCTGGGTTCAATCCCCAGTTACCTGCCACCCCCGCCAAAAAGAAAGAAGAAAAAAAGAAAAATTCGGAACAGTTTCCATCTTTCTCTCTGGCCTCTTATTTCATGCATCGTCGTCTGTGTTCTTGTGTTAGGTTGTGGGCCTCTTCTCAATTAGACACTCTTCCTGGAGGTAGAATTCTAGGCTATAAAATAAATTGCATAGAGTATCATTTTCACATTTAGATCTTTCATTCACTTTGAATTTACTCCGGTATACAGTGTAGGTAATACACCCAACTTTCTATTTTTCTGTATGGTTCTCCAGTTACCCCTACGCCGATTTTAAAACTGCATCGCGTGCAGATTTGAAAAGCACCGATATCGCAGAACAAATTTTTGCAAGCATTTGGATCTACTTAGGCATTCTCCTTTGTTTAATTCACCTATCCGGGCAGTAATGACAGAGCAGCTTCAGTTTTCGCAATTTCACAGTGGCTTTTAATATCCGTGGGAGTGGCTCTTCTCCTGCCTTCTCACTGTTTCCTTTTGTGTATTTTCTCAAGTATGTTTGGCAGATGACCCTTAAAATCAAAACTGTCTACCTTCAGAGAAAAACCTCACGGTCTCTCTGTCATGATTATATGTTATCAAATGTAATGGGAAAGAACTACAGGGTCAGTCCTGTGATCCAAGACAATGGCATGGCTCCTCGGCTCATGCCTACTTCTGTGCCGTTCAGAATGCACTAGAGCTTGCCACATTTGGATTCTGGATATTTCTTGTTAAGCTTAGGCCTGGGTACCTTGGACTTGTGATTACTAATGGGATCCCTGCTACGTGTCCTCACAGCTTACTCTTACGTACACAGAGGCTTCGGTTTAGGTGGATTTTGTTACCGGATCCTTTCCAAATTCTTTCATTAGTTTCAGTGTTTTTCATGAAGTCTTCCTTTTCGCTTTGATGACCTAAATTACTTTCTCTCACCTACTTACATTGGGGAGTACTTCCTCTGCGATGTTAAGCAGTCATGATAGTAGGCGGCTTTTTGTTTCTGAGTTTAGTGGGGTATCTTCCAGTTAGTGTTTCCCCGCTCCGCAGGTTGCGGGGTCTTGAAGTGAGCGAGTTTTGTACATTTCAATAGGGTAAAGGAGCTGAGCTGGGTCGTTTGAGGAAGCTCACTCAGTACAAAACCCAAAAATGACAACTCTGAAAAAATTGCCTATTCTACATTGGCCACATTTCAAATCGACTTCCCCCCATCGGAGCACTTCAAGTGAAACAGAAGAAGCTGGGGGTGGGCATGAAGGGCAGATATTAGTAATGACACGTCCACAGTGTCATTGCTAGCCAGGCATTTGGCAGTACTTGCTGCAGTCTTGGCGAAAGGATTCCTTCGGCGGGCCTTGAAGCATGGGATTTATTGCCAGGGATATCGTGGCGGGTGTGTTAAGAGAATTTGTGTAAGAGTACTTGCAGTTAGTAAATAGAAGAAAGACTGGTGGAATAGAGGAAAGGGGACAGGGGGAGGGAGGCAGGGAGGGAGAGGGGACTGAATTGTAGCGGATCAAATTCCTTGCTTGTCTTGTTATGCCAAAATGGACACCACTATTATGTGTAACTCTTCTGTACTGATAAAAAGAACCCAGAATCCTCAAAACCAAACCTAAACAAAAAATGTCTGCCAAATGAAAGTTTTAAAAAATTGGCTGGAATTACTGAAAGCTCGATATATAGTCTCACGCATTTGATACCTCATTTCCAAATTTTTCTCCAACTTTCAAAGCCCTTTACTATCCTTTACTAGTCCGTGTCGGGTGTGCTAACAAATAATCGCGGCTCCACACACAGCCTGTGGCACCAGACTTCCTGGTACCATTCGATTCTGTCTCCACGCCACTGTCGTGTGCCTGGCAACGAGTCAGATTCCCTCACTTCTGTTTCTGCACTCGCAAGGTGGACGATCATCATCGCTGTCTCAGCAGGTCATCGTGACTCCTAGGCAATAGCGGATATAAAGATCAACGCAGAGGTAGGAGCACAGAACTGCTTGGTAAGGCTTGCTGCTATTATGTCCTCCTGTGTTGCTTGCAGTCCAGTTTCTTCTGTACGTTTATTTCCTCGTGAGTGACACTGAGTGCTGTCACTGAAAACAGAACATGACTTGTTTTGCCTATCGTCCAGTAAGAGTCACAGATAGAGAATTGATTTTCTGAGAAAGGACGTGTGTGCCGGGAAGGAAGTTAAAATAAACGTGACGCCAGGTTGACAATAATTTATGGTTTGACGTTATTCAAAAATCCTGCAAGACTGAACTATACGATTCATTCGCATAAATGCTTGTGCAATATTTCTACACATATTAATTCACACCCACTATATTCTGCTCGCTGTTCTAGGGCGCTAAGCTAAGAACCATAACAAAAAGTCAACAAACAAAATCCTCTATTCCTAGAGCTTGCATCCTAGTACAGGAGCAGAGAAGAAGCCACAGATGAACAAGCACACTCTGTCAATTGTGGTAGATGGGGATGAACGTCCTGCGTCCAGCACAGAAAGCAGAGCTTCCAAGATTTCCCCTACTTACAGGCTGACGAACAAGTCTCCTGTGTCATGGATGCTGGCAGACACATGAAAGTCCCGGCTCGGGGAACATCAGTCGTGTGACCAAAGGCAGAGAGTCCTGCTCTGGCCAGGCCCCCACAGCCCCGATTCCTTTTGAGGCCATTCGTGCGGGCCCAGTCGCTCGGCTGCACTTGCAGTGGGTAGAATTACGAGACAGGGAAACTGTGGGCCTGGCTGATTTCACAGCAAGTGGAAGCAACCCAGTCTCACACCGCTGGGCGATGGCCCAGGGAGTGGCCATGGCCAGGCACTCTTGCTGCACCCAGCAAGAGCATGCAGGAGGCTTGCGGCCCGTGGCGTTGCCTTTCCTAATGCCTTGAGAAAAATGCAGCAGGAACCGGAGGCCATGATTACTTAAATATTGTTGTGTTTTAGTAACAAATATAAAAACACTGCTGTCACAATTGACATAAAATAATGTTGTCTTGTGCTGGATAGTTTAATGGCTATATTTTTTAAAAAAATATTTTTAGTTGGCAATGGACCTTTATTTTATTTACTTATTTGTTTTTATGTGGTGCTGAGAATTGAACCCAGTGCTTCGCACATGCTAGGCAAGCGCTCTGCCACTGAGCCACAACCCCAGCCCAGTGTTTTATCTTTTGAGGAGATGTCCATGGTACTACTCATATGAGTGTGACCTCCAGTGTTATCCTCTAAGATGGAAGCCTTTGGTTGACGACTTCTTTTCCTGTAATCTTCAACAGTTAATTAAAGATCATGTTCAGGTAATCAGGGGCCCGTTGGTTAATATTTCCCTGGACACAGTTTGTGAGGAACCTAACAGGACTACACCTGAACCCTGTTCCTGTACTGGTGTTTGTCCTCGAGCAGGAGGCCTATCTTCTTAGGGCACGTTCATGCCCCGGAGCAGGCTTCACGTGGAATGCTGGAGGGCAAAAGCAGTGTTTTCAGATCGACTATTTCATCAAGTCAGTCATTGTAGGCACCAAGTTAACTCACCCATTGAACTACTTTTTAGGGCCACAGTGTACCTCATGAATTAAATATTGAAATAAATGAAAGAATCCAGATTGTATCCTATACTCGAAAGTCGTAACTCAATGTGAGGACAGAAAACTTGCCAACTTCCTGTCCTACAGGAAGGTGAAGGCTCCTGTATCAAGGAGTGTTTTATTTTGGCTCAGTTGTTGCCCTGGGTATTTTGACAAAGTTGGTCCTTAGGAGGCCACTGTCACCAAGTCAAGTTCTGCAGGAGGCCATCATATGAGTGTACAAATCATTCTGTCATCCCAACCTCAGTACACAAGCCCCGCTCAGTGAGTCACAGTTGTGTGCCCCCGGTGTGTAGAAGAGGACAGGGGAAACTGACCCGGAGCAAAATCCCTGTTTCTGCCCCGCTTCTTAGTGAAGCCCCTTCTCTCCAGGCCTGGGGAGGAGCACCAAGGAGGGAACCATCTTGCAGCCACTGTGCAGCTGATGGGACCAACTCCTGGCAAACCTGAGTTTGGCCCCAAACGGAGGCCCAGTAAACACACGCGGCATGACACAGAGTGTGCTTAAGTGACCAGGAGAAAAGCAAACGTGGGGAGAGGTTTACCCAGGGGACAACCGGTCGTGAAAACGCACCGACTCTCCCCAAGGCCTGCAATATGACTGCTTGCAGGACTGGATGGGAGAGACGCCTCTGGCCAGGAACTCGGAAGGGCGGGCAGGAGAAATTGTTTGCAGGCTGAACCGAGACCAGGAAAGGAGGAGTCAGAAGGTGACGTGGGGGACTGAGAATTGGCTCCCCCCGCCCCGCCCCAGAGGAGTGGAACCCAGGGGAGATCCCTCGGGCACAGTCTTCCAGTGTGGACCGGCAAGTACTGGGCACTGGAGGAGCGCTGATTTAACATCTCCAGACCGATGGGCATTTGGAGAAGATCCTGGAGCCGCCTAAGCCTGGGCCCTGCCTCCAGGAACTCAGCCCAGGGGCTCACCTCTCACGCCAGCCATCCGGAGGGTGGAGCGCCAGGCTCCAGTCCAGCCCACCTAAAACCTCCTAGAAGAGAAGCTGAGCATCTACTGAACTCCCACAGACAGAATTCGGGACGTTTCATCACGATTTTCTAAAGATTCTTTGCTCTGTTTAAGGGCGACCTCAATACCTATTCATGTTTGTTTTTTTAAACCACTTCTAGCATTTTTGAAGCCAGTTATTTTTGATGGATCAGTTTTTTGTGAACTAGGGTTTGATTAGCATTTAAAACTTTCTTGAGATGTTGAGAGGCCCCCACTCTACTCACTTATTTCTATGTGGTGCTGAGACTCAAGCCAGTGCCCCACGCGCGCCAGCAAGCGCTCCATCACTGAGCCCCAGCCCCAGCCCCCGAGCACTATATTTTAGTTTTGGGTTGTGTTCTTTCAGTTTCAATTTCAAAAAACTTTTCACTTTACTGTTGGTTTGTATTCTTTCATTTTCATTTTTAAAAATTTTTCACTTTACTGTTGGTTTGTATTCTTTCATTTTCATTTTTTAAAATTTTTCACTTTACTGTTGGTTCGTATTCTTTCATTTTCATTTTTTAAAATTTTTCACTTTACTTTTGGTTCGTATTCTTTCATTTTCAATTTCTTTTAGATTTTCTCTATTCATTTGCATTTTCCTCCTACCTGTTTCCCTCGATCCTCTGCTTTCTTCTGCTAACAGCCCATCTCTGTTGTTCTTTCACTCTTCCTTCAGGCGTTTACTTGTCTGCTCTCCTCCTCCCTCATAGTCATCACATCCTACACTGCTTCCCTTCGCTCCCCGTTCCACCATTTGAAAATGTAAATCCTATTGCAAACTTGCTGTTGCCTCAACTCAACATATGGCTTCTGCTTATTGTGATAGTTAACATTGTGGATGTCACAGCAGGAACTATTTGGTTTAATGCTGTATACTGTTTGCTTTGGTTGTTGTTATCATTTGTCTCCCCCTAAACAGCGAGGTACTGGAAACCTTCACGGACACTCTAAATCCATGGGGTAGAAACTCTGCTGCCTCAGATCCATGCTGTGAGATGGGTAGACACATAGACAACGTGGAAGAGCAAGGGAACAAATCTCCCCAAACAAACCAAGATTCTCCAATAAGAGAATCCAACGACACCACAGTGGAAGAAATGTCAGAGAAGGAGTTTAGAATGTACATATGCAAACTGATCTGCAGAGTGAAGAACGGTATTAGGAGTGAAATCAGGGAGAAAAGACAGGAAGCGAAAGATCATTTCGATAAAGAGGCAGAGATTCCGAAAAAAAAAAAAAAAAAACAAATAAGCAAACAAAAAAGGAAACGGCGACAAGCAGAAATCCTCAAAATGAAGGAAACAATAAACCAAATTAAAAATTCAATAGAAAGCATCACCAACAGACTAGACCACTTGGAAGACAGAACCTCAGGCGATGAAGACAAAACATATAATCTTGAAAGTAGAGCTGACCATGGAGAGGAGATGGCAAGAAACCATGAACAGAACTTCCGAGAACTGTGGGATGACTCGAAAAGACCAAATAGAAGATTTCTCAGGATGGATGAAGGCGCGGAAATACAAACCAAAGGAATGTACAAGCTTTTCAATGAAATAATATCAGAAAATCTCCCAAAGCTAGAGAATGAAATGGAGAACCAAATACGACAGCCTTACAGGACCCCAAATGTACAAAATTACAGCAGCCCCACACCAAGGCACATCATAATGAAAATTCCTAACATAGGAATAGAATAGGATAGGATAGAATCTTAAAGGCCGCAAGAGCAAAATATCAGATTATGCATAGGGGGAAAACAATTTGGATCTCAGCAGATTTCTCAACCCAGATCCTCAAAGCTAGGAGGTCCTGGAATAACATATACCAAGCTCTGAAAGAAAATGGATGCCAGCCAAGAATCCTATATGCAGCAAAATGAAGCTTTGGATTTGAACAAGAAATAAAAACCTTCCATGATAAACAAAAGTTAAAAGAATTTGCAACTAGAAAGCCTGCACCACAGAAAATTCTCAGGAAAATATTCCATGAAGTTGTAATGAAAAAAAAAAAAAGTGAAAACCAGCAAAGGGAGGAACTACACTAAAGGAAGAGTCAATCAAAGGAGAAACTAATTCAAATAAAAATTGGAAATAAGCCCAAATGACCAGGAATACAAATCCCATCTCAATAATAACCTTGAATGGTAATGGCCTAAACTCATCAATCAAAAGGCATAGACTGGCAGATTGGATTAAAAAACAAGACCCATCGATATGTTGCCTCCAAGAGACTCACCTCATAGGCAAAGACATCCACGGACTGAAGGTGAAAGGATGGGAAAAATCACACCACTCACGTAGATTGTGTAATCACGCGGAGGTTTCTATCCTCATATCAGATAAAGTGGACTTCAAGCCAAAGTTAATCAGAAGGGACAAGGAAGGACATTTCATACTGCTTAACAGAATTATACCTCAACGAGACATAACAACCGTCAATATTTATGCCCCAAACAGTGGAGCATCCACATACGTCAAACAAACCCTTCTCAATTTCAAGAATCAGATAGACCACCACACAATAATACTGGGCGACTTTAACCCACCTCTCTCACCCCTGGATAGATCCTCCAAACAAAAACTCAATAAAGAAGCTATGGAAGTTAAAAATACAATTGATAATTTAGACTTCACAGACATTGATAGAATTTTTTTTTATCCTTCAGTGACTGAATACACACAGCACATGGATTCTTCTCTACTATAGACCATGTTATGTAAGCTATCGCATATGTTGGCATACGGTTGTAATATTACCTTAACATATGTTTGGCATCTGTAGGGTTATTTTGATAGCTCCCGTTCCATTCATAGTTTTTGTATTCTGACTTTTTTTCTCGATTATGCTTGTTTACATTTTATCAAATTTTAGCTGTATTATTTCTTCTGTTTCATATATTTCCACTCCTACTCTTATTTTTTCCTTCCTACTGCATAATTTGAAAACAGTTTGTTTTTCTCCCTTCTTTCTGGTACAAGTGCTTTCACTTACACGTGTTCATCTGAGTGGTGTTTCATCCCAGAGATACTGACACTTTAAGCTTTTATTATCACTCAGTTCAAAGCACTATTTATTTCCTTTCCTTGTGTTTTCTCCCTTGACCTCTGAGGTATTTGTAAGTGTGCCATTTAACTTTGAACTAGGTGACATGTGGGGGTGGGGTTCTATGTATCTTAAGGTGATTGATTTATAATGCAATAAATCATACAGGAAACAGTCTGCATGATTTCAAATTTAAAAAATGTAATGGAAATGCTTATTTTTTGTTCCAATTAGTTATACATGAGAGCAGAATGCATTTCAACTCATTGTTCACAAACAGAGCACAGCTTTTTTCATTTCTCTGGTTACACACGATGCAGAGTCACACCATCTGTGCAATTATACATGTACATAGGGTAATAACGTCTGTCTCATTCCACCATCTTTCCCATCCTCATATCCCCCTCCTCCCCTCACTCCCCTCTGCCCAGTCTAAAGTTCCTCCATTCTTCCCTTGCCCCCCTCCCCCCATTATGGGTCAGCATCCACAATATCACAGAAAACATTTGGCCTTTGGTGTTTGGGGATTGGCTTATTTCTCTTCGCATGATATTCTCCAACTCCATCCATTTACCTGCAAATGCCATCATTTCATTCCTCTTTAAGGCTGAGCAATATACCATTCTCTTTATCCATCCATGTACTGGAAGGCATCTAGGTGGGCTCCACAGTTAAGCTACTGTGAATTGAGCTGCTATAAACATGATGTGGCCGTGTCACTCTAGTATGCTGACTTTCAGTCCTTTGGGTATAGTCCCAGGAGTGGGATAGCTGAGTCAAATGGTGGTTCCAATCCAAGTTTTCTAAGGAATCTCCACGCTGTTCTCCAGAGTGGTCGCACCAATTTGCAACCCCACCAGCAATGCCGGAGTGTTCCTTTTCCCCACATCCTTGCCAACACTTATTGTTGCTAGTATTCTTGATAATTGTTTTTTATATTGATTGCATTGATTACATACATGTTAAAACTGACCAAACTGCATACTTCAAATATGTGCATTTTATTGCACTTCTGTTTTACCTCAGTAAAGCTATGGGGGTGGGGAAGGCACAATATGCTGCTGTGATGGGTAATGTGAATTGTCAACTTGATCAGATTAAGAGATGCCCAAGAGTAAGAGGCTCCTGGGTGTGTCCATGAGGGTCTTCCAGGAATGATTGGCAGGTAGGAGAGCAAGCTGAGGGGAGGACCCACCCTAACGGGGGTGGCACGTTCCAGTGGTTTTGGGACCAGCATGGAACCAAAAGGTGGCAGAACAAGGAAGCCTCAGCAGACACAAACTCCATTCTTCTCTAGCAAGTGCTCATCACCTGAGAACATCAGATTCCAGCAGGCCCTGACTGACAGCTCTCCAGAGAGTTTCCGTGCCTTTGGTCCTCCACTGGGTGCTGCACCATTGGTCCCTCTGGTTTTGAGGCTCCAGCTTCTTGGACTGAGCAGCCACTAATGATTTCTCCACCTCTCCATCCTGCAGATGGCCACCGTGGGACTAGCCAGCTCATGGTCCTTTAAACCAAAGTAATGAATCCCCTTTTTGCAATTATGCATGTGTGTGTGTGTGTGTGTGTGTGTGTGTGTGTGTGTGTGTGAGAGAGAGAGAGAGAGAGAGAGATCGTTTTCCTTTCTTGGGTGTGGGGAGAGCCAAAAAGAGAAAATTCAAGATTAAAAAAAAAGGAAAAAGAGAAAGGAATCATTAGGCACGAGAGTTAAAGCTGGGAATGGACCAAGAGCAGAAAATTCTTGAGGAATCAGGCAGAGAGGCAGCTACATGGAGCTGTACATGGGAATAGATGTTAGTGTTTCTGCTGTGTGCATTATTTTATGAGACGTTATTTTACTATTAAACAGTGATTTAATCTGGGGGACAGTGTAGTGTATGTTCCCTTTAGTGTTTTGGTCTTTATCTACAGGGTGAGAAAATTATATTTTCTCACCAATTGCCTGTCAGAACTGGGCGTCATCATTGCCTGCTCTTTGCAATTGTTGAGGAATTCCTCCCCCTTTACACATGGGAGTGTTTGCCTGAAATGTTTGCAAATAGTTGATATCCATTATTTCAGGACAAACTGAACTATTACTGATTGATGCACTGTATATACCCCTTCTGTATACTACTTTAGGATATTATTTTCTCACTACGGTCTTTATTTTAAGCCTAAATTCATGGATAAGTTGAACATTGAGAGAAAATGAAAATTCTTAGGGAATAATGGCTACGTCTATAATGTTCAGAGTCATGACTCTCCTAAAGGTGTAGGATTTATGGATGCCTCAGAAAATTAAAAGAGAATATGTATTACTGATTTCAGCTTTTTCCCCATTTACAGGGACAGTGAAATATAACAGAATGTGAACATGAGTTCAGTTTCATTTTTGTGTGTGTAGTTTAAAAATCATGGCATTTTTCCAAAGGCGAACCTGCCTGAAACATATCTCACAATCATCCCAACAGAACACGAAGCATTAATAAAACCAGAGGTCTGGGGGTGTTAGTCCATGGCAATGCACTTGTGCAGCGTGGGGCAGGGCTTGGTTTCCATGTCACAAAAAGGCAAGCAAAATAAATAAATAAGTAGATAAATAAGTAAATATGTAAACAAAAGAGCTGAAGTCAGTCAGTGAGGATAGTATTCCCAAGAATTTGCATTTGATGTTCCAGCTCCATAAATGATGAGAGATCGATGGTTTAAATATCTTCAAGAAGTTTTTAAAATAGTCAAATAATTATTGTCATGTACTATTTCAAAGTTCAGAGTAGTGATGAAACTACTGTCCTGTTGCTTCTGTTCCTCTAGAGAAGCCTATTTAGACTCCTCAGCAAGAATATCAGCAATTTCAGAAGAACCTTTTTAATACTTACTTTGCATCTATACTTAATATAAAAATACCTGAACAAAATTTCTTAGACAATTGAAGTAGTACTGAAGTTTTATTTAGGGGTTCATGCTTTGATTCAGAGGAAAATCCTTTAAATGTATGCAAAATGTCAAAATTCCATTCTCCCCATAATGTGAAATAGTGGCTCATGTTGGGGTACTAACTTATTCATGTAGAAATCATTGCAGGTTAGAAGTGTCTGTATGGAATTTTCTCTAAAAATGTGGAGATGGGCCCAATGGTGTCTGTGTGTAATTCCAGTGACTCAGGTGACTGGAAGAGGAGGATCACAAACTCAGAGTTAGCCTCAGCAACTTAGCAAACTCTAAGCAACTTAGACCCTATCTCAAAAAATAAATGAATAAATAGGGGTGGGATGTAGCTCAGTGGTAATTTGCCCCCCAGTCAAATCCCTAGTTACCTGGCCCAAATAAATAAGAACTTGTGAAGAAGGAGGGTGTATCTGGGGAAAT
This sequence comes from Sciurus carolinensis, assembly GCF_902686445.1. NCBI lineage: Eukaryota > Metazoa > Chordata > Mammalia > Rodentia > Sciuridae > Sciurus > Sciurus carolinensis. The sequence continues at coordinate 129,388,974 of NC_062232.1, read as the reverse complement.
GAAAATAGAAAGCACATGAAAGAAATGAGTTACTCCTCTCCTCCCAATGGGAGTAATATTTTTTATACAGGGAATTGAACCCCGGGGCAGTCTATCACTGTTCTACATTCCCGGTTGTTTTTATTTTGAGAGAGTCACTCCAAATTTCTGAGGGTGCTGCCAAGTTGCTAAGGGTGGCCTCAAACTTGTGATCCTTTCTGTCTGAGCTCCCAAGTTGTTGAGATTGCAAGCATGTGCCACCGTACCTCACACAATGGGAGTTATTTTGTTTTTAATGATTCATGAAAGCTACTTCAGTTACTTAGCAAACTAAATCTTACTTATTCATATTTTTTTCATACCAAGAATTGAACCCAGGGGCACTTAACCACTGAGACATATCCACAGCCCTTTTTATGTTTTATTTTGAGACAGGGCCTTGCTAAGCTTAAGCTGATTTTGAACTTGTGATCCTCCTGCCTCAGCCTCCTGAGCTCTGGGAGTACAGGTTATTTACGTTTTTTAAATAAAATATTTCTAAATGAAATTTTTATGTTGCTAAATATAAAAAGTGAATATGAGAAAAAGCTATGATAATTAATGACTTGAGTATTTAAATGCATGTACATTTAAACTTCCATATGCTTGTTGAGTATTAACCTTGAGAAACGGAGTACTCTAGATCACTTTAGACATAGATCTGAAAAGTTTAGACCATAAATAAGTATACCTATGTGTTAGTAAAATACTTTCAATCAGTTGTAAGGCAGGTGTCATTTGATGGTAGAACAAAACCATGTAAATGAAATCTGGATATCTTAGAGGAAATGACACAACCATAAACCCAAATTTCAGCACTGACATTTTTGTATCTTGTTCAGCTCTGTGAATCATTTTCCACAGTTTAATTCTTTAAATAACACAGATGCAGTTGTGTTTAATAATTTTATAAGACCACAGAGTTGATTTTCTTTTGAAATCATATTTGCATTGGAATTGGCTCTACAAGGCAATGAATCAATATGAAAGGGTACACAGGTAAAATAGAGTTTGTCCTTCTTTTCCTCAAGGAGTAAACAATGTAAATGCCCATGTTTTGAGACTGATATTGATGCACTGAGGCCAAACACAGAATTGAATAATCTTTATTACAATGTACTTGCAAGTGTTAGAGAAAAAGTCTCCATTAGTTCCAAAGGGTTGGAAGTTTGATATGTACAACTTAGTAATTGCTGCTACATACAAAACTGTTTAGGGTTCAATTGGTAGTTAACAAAGAGATAGTCTTCTGTTTAACAAAATGGCAAACATGTACTGAATTATATTAAAATGTCTATTATTGTAGCTAATGTTATATTTGTATCACATAACTTTGGTTTGAATTTTTTCTTCAGAGCCATCAGTATAACAGGGAGTGAAGGGACTTTTCAACGACTGCAACCTCTTGGTGTTGCTGTTTCAAAAAAGGCAATGTAGATAGCTGTTATACATATTTCTACAAGGAAAACATTCCAAGGTTTATATCAATTCTTGGTTTCTGATATTAAATACAAGCTACTTACAGTTTCCCTCATAATCTTTTCCTGCAACTCAGCCATTTCTTTTTTCACTTTACTTTGTTCACCAATAAAAAGGCTTTCATGATACTCCTCCAGGTTGTTGATACTCTAAAACAAAAAAAGCCAACTTTAGTTAGAAAACTAGACTTCTTATCTCATATTCCAAATGTGTAAATTAAATTTCAAAAGTAACAGCTTTTGGTATTCAAAGAGTTTGCTATTAGTTCAAATTGAAATTATAATTAATACATGCAGATATAAATACCCACTTAAGTTTTTTTTGCAGTGCTGAGCATTGACCCTATGGATTCACCATGGTAGGTAGATTCTCTGCCACTGAGCTGCATCCTCAGCCCCAAGAATTTTTTTAAATGTCAGACTGGAGTGGAAGAATATTTATATGAGAAGAATGACAGTCATGTACTTAGTTTACAAAAATGGGTTGGTGAGCAGTTGTCAACATGGAGCAGAGACACAAAAAGACTAGCAGAACTGCATCATGAAGTGCAACATTTCTTAACAGGATAATGACTCATTTGTTATCACTAACAGTTTATGTGACATGATTTTCTTAGAATAAAACAGGCTATCATATGATCTCTTCAAATGAAGAAAACTCATCTTTTTAATCTTTATCATCCATTCATTAAACAGTGACATCCAATATACTCTGGAAAAAGTACTGGGTTACATGCTGAAGAAGAACTGAAAAATGACTGTAGTCTTCCATATTCCTATGACATAAGCAAACATATAAACAAATAATACAAAAAGTTTAAAATAGGCATGGAAGAGTAACTTGTTGGGGTATGTAACTGACAAGAGAGATTCATTGTGAATTATTGGGCAAAAGAATAAAACTTCAATAGATGAAGAAAAGAAGTTAAAATTATTATAGGGCAAGAACATAAGAAAAATAAGGAAATGTAATAGTGAGTTACTGCAAAGGAAGGTATCATCCTGGAGGGATGGGAGGAAAGAAAGGATGCAGCAAATAGGAAGGGTATTTGGATAACGGAATTAAGAAGGGGAAGCCACTGATTGTTTTGGAAGGACAGACCATGTTGTAGGAAGATGATACCACACAGACTCTTGAAGGATGGACTGAGAAGAGAGAACTGAGAAAGAGTATCACAAGCAGGGAACTAGGGCAGCAACAGCAGGAATAAAAGGTTCACTGAATGGCCTAGCATGGACATGGGCAAGGTTCTGGGTTCAATCCTCAGCACAGGAAAAAAATACAACTGCAGGGACAAGAACTAAAGGACCTACTGATTAACTGGATGGAAGGATAATTAACTTCAGGAGGCTAAATAATAAAGTTCCTGCCACAAGTAGTAACATTTAGCAATAACATTTAGAAGAAAACTGTTCTATTCACTTTTTCACACCAATTCATTAATGGTTCTAAGGGAACATTAGAGCTGCATGTTCTCAACTTTTAAGATCTTTCTAAAGAACTGGTTGGAATATAGATGACTCTGAAGTTCCTGAAAGAATTTTTAGAATAACTTAATCATTTACTGAAAATACCTCAATTAGTTATGAAGAGTGACATTTTCATATGCATTTTAGTGGGACTATTAAAAAGAACCCCTCAAAGGATTCCTTTAACTCCTAAATAATATGGAGCTATATGAAGAAGAGGTCAATTTTACTGAGGACAATTAGCTGATGTGCAAATGTGACAGCAGAAAATTCTCGGTATACAAAGGGTTAATCTTCCACCTGCTTTTTCATTCTGGTAATCATCTGATTACAACTTGGAACATAAAAACATTATTATTCATGAATAATTTTAAAAGTAAATATGCCATAGAACACTCATGAACTACACTAGAAAATCAGAGATACTGAGTAGTTCTATTTGCCTACTTCTATTTAATGAAAGCTGTCCACAGAAGAGAAGCAAAAGAAAACTTGAAATGTTTCATAGACTTGCTACTCTCCACTACATATTTATCAATTTGAACATAAAGACATCATTACAGTGTTAATAAAGCATCAATTTTATGGATGATATGCATATTTCTAGGTAAATTTCCCAATTTTACTTCTTCTGTTTTAAATAACTTTCACAACTATTGATTTCTAAAATTAAACACTTAACATTTATGATAATTCTAGAAAAATAAATTTGAAAGAGTTTGATTAACAATTTTTAAAGGTATAATCAAAGTGTTTTACCATAAATTCAGAAAAAACTGGTCTTTTACTTCTACATATACATTGTATTTCATGACAATGTACTGTTTACCAAATATAATAAAACAGACCTTTAGCAATTGCTCATATAAATTTTTAATTTCTTTAACTTTCTCACGCTGAATAATCCTAGTTTGAAGAAAAAGCTTTCTTTGCTCTTGAAACATATTCTGAAAAGATAAAATGAAAAGTGATGAAATTTGAATAAAATTTAATATTTAATAAACAAATCTACAAATCTCAGTTGAAGGAAATATACTTTAAATCAATGTTAACATTTGTTTTAATATTTATGTCCAAATTTAAATAATTGTTTCACCCCTAATAAACCAAAACAAAACAATATAATCACTTTTGTATGAGTCACTTAATATGACATTTTCTTACCAAAATTCAAAATAACTGTATTAATTACAGATCTCAAATTCGACAGATGACCCTTCTAATAATCTGTTAACCACAAGCAGGCAAAATCTATAGTCCTACCTAACAGAAATTAAGTAGGAAATATTCCTTCTTATCCAATATTCAAAAAGAATACTAATTCCTGCTCATTTCAATATACACATAGCTGGAACTTCCAATGATGCAGGCCTCTCTGTTCTTGGACCTAGTCTTCAGCGATAATTTTAAACTGTTCCCTACTTGCTACTAACAAAATCAAACTCTAGACTTTTCATGCTCAATAACTGCAGAATCTACCTAATACAAATAATAACAAAGATATACAGGAACCTTATGTTAAAGACACATTTTAAATTAACTCATCAAAACAGAACTCAATTTAATACTCAAAACAACTCCACGAGGTAGATACTCTTAGTATGTCCTCTTTCACTAAAAAGGAAACAGAGGCACAGAGATAATAATTTGCTTGTGGTTTCACAGTGAGCAACTAACTGGAATACATTTGGATCTCACACAGTGGGATTCCAGAGTGCAGGCTCTAGACCACTGTACTGTACCATATCTCTATTTTCACAACATCCAACCACTACTTTCCTACATTTGTAGGTCACTCTCTTCAGTACTGTGGTTCAGTACTCTTAAAGGACCTAATTTCCCTTGAATAGAGCACTTTTCACTGTCCAATAAGCCATCCCCATGTCCTCACATTCCTCAGTCCCACCTGACATTCCACAGTCAGTCATCAGACACCCATCCTTGCCTATACAACATGACCCTGTCTCCCTCCATCAATGTACTTGGATAAACCTGAACCTCTCAAGTCCAAATCTCTACCTGTTCTGCCAAGCCATGCTGCCTGCTCTCTCTATAAAGTCATGATCACTATGTCATAAACCTAAATTGGACCCTACCTCCTCTTGACATTTCTATTTTCCTTGTCTGTCCACTGAACCACTCTCAGGAAACAATTCCCTGCCTTCTCTTTTGCCCTGAAAGCGGCATCTGCTCTCCATTCTTACTCCCAGCTGATGACCTCACCAACTTGCTGAAGAAACACAAGCAATCCCAAGAGGACGTCCTGTCTCCCATCACCACATCTTCCACCCACCTTTGCCCAGCTAGCCTTATGTCCTCTATCCTTGCTCCTGAATTTTTGCATGAACTATTGCTACTTGAGATTTTGATACAATCGATTACTCATAAATCCAAGCCTGATACCAACAGCTAGTTTTTCCTCTTGCTCCTCAGCTTTCTGTACATCTATGTCCCACTGTTGAAACAAAGGCAGAAATTGCTGAGAATACTTGTAATGAAGATTCTGCCTGTAAAAAGTAATAATGAACATGGTCATATTGCATAAAAGTATGAAAAATTATATTCAAAACAAAAATGATTTGACATAACTTATACTATGAAAGGAAAATAAAGTGGCTGAAATGTTCTCATGGGAAAGAGAAAGGTAAAACAATTTACTCCCAATATAAAAGTATTTATTCCTAAGTGACTACAGAAAAGCTAGCTCATATGCTTAATATCTTGAAAACTGAGGACTACAGTATAAATTTTCCACAAATATTTAATTGGTCTAAAAGCAGTTTAATTTTCCCTTCCTCTTACTAAATAACATATAGATTCTGGCATTAGAAGGTAGATTTAATGTGGATGACATATCCATTCACCCTTCCAGAGAGGAATATTTCACTTAACTATTTTTCCAGGTTGGCACAATTAATTTTGCAAAAAGAACAGTGAATGAAATAGGGAAATGAGGGGAGAGAACAGGACAGGGGGTGGGAAAGATGGTGGAATGAGAGTGATATCATTAACCTAAGTACTTGTATGATTGCATGAATGGTATGAACTCTACATCATGTACAACCAGAGAAATGAATAGTTGTGGTCCATTCATGTACAATGAATCGAAATGCATTCTGCTGTCATGTATAACTAATTAGGACAAATAAAAATTAAAATTAAAAAAGAATAAAAACTTTAAAAATAGTTACAAATTAAATAAGAGTCTAGCTAAAAATACTGTAACATTAAAAATATTATTTGCAATATAAGATTACCTTTTTCTATATAACTGAATACTGTTAACACAGAATTGAAGATTGGGCATTTGTCTTATATTCAGTTAATGTATTATAATAAATGTATATAAATCAACTTTATAGGGGAAATATTGTCAAAAGAGGTCATCTTCAGTATCTTCTAGGAAATACATTTCAATTCTGTCAAACTAAGGTACTAAAACTAATGAAAACTATGTTTAGAAAAAATCAAGCAAAATGCTTTCTTTGTGGTATTAGAGATTGAACCCAGAGGCCCTCTATCACTGAGCCATATCCCCAGCCCTTTTTATGTTAAGACAGGGTCTTGGGAAGTTGCTCAGGCTGCCCTTGAAATTTCAATCCTTCTGTCTTAGCCTCCCATGTTGCTAGGATTATAGGTGTGTGCCTCCACACCCAGCCACGAAACACATTTTTAATTAGAGATTCTAATAAATGCACAATGATAATGAGAGTGTGAAGTTTTATGTACAAATGAATAGTTATATATATGTATGTATCTATCTATGTATCTACACACACAAACACACACCAGAATTGTGGTTCCAAAAAAGCCAACAATTTTACCTTTGCTCTTGTTGTATTTTACGAATATGCTCAATATTTTCATTAATGATTTTGAGAGAAGCATCTGTATTCATTTCAAACCGTTTTCTTCTAGCAAGAAGAGCTTGTGTGATATCAGCTACATATAAAACAAATTTTCATTAATTTGCTGTTGAAAATTGCTTTGCTACCATATTTTCATACCCATATGGGAAATGTTGGTTCAGCAATATTGGAAAGACATTTAAAATTTACAAAACAGACATCACTTCAAAAAGCAAGATTGGGCTGGGATTGTGGCTCAGTGGAGCACTTGCCTCACACGTGTCAGGCACTGGGTTCAATCCTCAGCAACACATAAAAATAAATAAAATAAAGCTAATGTGTCCACCTACAACTAAAAATGTTTTTTAAAAAAATAAGATTTGCTCACTTACATTCTATGAACATATTCAGGTAACAGTAATACAATTCTCATTTATCCAACTATGGAGCATATTTAAATTAGATAAAAATTCTAACAGTCAAAATAATTTATATTTTTAAAAATGTGTATAAAGCACAAAGAAAGAAATTAATTTCCTCATGAGAAGCATTAATGATTCAAATTTTATACTTTATCAAATATCCTCTAATTCAAAGGACACTCCTGGGATGGAATATTGTTAGAAATCATTTGATAAAACACACAAAAGTACTTTACATAAAAAGTCTCTCAAAAGGACAGAAATATACTATAAGAAAATTATTTTTAAACAATTCAGTGGGTGATGCTTATAACTATATTTTACTAAGAGACAGTGTTCATGGTTATAAAAATTCCAGATTACATAAGTAAATAAATATATATAAGAGCACTTTTGAAATATTTTCATGGATGCTTTTAAAGATGTTTATTTGTAACTGCTGTGTTTCATAAAATATTAATTGTACAAGGTAATGCTATACTAAGGATGTGACTTTACATCAAGGATCTACTATCAATAGATATTTATCAATACTCATAGTGTCCACCTATAACAAATGATTAATTGCACACCTCACAATACAAGCACTTTAGCATCAAATAGACCAAAGCTTTCAAAACATAATCCTTTGTATGAATTATCTCTGTAGCAGAGTCAAAAATTGATAAACATTCTCTGTTAACACTATGGACTCTACATTCTAAATAAATAACAAAAATTTACTCAGATTATTTATTTATTATTTATTTATGGTACTGGGGATTGAAGTCAGGGGTGTTTTACTACTGAGTTACATCCCATGTCTTTCTTTAAAATTATTTTGAAACTGGAGCTAACTTAAGTTGATGAGGTTGGCCTTGAACTTGTCATCCTTCTACCTTGGCTGCCTGAGTTGCTGGGATTATAAGCCTGTGCCAACACACCTAAAAGAGTGTGGTTGACAATTAACCAGCAAATAGAAAATTTATGAGTTTTTGGATGCAATCATGCATTTTTTTACTAGGTATAAAAGTTGTCTTCATCTTTTTACTACATGACTCATTATTCTAAAAATACTAACAGCTATTTAAGAGGACGTCCTTAGCACTGGTACTCCAAAGATAAAAACTTAAGAAAGTCATAAAATTAAGTAAAATTGATATTCAAAATTGATATATCACTAAAAGACAATCTATAATTAAACAAAATTCTATATATGAGGAAAAAAGTCTGTAGGCAGAATTCTGTAGGCTAGTGATTATTAATAAAACCTGAGGTAACACTTGTATGGTTAAACAAAACTTTTTAATTACATAATATCTTCCAAAGCATACCTCCAACTTCCTGTAACATCTTTTGTACATCCTCCCTGTAAGAAAATGACAGAAAAATTTTTAATGAGGCAAAAAGATTGTTGCTATGGAAGAAGAATCCTAGGCCATTAAGGACAGCTAGGTGATGTGTGAAAAGAGGGCCAACTTTCCTTACATTTCCCTATGCAGCGCAGAGGGCAAGAATTGCTATAAACACATTACCCCACATCTTGCTCGTGTCCTTCTGTCAAAGAACTCTCCTCCCAACTGTCATCAACTCCCGAACTGCTTGCTGCATTGAAAAGAGAGAGGAAAGATACTTTTGAAGGACGCGTGCTGTTTCGAGGGCTCCTGCAGGAGAAATCCCCTTCCCTGTGCGATCTCCCCTGGCTCCTCAGGCCAAGGAAAGGTTCCTGGAGCAGATGACAGACAGACAGAGGTGGAATCCCTTGGGTGCAGGTCAGGGCCTGGGACCACTTTAAGCAGGCATCTGTGAAGGGCCAAAGTGGGGGTGGGGGGTAGAGCACGTCCGGCACCTGGGGCAAGCGGGAAGTGAGGGCTGCAGGGGCCCAGGGGAGCGGGAAAAGGGGAGCAGGGCCTTCTCGGCGCTGGAAACTGGAAACGTGGGGCGGCCACAACCCAGGACCAGGGGGTCTCCATCCGCCCAAGGGCTGCACCTGCCCGGCGGGAGGGGCACCAGCCGCCCCTGGGGCGCGCAGAGCGGAGCCTCCCCGCTGGAGGGGCCCCCTGGGCCAGGAGCCTTTGTCACCTGGGCAGTCGAAGTCATAGACGGACAGGTCCGGAGCCTCCACCGGGGCCTTGGCAGCTCTCCCCAAGCTCTTCCTTGCCGTGGGCGCCATGGCCGTGGCCACCCGCGCTGCACCGACTCTGGAACCTCGAGAGGGCAGGGACGCACTAAAGAAGGCGGGAGGAGTCAGAGGAGCCACAGGGCAACGGGTGTCTGGCCGGAGAAGGGCGCGGCCGCGTGTCCTGGGGCGCGCATGCGCGCTGGAGCCGGGCGGGACCTGGAGGATGGCGGCCGGGTCGCGTCCCTACACCTCCTGATGACCAGGGTCCCGTCCCGTCCCGTCCCGTCCCGTCCCGTCCCGCTGCGGGAGGGCTGGGTGTGGAGCCCCACCAGCCCCGCTCCCCTCCATCTCAGGCCCCTCGGTGGTTCTCGCCACTCCGGTCCCGAAGCCCCGAGGCCCCGAGGCCCCGAGGCCCCGAGGCCCCGAGGCTCCCAGGCCGGCGGCCGCTGTGGAGGACAGACCCTGAGGGCAGACGGAGGCCCGGCCCACACACTACAGGACTCCCCAGCCAGGTCCGTGGGAAGGGAGCCCTCTGCAGGCACCCGACCTGCATGCACACCCTCGGGAGGACACTGCCCCTGTCCGTGGTGCAAGTCCCAGGGGCGCCTCAGGGGCCCCGCGCGTGCCCTGCTGACGGGCGGCCGGGCCCGATCCTCCCGCCTCGGCCTCCAGCCTCGCCCACACCCTCCGGACATCCCATCGGGGCCGCGCGCCCGGGCCGCCCTCGGGGCCCTCTCCCACCCCAGCCCGGGCGATGCCGGGCGATGCCGGGCGATGCCGGGCGATGCCGGGCGACGCCACCTCACACCTCGGCCGGGGCCCTACCCGCGATCCACAGCGTCCGCCCCCGCGCAAACGCACGCCGATCCCACCGCCCCAGGCCCGGCGCCTCACCGCGGGGTCCACGACCCCCACCCCTCACCCAGCTGGGCGACCCGCGACCGCGACGCTCCTCTGAGGGCCTCGGCCTCCTGCGCGTGTCAGCAGCCCGCCGGTCCTCTGCCGGCGCCTCGCTCGCTGATTGGCTGGCGCCCTGCGCATGCGGGAGGCGGGGCCGCGCGGAGCCACGCCCCCAGCAGCTCCGCCCCGCCCCTCCAGCGGAGGCCTGGTGCAGCGCAGTTGGGCGCTGCTGCTCGCGGGGGCCCTCTGTCGCCAAGCCTTCGCATCGCCTCAGCCCGGCTCCTGACCCCTTGAGCGCAGGGCACGCACAGGAGGGTTGCGGACCTGCCCCTCAGCGGGAAGCACAGACGACCACTGGGCAGCACCTACCGTGTCCCTCTGCCGCCTTCCCTCCAGTCTTCCCTGCAGGAGAGGCGCCCTGGCGGGTGAACCTGGTGCCTCGGGCAGCCCTTCCCCTATTCAAAGATGTGGCGAAAGGCCTGCTGGAACCTGAGTACTTACGCAGCCAGGCCGTCCTTTCCGCCCCTTTGCGGCATCACCGCTGATGCTCTTGTGTTACACATGCTCTTCTGCCACTTCCACTTTCGTTCAACAGTGGCTTCCCACCAATGGTAGACTACTACACTACCATGCTAGTGAACTACTGCTCCTCCCCCCCTGCGCTTGTGTTCCCTGTGGCGACCTGTGCCACTGTGGGTACACCAGGGCTCTTCAGCCCCTTTCTGGTTAGTGTGCTGCAAGGCAGGGCTCCTGTGAAAGGGTTGTTACTGTTATTTCAATTACATATCGTTCCTTTGTTGAGAAGCACTTTTTAGTGAAGCCATCCTTTTTGTTGATTCTTAATTTTACCTCTTGGGCTTTCAGAGACTTAAGAAAGTCAGTTCCTAAGCCAACATGAGGAAGATTTGAACCTACTTTTTCTTCTATTAAGGTCTCTGGTCTAATTCCTAGGTCCTTGATCCACTTTGAGTTGAGTTCGGGGCAGGGTGAGAGACGGAGCTTTAGTTTCGTTTTGCTGCTTATGGATTTCCAGTTATCCCAGCACCATTTGTTGAATAGGCTATCTTTTCCAATGTATATTTTTGTCACCTTTGTCTAGTGTGAAATAACTGTATTTATATGGATTTGTCTCTGGGTCTTCTCTTTTGTCTTCTCATTGGTCTTCATGTCTATTTTGGTGCCAGTACCAAGCTTTTTTTGTTACTATTGCTCTGTACTATACTTTCAGGTCTAGTAACATGAAAAAAGAGCCTATAGAATGGGGGAAAATCTTTACCACACGCACCTCAGATAGAGCACTAATCTCCAGGATATATAAAGAACTCAAAATACCTAACAGCAAAAAAAAAAAAAAAAACCACAAATGACCTCATTAATAAATGGGTTAAGGTCCTGAACAGACACTTCAGAGAAATAGAAATACAATTGATCAACAAACATATGAAAAAATGTTCATCATCTCTTGCAATTAGAGAAATGCAAATCAAAAGTGCTGTAAGATTTCATCTCGCTCTAGTCAGAATGGCAATTATCAAGAATACAAGCAATTATAAGTGTTGGTGAGGATGTGGGGAAAAGGCACACTCATACATTGCTGGTGGGACTACAAATTGGTGCAACCACTCTGGAAAGCAGTATGGAGATTCCTCAGAGAATTTGGAATGGAATCACCATTAAACCCACTCCTTGATTTATACCCCCAAAGCCTTAAAATCAGCATACTACAGTGACACAGCCACATCAATGTTTATAGCAGCTCAATTCACAGTAGGTAAGCTATGGAACCAACCTAGATGCCCTTCAACAGATGAATAGATAAGAAAAATGTAGTACATATATACAATTGAGTATTAATTACTCAGTCTTAAAGAAGAATGAAATTATGGCATTTGCAGGTAAATGAATGGAGTTGGAGAATATCATGCTGAGTGAAATAAGCCAATCCCAAAAAACCAAAGGCTGAATGTTTTCTCTGACAAGTGGATGCTGATCCACAGTGCGGGGTGGGGGGTGGGTAGGGAAGAATGAAGGAACTTTAGATTTGCAGAGGGGAGTGAGTGGAGGGGTGGGGCATTTGGAATGGGAAGGACAGTAGAATGAGACAGATATTATTACCCTATATCCCTGTGTGATTACACAACTGGTGTGACTCTGCATCATGTTCAGTAAGAGGAATGAGAAGTTATGCTCCATTTGTTTGCAATGTGTCAAAACGTGTTCTACTGTCATGTATAACTAATTAGAACAAATGTTAAAAGTTATGTTCACAAAACATTTTGTTGAATGAAAAATAAAAATAAAAAATAAGTTAAATATTGTTTTTCAATCAGTATAGGATGCAGTTTGTAAGACAAATAAGTTCTTGATCTCTATGGTATGATACTTTCTATAATTAAACATGTATGTATTATACACTTTAAATTTTGTTCAGATGGTAAATTGCCATTTATGTGTTATTTTTCTTCCCAATATAAAGGAGAGTTGAAGTATAACTTCCGCACTTGAGGCCTCTGCTTATTACCTTGTTTATGCTGATAGTTTCATGATTGTACGCATATTATCAAACTCAATGTTGTATCTATTAAATATATACATTGTTTTGAATATCAATTACACCTCATTGTAGCTATTCAATAAAATTTAACAAGGCAATGCAAGATCCTGAGAGTAAAAAAAATCCCACTCCCAAAATATTTTCCTGGTTTCAATACTTTTGTTACTTTGCAGGACATAATTTTCAAAAATTGCTTCACTGAGGTCTAACTGACCTACAGCAAACTGTACAACATGTACCCTTTGTATATAAGAGATCATAATTATAATTTTTAGCAAATTCTGGTGGTTCTTTTTCACATCTCTGACGTTTTTATCTACAGTTGAGTGCCTTCTTTACATGTCTGATATAGTGTGGAGTACAGTCCACAGAGCCTAGGGAGTATAACCTAGATTTCAAAAAAAGGATTCTGGCAATAAAGCCATGGACTTGGAACCCCAGCGCTGGAAAGGCATGGGGCCCAGACTGAGAGATACTGCAGGGGCAGGGCCATATAAAGAGAACAGGTAGGTCTACCAGGAAGCACAGTGGCCCAACCTCTGCCCTACTAACTGTGTGGGCCAAACTGCCTCCTCAGTGTCCATACAGTAGACCTCAGCCTCACGGAGACTGGAGGGTAGAGCACTGAGTGAAGAAGGATTTTTCTTGACCCTTGAGTTCTAAAGGCATTTACCCCCATTGGATTTTTGACTGAGTTCAGATCTATTACTCCTTTCTTTCCTATTTCTCCCTTTTAGAATGTGAATGTGTATCCTGTTGAGACAAAAAGAAAGGCCTGATTTCTCAATCATGTCTTTATTCTTTAATGAGAAGCAGAATAGTCCTAATTATGCCACCTGTTTTCTTTAAACCTTGTAATATGGCTTTCCTACAGATTCTGCACAAAATGCCCAACTCTGATATTCCTGGGGTGGCAATATGGAGCACTTCTGCCATCTTTTGTGAACCCAGTGGAAACAGAGTCAAGATGCATGAGAGGATCACCATAGGGAGCACAGTGCCTGGAGCTGAGCAAAGATCAAATGAGATGTGCGCAGAAATTCTGTGCCATGTGCAACAGCCCTCAGTGCACCTGCATGAACTGCATCTGAGAAGATACAAGCTTTCTTCCTTACTTTCTCCAGGAGTGAGTTCAGGAACTCTTTTCTGTGTGCTGTCTCTCTTGTGCTTGAGCCAAAGCCCTAATAAAACCTCGTTCAGATGAAATTACTTGCCTCTTCATTATTTCTATCTTTAATTGAGCAAAAGAACCCAAGGTTGCACGGTACCATTAAGAGCTGTGCTGACTGGTATCAACATTGGCCACTCTGGTGGGATTCCCATTTTATTAGAACCTAATGAAGAGGACAAACAGTGATGGAAATTGTGACTGGGAAGCAACCAACTAAATCTTTGTTTCAGCATCATCTTGATTGGTAGTTTCTGCCCTGGCTGTCCCCTGCAGTATGGTTCCCCTTGTCCAAATGATACTTTGTCCTTACCCTCTATGTCCCCATCCTCTATTCTGTAGTCAGCTTTTCTTCTTCCTTTTTCTATTGAGCCTGTTGTCTATTGTCTTAGTTTGGGTTTGTCATCTTTACTACGGGTAGACATCCACAGAAAGGATAGATTGAGGTTACAACAGCTCCAGGCCTCATCGCCCTGGTATTGCGAACTACCACTCAAGTTGTACCTCTCCAGAGTCACCGCAGGCTGTTTTAGTTTTGGATATTCTGAATTTGGTGTGTCCCTGTTTTGGGTGTGTTTCTGATTTTCTCTGTTATTCTTCTCCCACCTCTCCACTCTTACCTGTTCCTCTTTGTAAGCACCTTTAGCAGGCTTCCTGGGATTGGGAGTGGTCACACATCTGCTCCCAAGCCCTATCCATGACCTGGAAATTAGGAAAGCTAAAAAATGTACTTCAAATCATAATATATAAATAGATTAATGGACAAAGAAAATATGACTTCTCAACTGAAAATGGTGGAGACACTGAAAAAAGTTCACCTTTCACCTAGTGCAGGGCAAAATAATTGTTATGTAAAAACCAATTGATCAATTGTGGTTCAGCTACAGGTGAATTCTATGAAACTGTATGTAGATGGTGTCTCTGCTTAGGCTTTTGGAGAGCATGTAACTCTACACATCAAACTATGATATGATGGTTTAGGTGACAGCCCAATGGTAAATTGGAGAAAAGGGGCTGAGAAATATCAGGCACCAGCCCCCTCCTCATTTCAGTAAACTTTAACCACTATACCTTGAAATACAAACAGAACTGAAATGTCTGTAGTTATTGCAGTTTCTGAAGGGAGTTAAGTCTTACAGAAGTTAAAGATTGGTTCTCCAACTGGGATTTCTTATTCTGTAGTCTTACTTTCTGAGTAGTCACCTGTTTGTTGTGTTTTTCCATTTCTATTTGACCTCTAACATAAAAGACAACTTAGCAAAATCACTCTTCTAGTTTACTTCCTGATGTTTTTCTTTAAAATAAGTAGGTTTAGAGGCTCAATGATGAAAGCTCAGTAACCTCTATCTTCTGGAAAAATTTGGCATTTCTAGCCTACAGCTGGAATCCTAAAATCTCTCTTAAAAAGAAACACTTGTCTAGAGCAATGGTAGAAAGTGATTGAAAGTTAGCTGTTCTTCTCTCCTCTTCTGAGATGAAAGACTAGATTTTCTTAGATGAATAATATAAAAGAAATTTGTAGATTATTTTTGAATTAGATTTCCTTGAGGGAAGGAAACATCCTTTGTGATGTTGGTGAAGAACAGAATTAAAAGTGATCTTCAAGCCTTGTATGATTTTAATCCCCCTCAACATTAAGTTAAGGTGTTAATCTTACATAGAAAGTAGTTTTCTGATTTGAAGATACTTTAAAATTGTGAGATGATGCTCATATAACACTTGGATGTGGAATTTGAGATATATTACCTCATTTAGAGCTACGCAGATGTTGCCAGGCACATCTGAAAGCACTTTTGTGATAGGTGAATGATCAGATGAACCAATTTTTTGGTTGGAATAATGAGAAAACCACATCTGGCTGGACAGATACTGGTTATGTGGAACAGTATGAAAAATATTGTAAGCTTCCCCTTGGGTTTATCAGGAAATACAAAAACCATGTCTGTGACAGAAAACAGAATTGGCATCTTAGTGTCATCTTAGTTCTTTAAGGACATAATAGGTTATGGTGACCTTTAGCTTTTGGCCATCAACTCTATAGGCAAGGGAAAGCCTCCCAGTACTCCAAAGGACTCATGTTTAGGGTGCCTAATTACCAACTGGTATCAATTTAAGTTAGGTGGCCACAAAAAAAAGAAACTGATTTCTTTTTGCAACATTGCCTGGCCTGAATACAAATTAGGAGAACAAGAATATTGGCAGAAAAGGAGTCTTTAAATTACAATATTATCCTCCAGCTTAATCTTTTCTGTAAAAGAGAAGAAAATAGAGGTGAATTTCCCTATGTCCAAGCCGGTATGAAATTATATTAGGATCCTGACCTAAGAAACTCCTGAAAGGTCTATGTGGCTACAAGCCCCCTAGGACTATAGAACCTGACCAAGACATCCTGACTGATACCTCACTCCAAATGGTGCTTTGTCATCAGTCTTAGCTCCCTTTGAATAATCCTGCACTTCCTATACCCAACACAGAAACCTACAGTACCTCCTCTGGTGCCATCTTCTCTGTCTCCTGAACCAACTGACAACTCATTCTCTCCAGTTCTTTCCCCTCATCTGAGTCAAGGACCTCTTCCTCTTGGCATCTCAGACTGTCTACCCCCACCATTCCCATCTTCAATGGGATTGAAGTCAGGAAACAAACTGGCAGATTTGGGGATGGATTCCTTGAGTTGAGCTTGACTTTTTCTTGACTTAGAGGGATGTGATTGCCATAATAACACATTATCACACTTCTGGTGAATAGGAAGGTATCGCGCTCCCTCTGGCCGCAGAGAGAGACACGACAAACGTCTGAAGCTTTGGAAGTTTATTGTGCACAGTCCCTCTCCTACACTTCTCTTACTCCCAGCTTCCGCGCACTCCCAGCTTCTCTTCTCTCAGCTTCTACCAGCTTCCGCGCACTCCCAGCTTCCAGCTCAGCTTCAGCCTCCGCCTCCGCCGCTTCTTCCGCTTCTGCCTCCTTACTCTCCCACCCACCAGGCTTATATACACTTCAACCAATCAGGGGAGAGTACACGAGGTAAACGCGGACAGCTGCAAGCATAGGATAGGTACACGAGGGGGGCATGCTCTAGTCACATCGTTAACTAGCCAATCATTGGAATTCGCTGGTTGTTTACTGTATAGCTGGCCGCTTTTGGCTCAGCGTCAGGCGCCATCTTGACCATGCCCAAGGCTGGGGGTCCTGGAAACCCCGACAGATCCCCCTTCTTTACTATTAAACTAAGGCTCGGGACCGTGTCTGTCTTAGGCTGAGTGGTCAGCATATGTCCTTACCCGTCATCAGAGCCTGCAGAGCATGCTGCAGCTCCTGTCTTAGGTTGGTACACAGCCACCTCCTTCATTACCCGTCTTTGACTACCGGTCCAGCATCAAGAGCCATACTAATGGGGGGCTGTCAGCCTTTAGGGCGGTCATGGCCTGATGAAAGATAATTTGATCTCTCTATTGGCTAGCTTGTAGATGCATGCCAAAACGAATGAAGAGAAGGAGGCCAAGGCAGAGGAGTACAACCATAACTCCTAAGCCTGCCCGCTGTTTGACAAATCTATAAACAGAAGAAAAACCATATAGCCATATTAAATACAGAAACAATATACATCCCAGTAGTGTTACAATACGGGCAACACAAACAGCTTTCAGGGAATAAACGCATCCCAGTCCCAAAAGTTCTTGCAAGGTATCCACTTGTTCTTATAATGAGTCCACTCTCTGATAGAGTCTCTATGGTCTGTAAGGCTGCAGCTGCATTCTCGGCCAAATGATCGTTGTTATGGTTGTGTCAATGCTGCTACTGCAAGGACTGTGATGACAATGATCACGGCTGTTGCAATGTCAAAGCCTCTCCTGCTTCTCGACAATAGCACTGGCAATTCTACATCTGCAACAGAAACTAGGACTGGTAGGAAGATAGAAATGTGCAAATTGCACGGGTGGCAAAAGAACCATTCCAGCATTGTGAGAGATAGCACACGGTTAGTGAACAGTTAAGAGGTGTTATTAGAAATGTTAGTTGGTAGAAACATAAAAGGGAGGAAATACACAAGCTGACGTGGGAGAAAAAGCAATATCACAGCTAGGGTCAGCAGAACGAGTTGCTCTACTCTGGGTCTGATTTGTAGTATGATTCCAACGGCAAAGTGCAAGAATTCCTCCTGTTAAAGCAAAGAAAGGCTAGAGATATCCTTGTTACCAAAAACAGCACAACCTGAAAAATCATCAGTAGAATTGACAGGCTTGTAGAGGAATTGGTGAAAAACAAGAAAAGAAAGGATAAAAAATGTGTTAGTTAGAAGTGAAAAATATGGCCAGGCTAACAATGGCCCATAGGTTCCGGGTTTGCCTTTCCGTCTGAGTTTTTGTTATTGGAGGAAGGCTCAGACTTGCCATTGCGAGGAGGAGCAGCATCACTTGCATGCTGTAAAACTCTGATTAGCCTTTCTGGAATCCAGACTGGAGTCTGTTGATCCTGTGGGAAAATACAAACAGACCCTCGGACCCAACGAAGGACTGGATCCGGTCCTTTCCAACAACCTGTCAGGATATCTTTCCATTTTGCCCATACTTGAGGAGTATTATGGGGATTATAATGTCAATCAGCTGCAGAATGGCCGTCCCTATCCAGAGTTAAGAAATTTAGAATGAAAAGAACTAAATTAAGTTTATCTTTAGGAGACTTGTAGGAGGCTCCTATTCCCCCTTTTTGTTTATTTAGACAATTTTTTAAAGTAAGATGTGCTCTTTCCACAATGCCCTGTCCCTGAGGATTATAGGGGATGCCAGTAATTGATTGGATGTTAAATGTTTGTAAAAACAACCGGAAGCTTTTGGAAGTATAAGCAGGACCATTATCTGTTTTAATAACTTTAGGTATGCCCCAGCCAGCAAATGCTTGTAGGCAGTGTTGAATGACATCTTTTACCTTTTCTCCAGAATGAGCGGAAGCCATAATGACCCCTGAAGCAGTGTCTACTGACACATGTACATACTTAACAGTACCAAATTCAGAAATATGGGTTACATCCATCTGCCAAATATGACCAGGCAGCAGTCCCCTGGGGTTAACTCCAAAGGATTGTACTGGGATTAAAGGAGCACAATGTTGACAATTTTTTACTATTTGTCGAACCATACATTTAGATATAGGAAATTTTCTGCTCAAAGTAGTGGAATTTACATGGAATTTTTCATGAAAGAGTTTTGCTTGTTCCTCTATGGAAAAAACAAAAATTGATTTGGTGGCCATATCTACCAAGTCATTAGCATTGGCCAAAGGTCCTGGTAAATTAGAATGAGCTCTAATATGTCCTACATAGAATAGATGTTTACGCTGTAGGATAAGGTTTGTAGCGTAGTAAAATAAGAAGCTACTGTGGATATGGAAGAAATATGGGGTATCGTTTCAAGAACCTGTAAAGCGTTAACGATATATAAGCTATCAGATAGAAGATTGAATGGCTGATTATCTGCTAATTTAAAGGCTAATATTACAGCTGCAAGTTCAGTAACCTGTGCGGAGTTGGGTGGAACTATTATGGTGTGAAGTTGTTTACTGATAAGTACTGCACCTACTCCATTTTTGGAGCCATCAGTAAAAATGGTTACACAGTCTTTAAGAGGCTGGACACTAGTCACTTTTGGAAAAACTATGGGAGTATTTTTACAGAATTGAATCCAGGGATGTTGGGGATAATGGTTATCGAACTGAGCTGAAGTGGAACAATATAATACTGACCAATCATCATCATTATTAATTAGCCATTTAATTTGCTGAGTGGAATAAGGAGTTATAATAATAGATGGATGGATTCCAAAAACAGCAATGCAAGATTCTATTCCCTCGAATATTACCTGAGCAATAGCTTGGGGATATGATTGCAATGTTTTAGCCGGAGAGCTAGGGAGATTTATACTTTGCAGAGGTCCTCCTTGCCAAACTATGCCAAAAGGGGTATGCTTCTCTGAGATTATGATTAAACTTAATGGTTGAGTAGGATCACAACGATCAACGTAACACTGCTGAAGTCTATTCTCTACTAGCTCTAAGGATATCCGTGCTTCAGGAGTAAGTTTCCTAGGGGAATTCAAGTCAGGATTACCTTTTAATATATCGAATAAAGGTTTTAATTCCCCTGTGGATAATTTTAAATAGGATCTGATCCAGTTAATGTCACCTAAGAGTTTCTGAAAATCGTTCAAGGTATTCAATTGATCTGTCCTGATGGTCAACCTTGTTGGTCTGACTGTAGTAGCAGTGAGCCTTGTACCCAGATATTCTTGGATCTCCTCTAATTGTAATTTTTCAGGAGCTATCGTTAGTCCTCTCTTTTCTAATGCTTGAGTTATAAATTGTAATGCTTCTAACAAAACTTCTTTTTCTGGATGGCAAATAAGTATGTCATCCATATAATGATAAATCAACAATCTCTTAAACTTTTGTCTAGTAGTTGTTAATGCTTTATCTACGTATATTTGACATATAGTAGGACTGTTAGCCATACCTTGAGGCAACACGGTCCATTCGAATCTCTGGTCAGGCTGAGTGTGATTAAGAGAGGGCAAAGTAAAAGCAAATCTCCAACAATCATTTTTGTGTAAGGGTATAGAGAAAAAGCAATCTTTTAAATCCAGAATAATAGTAGGCCAATTTTTTGGTAGTGCAGTGACAAGAGGGAGTCCACATTGGATGGGTCCCATAGGGTACATTTGTTCATTTATGGCTCTTAAATCATGTAATAACCTCCATTTTCCTGATTTTTTCTTTGTTAAGAATATTGGAGTATTCCAAGGAGAGGTAGAATGTTGTAAATGACCTGCTTGTACCTGCTCTTGTACTAACTTATGAGCTGCCTCTAGCTTCTCTTTTGTTAGGGGCCACTGTGGAATCCAGCGAGGCTTATCATCTTTCCATATTATAGGGATTGATGGTTTATCAGTGGCCCCTAGGAAAAACCCAATCCATGAGAATCATTTTTTGGTGGAAGTAAAGGCAGTGGTTGGGTAGATCCTTGACTATGTTTTCCTAATCCTTTTTTATCATCATAGTTCATATTTTGTAACATATTTCTTACAGGAGTCCCTTGGTAAGTCTGATCAGTGGTGAGTTTCATATCCATTTGCTGCAGGACGTCTCGTCCCCATAGGCTAATAGGAACATTACAGACATATGGCTGAAATATTCCTGTGTGTCCCTCTGTATCTTTCCACGATAATGAGGAAGCACTTTGATTGGGGCTTTCTGCTACTCCTAAGCCTCTCAAGCTCTGAGCTGCTGTGATCAATGGCCAGTGCTTTGGCCAGACCATTGCGCTAATAATACTTTTGTCTGCTCCCGTATCTAATAAACCTGTAAATTCCATATTTCCCACTTTTAATTTTAGGAGGGGCCTCTGTCCCATATCCATAGTAAGGTTTATTAAAGTGGTTCCTGTTGATCCAAAGCCTCCTTGTCTTTTATTTGTATTTTTACTGGGCCACAAAGAATGTCGACTGGGCAATATAAGCATTTGTGCAATGCGATCCCCTGGAGAGATGACCGTAATTCCTTTTGGTGAAGAGACCAAGGCTTTTATTTGTCCAGTGAAATCAGGATCAATAACCCCTGGGTGTACTATAAGTCCTTTTAGTGTTGAGGAACCTCTACCTAGTAATAGTCCTACACTGTTCTGTGGGATTTTTTCATGCCAATCAGTATCAATCATCTGCACCCCCATATCTGGGGTTAGTATGAGTCTGGAGGTGGCACAGATGTCCAATCCGGCACTTTCTGAGGTGGCTCTGCACTCCCCTTCTCTGTGGGAGGATACCACCGTCGGGGAACTTGTTGAATTACCCCGTATATTTGTTGCGGGCCCCGGGGAGGGCCCTGTCTCCCGTTTTTTTGAAGTTTAGGATTCAACCCTAGGAAATTATCCTCCCTATCTCTAATAGGCTGACAGGCACTATTCCAATGACTTCCTCTTCTGCATCTTGGACATAGCCCAGGTCCGGTTCCCAGGTTATTCTTTGTATAGATGTTCCCACCCCGGGCAAAGGGTGGCCTTTTGTTTGGACAAGTGGCTTTTAGATGTCCCTTCTGTCCGCACACAAAACATGATCCTAAAGGCTCTTTATTAGTTCTTGAAGGGAACCTCCCCTGGGCTTGTGCAAGTGCGGCAGACAACAAGGTGGTTTGTCTGTCTATGGCTGCTACAAAGGCACTGCTCTGCGCCGAAGTATCATTTACATCTCTACACACTTTTAAGTAGGCGGACAAGTCTTTGTTTCTCCATGGTCTTATGGCCTCCCTACACCCTCTGTTAGCTTGTTCGTAAGCCAACTGTTTTACTAGGGGCATGGCTTGCTCTGCATCTCCAAAGATGTGTGATGCTGTTTGAATTAGCCTATTGACAAAATCCACATAGGGCTCACTATTCCCTTGAGTTACCTTTGACAACTGGCCCTGCAAATCTCCTGCTCCTTGTAATGTTTTCCAGGCCTTGGTTGCAGCCACGGCAATTTGCGCATAGACTGCTGGATGATAATTAAGCTGTGCCTGAAGGGTTTCATAAGGTCCTACGCCCATAAGCATGTCCCTATCGACTTGGGGATTCCCCGCTGCTGCATTTCGGCGGGCGGTATCCGTAGATATTTCTTGCCATGATGTTTTCCACATAAGGTACTGTCCCCCAGACAGAGCGGCCCTAGCAAGATTAGTCCAGTCCTGGGGCACTAAGTTTAATGATGTCAAGGTATCTACTAAGGCTATAGTAAAAGCTGACTGAGGACCATATGTGCTAACTGCTTCTTTTAAGTGTTTCACTATTTTAAAGTCTAAGGGTTGGTGGAATCTCTGATTTTGAGCATCCTCAAAAACAGGATACGCTACAGATCCAAGATGACTCCATTCTGAGCGTAACCCGAAACCGGACGCTTCATGAGGGGGTTCCCTATTTATGGGAGGTGCACTAGGCAACACGGACACTAGAGGGGGCTTTTTATCTAGTCTTAATCTTTGTACTCTTTTTTCCAGTTCCTCCCCTGATAATTCCCCTTCCGATAGTTCCTCATCTGAGTTAGTTCCTTTTTCTGAATTTTGAGAAAGATATGAGCGTTCCTCTTTTATTTCTTCCAAAACCTGTCTTCCCTCAGCTAAAGACTCGGTGAGTGAAGGTTTTTTGTTTTTATCTTGCAGACAGGATTTAATAAGAGACCAAATAGCCATAGTGCCTACTGGCAAAGGATTTTGCCTATCCGCTATATGAAGGTCTTTCCCCAGCTGTTCCCACTGTAGGGTATTCAAAAGGCCCTCATCCAAAAACCAAGGGGAAATCCTTTCCACAGTATCAAGAAATACTTTAGCTGTTTTTTCCTTTAATGGCGTCCCATGGTTTTTTAATAGCTCCCTAAGGGGTTGCTGCATTCTGAATTTAGACGTTTCAGACCCCATTGTTACTAATTTGAATAGCTTTAATTATGGCAGTTACAATAACAAACAGTGGCCTAGCTGCCAGGAGCAACGAGATTACTGAAAGGAAAACTATCAAGTGTGCATTAGAATTTTTATAGCGGCTTTTCACGTACTACCTAATTGGACCGCTTCAAACGTGTTTCTACTTTCACTTTAATTAGACCACGTTCCACGCGTCAGGACCGCTGATGGCGCATCCCGATACCTTTTAACCCACGTTCCACGGGTCAGGACCGCTGATGGCGTATCCCGATACCTTTTGACTCGCGTTCTACGCGTCAGGATCCCGATACCTTTTAACCCGCGTTCTACACGTCAGGACCGCTGATAGCGTATCCTGATACCCTTTAACTTTTTTATAACCGGTTTAACTTGTATACAAAAAAAATTTTTCAAATATCTTACCTTGTTTTCTTTTATAAGGCCTTCATCTTCCCTTCATGTCCCGGGTTTCGGCACCAGTTATCGTGTTCCCTCTGCCCGCAGAGAGAGAGACGACAAACGTCTGAAGCTTTGGAAGTTTATTGTGCACAGTCCCTCTCCTACACTTCTCTTACTCCTAGCTTCCGCGCACTCCCAGCTTCTCTTCTCTCAGCTTCTACCAGCTTCCGCGCACTCCCAGCTTCCAGCTCAGCTTCAGCCTCCGCCTCCGCCGCTTCTTCCGCTTCTGCCTCCTTACTCTCCCACCCACCAGGCTTATATACACTTCAACCAATCAGGGGAGAGTACATGAGGTAAACGCGGACAGCTGCAAGCATAGGATAGGTACACGAGGGGGGCATGCTCTAGTCACATCGTTAACTAGCCAATCATTGGAATTCGCTGGTTGTTTGCTGTATAGCTGGCCGCTTTTGGCTCAGCGTCAGGCGCCATCTTGACCATGCCCAAGGCTGGGGGTCCTGGAAACCCCGACAGGAAGGAATTCTTTTTTAAAAAATATTTCTTTAGTTGTCAATGGACCTTTATTTGTTTATATGTGGTGCTGAGAATTGAACCCAGTGCCTTGCACATGCTAGGTAAGCACTCCACCATTGAGCTACAATCCCATTCCAGGAACAAATTCTTGAAAGACTGCTGAAGAAGCTGATTTGCTTGCAGTCAACACCCCTGGGCATAAAGTCCAGAGAACAAGGAAGATATGGTCCCAAATACAGACTCTCTTTGGAACTCAGAACTCTATCCATAGGGCTGGAATGGAGTAACTTACAAACTGTTTCTGAAGTAATGAAGAGATGTTTAGTCAAACCTGCTAAATATGATAAAGTAAAGGAGGTAATTCAAAAAGAGGAAGAAAATCCTGCAGTATTCTTGAACTATTTACCAGAGGCTTTCCAAAAATACACCAATGCCAATACAGAATTGGTGAAAGTAAGAACATTAATGCATTTTATGACACGGTCTTCCCAAAGATATCTGAAGAAAGTTGTAAAAGCTTGAGACAGAAGCCCAGACACCTTTGTCAACCTTGGTAGAGGAGGATTTCAAGGTATATAATAACATAGATTGGGCAGAGGAAGACAAAAAGGATAGGAATTTAGAGAAAATGACACAATTCTTGGATTCCCTGATACAAGGATGAATTCAGGATAACCCACAAGGTCCCCCCAAATTGATTATTGGTTTCCAATGGGAGCCATAATACCTGGGTAAGAACCTGTGTGCTGTAAGGAAAGGCACTGAAAAAGGGACTTCCTTGATCACAGCAGAGGGCTGAGTGGAAACCCCTACTGAGCCCAAGCTCAGGAATGGTGACCCCAGTATGAAAATCAGCACCTGAAATGAAGAGACCCAAGGATCCTTCAGGCTTCATTTCACCCAAGAAACGTTACCATCACATTGGTACCCTTGACATGGTAGATAAGAAAACAAAGAATTTTTACTGGATACAGGATCCACCTACTTCTCCTGGCTCCATATGTTAGTCCTCCTTCCAAGGCTGACTCCACAGTATCAGGCATAGACAGGTAGGCTAAGGTAAAATGTTTCCCGTTTCCTCTTGGTTGTGCAATTGGATCTATAGCAATTACCCACTCCTTCCTATATGTTCCAGAATGACCTATACCCCTGCTATTAAGCTGGGTGTCTGTATTTCCCTAAAGGGAGGCAGGATACAGTTTTCTGTAGACAGAACAAGGGATTCATCTAGTAGTTCTTGATAGTCTTGATTCTAAATTCCAACATGTTGCTTATGACATAAAGGCTCAAGTGCAGGCCTCAGCTGGGTACACTGACATCCCTGGCCAAGTTGTAAATGAAGAGCCTGTTAAAACACAGCTCAAGCTTGAAATTGATTATCCTTGGAAAAAGCAGTGCCCTCTTAACCCTGAATCTTTGAGAGGTATCCAATATCTCAAAGCTTTGATTAAGGAATTGAAAGAACTGATACCAAGAAATGGGACTCTGTTACAATGTGTATATTAACAAGCCTTGCCTTCTGACCTTTTTGCTTTTACTGGCCCTTTGCTTAAAGACACCACCAACACCAGTAAGCAGAGAGTTGTGCGTAGCTCCATTCCCCCTGACCAGCTAAACCAGAACTTCTGGGCGTGGGCCTTGACTTTTGTTTCAGAAACACCTCTGATTATTTTAAAGCTCAGCGAGAAAAGAGATTCTGAGTTAGATTAAAGCATGTGTAGGTAAATTATAAGAGTTTAAAAATGGCAGAGATTAAAGTAAGGAGGCCAATTGGGAAAAGGCATCCAGAGGTATCCAGATCCTGAGCTAGTTTGTAGAGTAGTAGAAATGAAAACAAAGATGAAGGTGAAGAGTATTACAAATGAGAAATATGTAGGACTTCGTGGTTATTTGTGGGTTTGAGATGGAAAAACTAGTTGAAAAAAGACAAGGGTTTGGGTCTTAGGCAAATGGGAACATGGTAATTCTGTTAAAATAAATGAATGGAATTACTTTGGGGTATGTGGTATGGAAAAGGCTATAAGTTCTATTTGGATAAACATTTAAAGTACAGGTAGCATGTCAACATATTGTTATGGAAAAGGTTTAGAGCTCAAGAAATGCTAGTGATGAAAGTAATTAAATCAGATAGCTACTGAGAGAATTTTTAGAATAAGAGAAATTTTGGCCTTTTTTGGAGGAAGACAGCAAGGGAAGATGAGAAGGAGAGATGCAACGGGGATAAAAGCTGAAGGAACGTCTTCCTGGAGGAGGAAGATGGAGAAATAGCTCAGCTACCTGTTCTGGGAGCCTTCAGAGTAACCACAGCATCTAGAGACCCATTACTAAGAGAAGGGCTTCTAGTTCCAATGTGTAGCATCTCTTCAATTTGGGGAATCTCTCTAATTAAAAGTTTCAATTCCTCAACAGGCTTGCAAACCCACAGGATACCTGTTGCTTTGTGGTCACTGATACCCTGTGAGGGGAGCCCATTTCTACCTTCTCCAGTCCCTCCAAAATATTAGCATACACTTGCATAGATAATTCTCTGTTTCAGGGACAATACATGATTCGTACACTAAGACCAAGGGAAAGAGATGAGTACCAAGATTCACCCTGTGGTCTATGAGGGACCACAACTTCAATTTGGGATGTGGTCGGGTCTGCACTGCCCAACCAAGTCAGTTTTCTTCCTTTTCTTGATCCACTAGTAATTCCAAATTAATAGTTATTCAAGGTTTCTAACTTGTGCCTTCAGAAGAAAATTTGATTCATATAGATTTTTATTTTTTGACATATTTTATTGATGCATTATAATTACATTAAATGATGGGACTAATTG
The DNA here is from genome assembly GCF_902686445.1 of Sciurus carolinensis. NCBI lineage: Eukaryota > Metazoa > Chordata > Mammalia > Rodentia > Sciuridae > Sciurus > Sciurus carolinensis. The sequence continues at coordinate 129,361,826 of NC_062232.1, read as the reverse complement.
TGATATATTCATACATGTACACAGCATAAATTGGTCTATTTCATTCCTCTATACTTCCCTTGGTCTACTTTGTCTACTCTATTGGTTCCTCCTCTCTTTTCATGAAGTGTCCTTTCTTTCCCTTTTTATAACTTCCACATATGAAAGAAAACATATGACCCTTGACTTTCTTAGTCTAGCTTATTTTATGTAGCATGATGTTCTCCAGTTCCATCCATTTCCTATCAAATGCCAAAATTTCATTCTTCTTTATGGCCAAGTAAAATTCCATGGTGTATATATACCACATTTTCTTTATCCATTCATCTTTTGATGAACACGTAAGTTGGTTCCATAACTTGACTGTTGTGAATTGTGCTAATATAAACACAGGTGTGGGAAACCGTCCTTATTTAGCAGAATCAGACTGGGTTGAGTCATGGGATGCAGAGACCTGTCTTGTAGGAACTGCCAGGAAGCATGTGGCACTGTGCGGGAGTGGTTCCTTGTCAACTTCTGGAATTTTCCCCCTAAGAGAATGACTTCCTTAACTCTATCCTATCTTGTCCATCACAGAAGAAGCTCTTCCTGGGGCTGGGGAGATAGCTCAGTTGCCTTGCAAGCATAAGGCCCTGGGTTCAATCCCCAGCACTGCAAAAAAAAAAAAAAAAAAAAAAAAAAAAAAACGAAGAAGAAGAAGAAGAAGAAGCTCCTCCCACTCCTTGCCCCCTTTATCTGTGTGTTATAAATAAAAGAGAGTTGGGCCAGTTGTTGAGGTAAGAGGCCAGAGCTGGTATGGCCAGACCTGTCATGCCCCCTCTCATTTAAAAAGAGTATTGGCGCTTGTGTGTTTATTGACTAGATAAGTTGTTTTGGTAATTGAATGATATACAGCCAACATCCTCCTCTGGCAGTTAACCCTTTTCTCATCCACGCAGGATGTGTTAGAGAGGATCCCCCACAGGTGTATATACATTGATTGCTATAGTATGCTAACTTCAATTCTTTTGGAGAAATACCAAGGAGTGGTCATATGGTGCTTCCATTTATAGTCTTTTGAGGAACCTTTATACTAATCTCCATAGAGTTTGTACTAATCTACAATTCCACCAACAGTGTTTAAGTGTTCCTTTACTCCCACATCCTCAGTAGCATTTATTATTATTTGTATTTTTTTATGACTGCTATGCTAACTGGAATAAGATGAAATATCAGTATAGTTTTCACTTGCATTTCCATGATTGTTTCCATATATGTGTTGGCCATTTCTATTCCTTCTTTAGAGAAATGTCTATTTAGTTTATCTGCCCATTTATTGATTGGATTATTAACTATTTTGGTGTTAAATTTTTTAGTTCTTCATGTATTCTAGATTTTAATTCTCTGGTAAAAATGTAGCTGGCAAAGTTTTCTCCTGCTCCATAGGCTCTCTCTTTATTCTTAGTTGTTTCCTTTGCCATACAGAAGCTTTTTAATTTGAGGCCATCCCATTTAGTAATTCCTGGTCTTGTTCCTGAGCTTTATGAGTTACATGGAAGAAGCTGATGCCTGTGTCTCTACGTAGGACTGTTGACCCTGTACTTTCTTCTGGCATTTGCAGAGTTTCTGGTCTAATTCCTAGGTCTTTGAGCCATGTTGAATAGACTTTTGTGCAGGGTGAGAGATAAGAATCTGGTTTCATTATTGAACATGTGGATATCCAGTTTTCTAAGTAACATTTGTTTAAAAGGCTCTTTTCTCTAACATATGTTTTGTCAAGGATAATATAACTGTATCTGTATGGGGTTGTATCTGTCTTCTATTCTATTCTACTGGTCTACATACCTATTTTATGCCAATACTATGCAGGTTTTGTTACTCTTATAAGAGTAATTATAATTCTGTAGCATAATTTGAAATTGGAATTTGTAATGCCTCCAGCATTCCTCTTATTACTCAGAATTGCTTTGGCTATTCTGGTTCTTTTATTGTTCCGTATGTATTTTAGGACCATTTTTTCTAGTTTTGTTGTTATGGTTTGAATATGAGATATCCCCCAAAGATCCTATATCAATACAAGAGGTGAAACTATTAGAATATGAGAGCTGTAACCAATTCATGCATTGATTCATTTGATGAATTAATAATTTGAAAGAACCACTGTGCTATGTGGTAACTGTATGCAGTCAGGGCATGATTGGAGGAGATGGATCAATGGGAGAATACCCTTGGTGATTGTATCTTGTCCCCCTAGCTGTTCCTTCTCTCTGCTTCCTGGTCACCATGAGATGAGTGACTTTCCTTCACCACTGCCCTTCTACCATGGTGTTATACATAATTTTTGGTCCAAGGCAATGGAATTGACCAACCATGTATTGAGACCTGTGAACTGTGAGCAAAAATGAACTTTTCCTCCTCTAGGAAAAATAGTTCTTGATCCCTATTTTGGTCAGAGGGATGAACATCTAACCCAACCATGAAGAATGTCATTGGTATCTTGAGGGGGATTACATTGAATCTTCATAGTGCATTTTGTAATATGACCATTTTAACAAAGTTAATTCTACCTATTCAAGAACACAGGAGATGTCCAATCTTCTAGTGTCTTCTTCAATTTTTTTTTCTCCCCTCTGAGGGGCTGGGGATTCTCACTGCGGCCAAGCTAGATCTTCAGATCCTTCTTCAATTTCTTTCTTCAGTGTTCTATAATTTTTATTGTAGAGATCTTCTACCTCCTTGGTTAGAATTATTCCTAGGTATTTTTAAGGCTATTGTGAATGAAATTGTTTCCTGATTTCTTTTTCAGCAGACTAATTACTGCTGAATAGAAAAGTTACTGGTTTTTGTATGTTGGTTTTGTATCTTGCTACTTTACCAAATTTGTTTATCACATATCAAAGATTTCTGATGGATTTGGGTCTTCTAAGTATAGGATCATATAATCTGCAAACAATGATAATGTGATACCTTTCTTTCCTATTCAAATCCCATTTATTCCCTTCTCTTGCTTAATTTCTCTGGCTAAAATTTCGAGTACTAATATTTACTAGGTATGGTGAGAGTGTGCATCCTTGTATTTTTCCTGATTTTAGAGGAAAACATTTAGTTTTTCCCCATTTACTATGACATTAGCTTTGAGTTTGTCATATATGGCCTTTTTGAAGTTTAGGTAACTTCTTTATACCACTACTTCCTTTAATGGTTTTAACATAAATAGGTGTTGGATTTTGTTGAAAGCTTTTTTGTATCTATTGTGATGATCATGTGATTTTTTTATCCATAATTGTATTTATGTAAAAAAATCTTTATTTGTATATATTGAACCATCCTTGCACCCCTGGAATGAAACTATTACTCATCTTTTCATCACTATAACCAAAATACCTGACAAGAACAACTTAGAGGAGGACAATTTTATTTTAGCTCATGGTTTCAGAGGTTCAGTTCATGGTTCATTGCTCTGGTCCTGAGGTGAAGCGGAATGTTATGGCAGGAAGGCATGGAAGTGGAAAGCTATTTAGTTCATGACTGCATGGAAGCAGAGAGGTAGACCCCAGGAATACAAAATATCATGTCAAAGGGCATGCCCACAGTAACCCATCTCCTTCAGCATAACCCACCTTCATACTCTTGTCACTCATTACAGTAGTCCTTTCAAATTATTAATCCATCAAATTGACTAATCCACTAATTAGGTTATTGCTTTTATAATTATTCACCCTCTGCATTAACACAGGAGCTTTGAGGGCATTCCTCATATCCAAACTATAACATGTGCCACTGACCCTCCAAAATGGGTGTTCATCTCACAGTGAAAAATTCATTTAGTTAATCTCCAAGCAGCCCCATAGTCTTAACAGCTCCAGTTTTGCTCAAAAGTTTGAGTTCAAAATCAATTTTCAGATTCATGGCAAACTCTTGGCTGTGAGCCCCTGCAAAAAATCAAAAGCAACTTAAACACATCCAATATATAATGGCACAGAGTAAACATTTCCCCTATAAAAGGTAGGAATAAGGGTGTAGAAGAAAGGGATGGGACCAAAACAAGTCCTAAAGCCAGCTGGTCAAACATTTCTTCTAGCTCCACCTCTAGCATCTGGGAGACAAGGTGGCAAGATGTGATTTCCAAAGGGTTTGACAACCCTTCCCCTCTGTTTCTGGTTGAAACCCATGTGTCCTCTATTTCTTCCTGGTTGTGTTCAGAGTCAGCATCTTTCCTCAGCAGACATTTGAATTTACCAGTAACTCTTAATTTTGAGGGGTCTCTACCTTAGCTTCACAGACCTTCTCACAGCTTTATGCATCACCCTCTCAGGGGCTGCCTGCAGAGCTTCTGACCTTTACACACTTTGTCTGATCTCCCAGGCCTTCCTTTAAAATCTCATTGGAAGCCTCCATGACCTCTTAACTCCAGCATCCTGCATTCCTATAAGACCAGTATCTTGTATTTGATGCCAATTTCTGCCACCAGATTGAGCAGTAGCTGGACCCCCTAGAACCATGACAACAATAGCCTCAGAGTGCCTGGATAGCTGAGCATGGTGAAATTAACGCTAGGGAGACAACTTTCTGGGCACCCCTGTGTGATCAGGGCACCCCCATAGTCTCTTAAGGGATTTTTCACTTTTACACCCTTGAACCTGCCATAGGCATGGTCTTGCCAATTACTGAGATGTACTCTAGGCATCTTTATTATTGTCTCTGTGCAAAGCACTTAACTTCTCTTTAGTAATGGTAATGTCTTCAACAACCAAATTCCTTGCCCCCAAATTTATATGCACTTTTTTGGCCAAATTACAGGTTTTAAAAATCCTTCTTCTCTGCTTTCTGCTCTCAATTCTTACATTAAACCTGGCTAAAAGCTGCCAGCAACAATCATGCCTTAATGCTGTGCTGCCTTGAAATTTCCTCTGCCAGATTAATTAGTCCATAATCTTTTAATTAATCCTCACAGGAAGTCTCAAGTCATGGGCAAAATGTAAAGAAATTCTTTGCCAGAAGGTTACATGTGGGGCCTCTTCCCAATTGAGTCCAATTCCCAATTGAGTCCAATTCTCAGTTGAGTCCTCCTTCCCCTCTGAAGACTCATGGTCACAGTCTTTAATGTCTGCATCCCCATCAGCATTCTGGTGACCACCAGAATTGCCCATTAGGCTCTTCCTATAAAATTCTAAGGTCTCTCTAATCTGCATCTACAATCTTTCCCAAATTTCTTTGGCAAATCAGTTCCAAACATATCTGAACCACACACTCAGGTTAGTCACAGTAATGGCCTTACTTCTCTGTACCACTTTCTATGTTTGTCAGATTTTTATTGCTGTGAAAAAAAGGCCAAAAAGAATAACATGCAGGAGGAAAAGTTTATTTTGCTCACAGTTTCACAGGTTCAGTCAATAGTCAGCTGACTCCATTTCTCTGTGCCCAAGGTGAGGGAAGACATGGTGGAAGGTTGTGATAAAGGAAAACAGATCAATCAGTAAGCAGAAAGAGTGCTCTCCAGGGACAAAATATATATCCCAAAGGCATGCCCCCAAAGATCTAACTCATCCAGTTACACCCTACTTGCCTACAGTTCCCATCCAGTTAATCCATTCAACTGGATTAATGTACTCATTATGTTGAGGCTCCTATAACCCAATCATTTCACTTCTGCACTTTCTTGGATTGTCTTAAACACAAGCTTTTGGGGGTACAATTCATATCTAAACCATAACAATAGCTCTCAGTCCATGGTTGGCCAATTTCATCACTTTGGGTCCAAGGTGAGACAGAACAACATGACAGAAGGGAAGTGGTAGAGAAAAGCCATTCACCTCATGGTGACCAAGAAGCAGAAAGTGGTAGGATCCAGGGAAACAAGATATAATCCCCAAGGGCACGCCCCAAGCAAGGGGCTATGCTCTTCTAGCCACTCTCCACCTGCCTACAGTTACCACCCAGCACAGCAGTCATTTTATATTATTAATCCATCAAATGGATTAATCTACTAATTTTGTTACAGTTCTAATAATCTAATCATTTCACTTCTTGCATTGAAAGAGGAGCTTTTAGAAAATATCTTATATCCAAACCAAAACAGAAACCAACTTGATCATAATGTACAGTAATCTTAATGTGTTTTGGGCATGAATTTTTAATGTTTTATTAAGGATTTTTGCATCTGTGTTCACTAGATATTATTCTGTAGTTCTCATTCCATGACATGTTCTTACCCAATATTGGTAAAATACTGTCTTCCTGGAATTAATTTATGAGTATTTCCCCTTCTCTATTTCATGGAATAATTTCAGGAGAGTTGGAATTAGTTCTTATTTAAAGGTATACTAGAACTCAGCTGAGAATTCATCTGGCCCTGGGCTTTTCTTTGTTGGGAAGCTTTGTAATAACTGTTCCAATCTCATTTTTGTTATTAATCTGTTTATGTTTTCTCTATCTTCTTGGTTCAATTGGATAGGTCATATTTCTCTATAAATTTGTACATTTCTCCTAGATTTGTGAATTTATTGGAGTATATGTTTTTAAAGCAATTCCTACTTATCCTTTTGTTTTCAGAGAAGTCTGTCATTAAATCTCCTTCTTCACTTCTAATTTTTGAATTTGGGACTTCACTCTTTTGCTTCACTTGGAAAAGGGTTCATCAATATTGTTTATCTTTTCAAACAACTGACTGTTCCATGGATCCTTTGTATTATTTTTTATTCTCTGTTCCAGCTCATGTTAATCATTTCCTTCCTTCTAATTAATTTGAAATAAGTTTTTCACATCTTTCTAGGACCTTGAAATAAATCACAATCAAGTTGTTTATTTGGATTTTTCTTTTTTTCTGTTATGATTTTAATGTGAGGTGTCCCCAAGAAATCTTGTGTGAAAGAATGCAAGAAATTTTGGGGGTGAAATGACTGGGTTTTCAGAGGCTTAACACTATCAATGAATTAATCCCCTGATAGGCATTCAATTAGTGGTAACTGTAGGAAGGCTGGGTATGGCTGGAGGAGGTGGGTCCTTGGGTTGTGTCTCTGGGTTTATATTTTGTCCTTGTTGAGCAGAGATCTATCTTTACTTCTGGATTTTGTCCTGAGTTTCTTTCCTCTACCACACCCTTCTGCAAGGATGTTCTGCCTATCTCAAGCCCTGAGGAATGGAGTTGGCAATATGAACAGAGACCTCTGAAACTATGAGCCCTCAAATAAACTTTTCCTACTCTAAAATCATTCTTGTCAAGTCTTTTGGTCATAGTCACAAAAAAGCTGACTAAAACATTCCCCCCACCTTTCTCTCTTTTGTGTGTGTGACTGCGGATGGAACTCAGTGTGTCATGCATACAAGGCATGTACTCTACCACTGTGCTATACCTCCAGCACTTTTCTGAAAAATTTTCTATGTGGGCACTCATAGATATAAACTTTCTTGCTAGAACAACATTCATGGGGTTCCAGAGATTCTAGTATTCAGTTATCTCCATTCTCATTTGATTAATGGAATTTTAAAATTTCTCCTCTTATTTCATCTCTGATTCATTCATTGTTCAACAATGTATTGTTCAATCTTCATATTTTATATAATTTCTCTTAGTTTCTTCTGTTGATTTCTAGTTTAATTCAATTATGGTTATGATCTGATCACATATAGGAGGTTATATTAATTTTTGTATTGCTAAGATTTGCTTTGTGTCCTAAAATATGGTCTATTTTGAAGAAGATTCTAAGAGAAGTTCATAAAAACATGAATTCAGTTGTTATTTAATGAAATATTCTATAGAAGTTTATTAGGTTCATTTCACTGACAATATTTTTAGTTCTGAAACTGTTAAGTTATTTCATGTCTGTATGATCTATGTATTGGTGAGAGAGTTGTGTTGAAATAACCCAGCCTGAGGAAAGACAGCGGAAGAGAGGAAGGTGCTATTTTCCAGGTGCCCCAGGGCTCAGGATTCAAGCAGCAAGAGTACAGCTGCTCAGCAAGGTGGGTGAGAGGGGATTCACTGAAATTCAATATGGACAGTAAGAGAACCACAGAGACATAGAAGTTGGGTGCTTTGAACATAGGACAAGGAAGAATACCTTGGAGTCTGGCTGGGGGTGCCAGTGTCACCACTTTACCTCGGAGGGGAGGGGTGACAACGGCAGAAGGAGAGAGAAACACAGTGAACAAACTTGGCAGTGAACCTGTGGAACAGAGAGGCATCAGGATCTTAGCGGAAACAGAGACAGTGTGGCCAACTGGTGCTTGAAAAGTGGCCCAGGTTTCTACACAGGTGAGTGGAGGACTGAGGCAGGGAGCCACCTTGAAGTGGCCATGCTGTGGCTTTCTACTAGGGGAATCCAGGAGACATAGCAAGCATTGCCAGACTGCACCAGCAAGCCCCTGCCATGGGGCCTGGCGTATATCTGGTGGGGCATGATCCAAATGGAAACAGAGAGGATTGGCCCAGCGATGCTCAGGCTGCCAACACAGAGGGGACTGGGGACTGTAGCTCACTTTCCTTTTGGGCCTGGAGGCTCTTGACACCAGCCAGGAAGAATCCAGAGGGTAGACGGGTGGGCACAATTGCACTTGCGACCCCATCCTGAGAAGACCACATTTTCAGACAGTGGAGTGTGTGAGACCTGTGGAGGGTTATCTACTCCACCCTCGGATTGGAGGTCTTGGGAGGCCCCTCAGATCCAGAGGCCCAGCAGAGGCCTGGCCGTAGAGTGGGTTGATCTAATCTCTCTGGAGATAAAGTCTAATGTTATCAAGAACATTTTCAGTGAAATAACATCAGAAAAATGTCCAAATCTTAGGAATGAGATGAACATCCCACTTAGAGGATACATATAGAACTCCAAATGGAAATGAAAAAAGAAGAACCTAGACAAAATATGCATCATAATCCAAATGTCTTACACAAAGAATAAGGATAGAATACTAAAAGCCACAAGAAACAAACAGGCCACAGTTAGAGGTAAACCAATAGGGTTCACTTCTGACTTCTCAACTTTGACTCTACAATCCAAGAAACCTTGGAATGAGATAACCCAAACTCTGAAAGAAAACACTTGCCAGTCAAAATTACTAAATCCAGCAAGCTATCATGTAGAATTGAAGAAGAAATAAAAACCTTTCCATGATAAGCATAAACTAAAAGAATTCATAACCACTAATGGATCACTTCAGAAAATGCTTAAAGAAATATTACACGGAGAAGTACTCAAAAACAAATTACAGAGCCCTCAAATGGATGAAACTTTCTAAAAGAGCAGTTAAGTAAATGAAAATCAAGAATGAAATAAATATATGAAACAAATGGAAATGGCAGTAAATAGTAAACATCTCTCTATAATAACTCTGAGTGTAAATGTTCTCAACTCTCCAATTAAAACACGTTGATTTGCCTCTAATCCCAGTGGTTTGGGAACCTGAGGTAGGAGGATCTCGAGTTCAAAGCGAGCCTCAGCAACATCGAGGTGCTAAACAAATCAGTGAGATCATATTTCTAAATAAAATACAAAATAGGTCTGGGGATGTGACTCAGTGGTTAAGGCCCCTGAACTCAATCCCCAGTACCAAAAGCAAAACAAAACAAAAATGCTGACTGGCAGAGTGTATAAGACAAGAAGACTCAAGTATATGCTTTTTGCAAAATATATCCCATGCAAATGGAGTCTAAAATCAAGCTGCAATAAATATGATCATGTCTAACAAAGCATATCTCAGCCAAAATTATTCAGAAGAGATAAGGAAGGTCACTACATGCTGGTAAAGTGAATGATTCAATAATAAGATATAATGATCATAAATATTTATGCTCCAAATATCTGTACACCTGATTACATACAACAAACACTTCTTGACACAGTCTCAAATGGACCCCAGTACAATAATACTAGATGATACCAACACATCTTTCTCACCAATGGACAGTTTATCCAGATATAAAATCAGTAGATACTTCTGACCTAAATAATACTATAAATCAAATGGGTCTAACAGACATTTATAGAAGATTTCATCTGAAAACCACTGAATTCTCTTGCTTCTCAGCAGCATGTGTAACCTTTTCCAAATGGGCCATATTGTAGGTCAAAAATCAAGTCTTAGCAAGTGCAAAAATAAAAGAGATATATAATCCCTTGCATCTTATTGGATAATGGAATGTAATTAGAAATCAATAGCAAAAAAATCCCATAGAAATTATATAAACACATGAAGATTGAATAATGATTGGATAATAGATGGAGTAAGGGGAGAAATAGAAAAATTCCTAGAATAAGTGAGAAGAGCAATTTGACATACCACAATCTCTATATAATATGATTGCAGTTCTAAAAGAAATATTTTTGCTATGTGAGTTTACATAAAAAGTTAGAAAAATCCCAATAAACAACTCAATAATGCATCTTCAGACCTAGAAAAACAAGAACAAACAAACAAATCCAGCAGAAGAAAGGAAATAATTATGCTAACAGGTGAAATTAATGAAAAAAAATAATTTAAAAAATACAAAGGATCAATGCAACGATGAGTTGTTTCTTTGAAAAAAGAGATAAGATTGATAAACCTGACCCAAATTAACCAAAAGAAAGAGAGACCCAAATCAATAAAATTAAAGATTAAAAAGGAGATATCAACACAGACATTTCTGAAATTTAAAGGATTATTAGGGACTATTCTTAAAACTTATATTCCAATAAATTGGAAAATCTAGAAGATATTGACAAATTTCTAAACACATATGGCCTACCAAATTGAACCAACAAGGCATCAAAGATATAAACAGACTAATATCAAGGAATGAGATTAAAGCAGTAATAAAAAAACTTCCAACAAGGAAAGCCCAACACCAGATGGATTCTCATCTAAGTTCTACCAGACCTTTAAAGAAGAGGTAATGCTAACCCCCTGAAATTATACCATGAAATATAAATGGAGGGAATATCCCCAAATTCATTCTATGTAGCCAGTATCACCTTGATACACAAACCAGGTTGAAAAACATCAAGTAAAGAAAAGTACACACTAATATTTCTCATTAAATTACATGCAAAAATTCTTAATAGAATATTAGAAAATCTCATTCAAAAACACATTTAGAAGATTGTACACTATATCAAGTTGGATTCATCCTAGGGATGCAAGTTTGGTTCAACATATGTAAATAAATGTATACTTCATCACAAATAGAATCAGGGACAAAAATCACATGATCATCTCAATAGATGCAGAAAAAAATCCATTGACAAAATTCAGTACCCATTTATGTTTAAAAAAAAACTAAAGAATGTAGGGATAGAAGAAAGTTACCTCAACATCATACAAGCCATAGGTGACAAACCAAAAGACAACATCATACTGAATATAGAAAAGCTAAAATCATTTTGTCTAAAATCAAGAACAAGACAAGAATGTCTACTATCACCATTCCTACTCAAACTAATTCTTGAAACTCTAGTCAGAGAAATCAGGCAAGATAAATAAACTTATAGGATACAAATAACAAAAGAATGAATCAAACTCTGTTTCCTGATGACTTGATCATCACATAGAAGACCCAGTAAACTCCAACAAAAAATCTAGATTTGATAAATTCAGCAAATTTCCAGGATACAAGTGAACACACAATTATTCTATTCTCCAATAATTAATCAAGAAAAAAAGTCAGAATACAAAAACTATGAATGGAACGGGAGCTATCAAAATAACCCTACAGATGCCAAACATATGTTAAGGTAATATTACAACCGTATGCCAACATATGCGATAGCTTACATAACATGGTCTATAGTAGAGAAGAATCCATGTGCTGTGTGTATTCAGTCACTGAAGGATAAAAAAAAATTCTATCAATGTCTGTGAAGTCTAAATTATCAATTGTATTTTTAACTTCCATAGCTTCTTTATTGAGTTTTTGTTTGGAGGATCTATCCAGGGGTGAGAGAGGTGGGTTAAAGTCGCCCAGTATTATTGTGTGGTGGTCTATCTGATTCTTGAAATTGAGAAGGGTTTGTTTGACGTATGTGGATGCTCCACTGTTTGGGGCATAAATATTGACGGTTGTTATGTCTCGTTGAGGTATAATTCTGTTAAGCAGTATGAAATGTCCTTCCTTGTCCCTTCTGATTAACTTTGGCTTGAAGTCCACTTTATCTGATATGAGGATAGAAACCTCCGCGTGATTACACAATCTACGTGAGTGGTGTGATTTTTCCCATCCTTTCACCTTCAGTCCGTGGATGTCTTTGCCTATGAGGTGAGTCTCTTGGAGGCAACATATCGATGGGTCTTGTTTTTTAATCCAATCTGCCAGTCTATGCCTTTTGATTGATGAGTTTAGGCCATTACCATTCAAGGTTATTATTGAGATGGGATTTGTATTCCTGGTCATTTGGGCTTATTTCCAATTTTTATTTGAATTAGTTTCTCCCTTGATGGACTCTTCCTTTAGTGTAGTTCCTCAATTAGCTGGTTTTCACTTTTTTTTTTTTTCATTACAACTTCATGGAATATTTTCCTGAGAATTTTCTGTGGTGCAGGCTTTCTAGTTGCAAATTCTTTTAACTTTTGTTTATCATGGAAGGTTTTTATTTCTTGTTCAAATCCAAAGCTTCATTTTGCTGCATATAGGATTCTTGGCTGGCATCCATTTTCTTTCAGAGCTTGGTATATGTTATTCCAGGACCTCCTAGCTTTGAGGATCTGGGTTGAGAAATCTGCTGAGATCCAAATTGTTTTCCCCCTATGCATAATCTGATATTTTGCTCTTGCGGCCTTTAAGATTCTATCCTATCCTATTCTATTCCTATGTTAGGAATTTTCATTATGATGTGCCTTGGTGTGGGGCTGCTGTAATTTTGTACATTTGGGGTCCTGTAAGGCTGTCGTATTTGGTTCTCCATTTCATTCTCTAGCTTTGGGAGATTTTCTGATATTATTTCATTGAAAAGCTTGTACATTCCTTTGGTTTGTATTTCCGCGCCTTCATCCATCCTGAGAAATCTTCTATTTGGTCTTTTCGAGTCATCCCACAGTTCTCGGAAGTTCTGTTCATGGTTTCTTGCCATCTCCTCTCCATGGTCAGCTCTACTTTCAAGATTATATGTTTTGTCTTCATCGCCTGAGGTTCTGTCTTCCAAGTGGTCTAGTCTGTTGGTGATGCTTTCTATTGAATTTTTAATTTGGTTTATTGTTTCCTTCATTTTGAGGATTTCTGCTTGTCGCCGTTTCCTTTTTTGTTTGCTTATTTGTTTTTTTTTTTTTTTTTTTCGGAATCTCTGCCTCTTTATCGAAATGATCTTTCGCTTCCTGTCTTTTCTCCCTGATTTCACTCCTAATACCGTTCTTCACTCTGCAGATCAGTTTGCATATGTACATTCTAAACTCCTTCTCTGACATTTCTTCCACTGTGGTGTCGTTGGATTCTCTTATTGGAGAATCTTGGTTTGTTTGGGGAGATTTGTTCCCTTGCTCTTCCACGTTGTCTATGTGTCTACCCATCTCACAGCATGGATCTGAGGCAGCAGAGTTTCTACCCCATGGATTTAGAGTGTCCGTGAAGGTTTCCAGTACCTCGCTGTTTAGGGGGAGACAAATGATAACAACAACCAAAGCAAACAGTATACAGCATTAAACCAAATAGTTCCTGCTGTGACATCCACAATGTTAACTATCACAATAAGCAGAAGCCATATGTTGAGTTGAGGCAACAGCAAGTTTGCAATAGGATTTACATTTTCAAATGGTGGAACGGGGAGCGAAGGGAAGCAGTGTAGGATGTGATGACTATGAGGGAGGAGGAGAGCAGACAAGTAAACGCCTGAAGGAAGAGTGAAAGAACAACAGAGATGGGCTGTTAGCAGAAGAAAGCAGAGGATCGAGGGAAACAGGTAGGAGGAAAATGCAAATGAATAGAGAAAATCTAAAAGAAATTGAAAATGAAAGAATACGAACCAAAAGTAAAGTGAAAAATTTTAAAAAATGAAAATGAAAGAATACGAACCAACAGTAAAGTGAAAAATTTTAAAAAATGAAAATGAAAGAATACAAACCAACAGTAAAGTGAAAAATTTTTAAAAATGAAAATGAAAGAATACAAACCAACAGTAAAGTGAAAAGTTTTTTGAAATTGAAACTGAAAGAACACAACCCAAAACTAAAATATAGTGCTCGGGGGCTGGGGCTGGGGCTCAGTGATGGAGCGCTTGCTGGCGCGCGTGGGGCACTGGCTTGAGTCTCAGCACCACATAGAAATAAGTGAGTAGAGTGGGGGCCTCTCAACATCTCAAGAAAGTTTTAAATGCTAATCAAACCCTAGTTCACAAAAAACTGATCCATCAAAAATAACTGGCTTCAAAAATGCTAGAAGTGGTTTAAAAAAACAAACATGAATAGGTATTGAGGTCGCCCTTAAACAGAGCAAAGAATCTTTAGAAAATCGTGATGAAACGTCCCGAATTCTGTCTGTGGGAGTTCAGTAGATGCTCAGCTTCTCTTCTAGGAGGTTTTAGGTGGGCTGGACTGGAGCCTGGCGCTCCACCCTCCGGATGGCTGGCGTGAGAGGTGAGCCCCTGGGCTGAGTTCCTGGAGGCAGGGCCCAGGCTTAGGCGGCTCCAGGATCTTCTCCAAATGCCCATCGGTCTGGAGATGTTAAATCAGCGCTCCTCCAGTGCCCAGTACTTGCCGGTCCACACTGGAAGACTGTGCCCGAGGGATCTCCCCTGGGTTCCACTCCTCTGGGGCGGGGCGGGGGGAGCCAATTCTCAGTCCCCCACGTCACCTTCTGACTCCTCCTTTCCTGGTCTCGGTTCAGCCTGCAAACAATTTCTCCTGCCCGCCCTTCCGAGTTCCTGGCCAGAGGCGTCTCTCCCATCCAGTCCTGCAAGCAGTCATATTGCAGGCCTTGGGGAGAGTCGGTGCGTTTTCACGACCGGTTGTCCCCTGGGTAAACCTCTCCCCACGTTTGCTTTTCTCCTGGTCACTTAAGCACACTCTGTGTCATGCCGCGTGTGTTTACTGGGCCTCCGTTTGGGGCCAAACTCAGGTTTGCCAGGAGTTGGTCCCATCAGCTGCACAGTGGCTGCAAGATGGTTCCCTCCTTGGTGCTCCTCCCCAGGCCTGGAGAGAAGGGGCTTCACTAAGAAGCGGGGCAGAAACAGGGATTTTGCTCCGGGTCAGTTTCCCCTGTCCTCTTCTACACACCGGGGGCACACAACTGTGACTCACTGAGCGGGGCTTGTGTACTGAGGTTGGGATGACAGAATGATTTGTACACTCATATGATGGCCTCCTGCAGAACTTGACTTGGTGACAGTGGCCTCCTAAGGACCAACTTTGTCAAAATACCCAGGGCAACAACTGAGCCAAAATAAAACACTCCTTGATACAGGAGCCTTCACCTTCCTGTAGGACAGGAAGTTGGCAAGTTTTCTGTCCTCACATTGAGTTACGACTTTCGAGTATAGGATACAATCTGGATTCTTTCATTTATTTCAATATTTAATTCATGAGGTACACTGTGGCCCTAAAAAGTAGTTCAATGGGTGAGTTAACTTGGTGCCTACAATGACTGACTTGATGAAATAGTCGATCTGAAAACACTGCTTTTGCCCTCCAGCATTCCACGTGAAGCCTGCTCCGGGGCATGAACGTGCCCTAAGAAGATAGGCCTCCTGCTCGAGGACAAACACCAGTACAGGAACAGGGTTCAGGTGTAGTCCTGTTAGGTTCCTCACAAACTGTGTCCAGGGAAATATTAACCAACGGGCCCCTGATTACCTGAACATGATCTTTAATTAACTGTTGAAGATTACAGGAAAAGAAGTCGTCAACCAAAGGCTTCCATCTTAGAGGATAACACTGGAGGTCACACTCATATGAGTAGTACCATGGACATCTCCTCAAAAGATAAAACACTGGGCTGGGGTTGTGGCTCAGTGGCAGAGCGCTTGCCTAGCATGTGCGAAGCACTGGGTTCAATTCTCAGCACCACATAAAAACAAATAAGTAAATAAAATAAAGGTCCATTGCCAACTAAAAATATTTTTTTAAAAAATATAGCCATTAAACTATCCAGCACAAGACAACATTATTTTATGTCAATTGTGACAGCAGTGTTTTTATATTTGTTACTAAAACACAACAATATTTAAGTAATCATGGCCTCCGGTTCCTGCTGCATTTTTCTCAAGGCATTAGGAAAGGCAACGCCACGGGCCGCAAGCCTCCTGCATGCTCTTGCTGGGTGCAGCAAGAGTGCCTGGCCATGGCCACTCCCTGGGCCATCGCCCAGCGGTGTGAGACTGGGTTGCTTCCACTTGCTGTGAAATCAGCCAGGCCCACAGTTTCCCTGTCTCGTAATTCTACCCACTGCAAGTGCAGCCGAGCGACTGGGCCCGCACGAATGGCCTCAAAAGGAATCGGGGCTGTGGGGGCCTGGCCAGAGCAGGACTCTCTGCCTTTGGTCACACGACTGATGTTCCCCGAGCCGGGACTTTCATGTGTCTGCCAGCATCCATGACACAGGAGACTTGTTCGTCAGCCTGTAAGTAGGGGAAATCTTGGAAGCTCTGCTTTCTGTGCTGGACGCAGGACGTTCATCCCCATCTACCACAATTGACAGAGTGTGCTTGTTCATCTGTGGCTTCTTCTCTGCTCCTGTACTAGGATGCAAGCTCTAGGAATAGAGGATTTTGTTTGTTGACTTTTTGTTATGGTTCTTAGCTTAGCGCCCTAGAACAGCGAGCAGAATATAGTGGGTGTGAATTAATATGTGTAGAAATATTGCACAAGCATTTATGCGAATGAATCGTATAGTTCAGTCTTGCAGGATTTTTGAATAACGTCAAACCATAAATTATTGTCAACCTGGCGTCACGTTTATTTTAACTTCCTTCCCGGCACACACGTCCTTTCTCAGAAAATCAATTCTCTATCTGTGACTCTTACTGGACGATAGGCAAAACAAGTCATGTTCTGTTTTCAGTGACAGCACTCAGTGTCACTCACGAGGAAATAAACGTACAGAAGAAACTGGACTGCAAGCAACACAGGAGGACATAATAGCAGCAAGCCTTACCAAGCAGTTCTGTGCTCCTACCTCTGCGTTGATCTTTATATCCGCTATTGCCTAGGAGTCACGATGACCTGCTGAGACAGCGATGATGATCGTCCACCTTGCGAGTGCAGAAACAGAAGTGAGGGAATCTGACTCGTTGCCAGGCACACGACAGTGGCGTGGAGACAGAATCGAATGGTACCAGGAAGTCTGGTGCCACAGGCTGTGTGTGGAGCCGCGATTATTTGTTAGCACACCCGACACGGACTAGTAAAGGATAGTAAAGGGCTTTGAAAGTTGGAGAAAAATTTGGAAATGAGGTATCAAATGCGTGAGACTATATATCGAGCTTTCAGTAATTCCAGCCAATTTTTTAAAACTTCATTTGGCAGACATTTTTTGTTTAGGTTTGGTTTTGAGGATTCTGGGTTCTTTTTATCAGTACAGAAGAGTTACACATAATAGTGGTGTCCATTTTGGCATAACAAGACAAGCAAGGAATTTGATCCGCTACAATTCAGTCCCCTCTCCCTCCCTGCCTCCCTCCCCCTGTCCCTTTCCTCTATTCCACCAGTCTTTCTTCTATTTACTAACTGCAAGTACTCTTACACAAATTCTCTTAACACACCCGCCACGATATCCCTGGCAATAAATCCCATGCTTCAAGGCCCGCCGAAGGAATCCTTTCGCCAAGACTGCAGCAAGTACTGCCAAATGCCTGGCTAGCAATGACACTGTGGACGTGTCATTACTAATATCTGCCCTTCATGCCCACCCCCAGCTTCTTCTGTTTCACTTGAAGTGCTCCGATGGGGGGAAGTCGATTTGAAATGTGGCCAATGTAGAATAGGCAATTTTTTCAGAGTTGTCATTTTTGGGTTTTGTACTGAGTGAGCTTCCTCAAACGACCCAGCTCAGCTCCTTTACCCTATTGAAATGTACAAAACTCGCTCACTTCAAGACCCCGCAACCTGCGGAGCGGGGAAACACTAACTGGAAGATACCCCACTAAACTCAGAAACAAAAAGCCGCCTACTATCATGACTGCTTAACATCGCAGAGGAAGTACTCCCCAATGTAAGTAGGTGAGAGAAAGTAATTTAGGTCATCAAAGCGAAAAGGAAGACTTCATGAAAAACACTGAAACTAATGAAAGAATTTGGAAAGGATCCGGTAACAAAATCCACCTAAACCGAAGCCTCTGTGTACGTAAGAGTAAGCTGTGAGGACACGTAGCAGGGATCCCATTAGTAATCACAAGTCCAAGGTACCCAGGCCTAAGCTTAACAAGAAATATCCAGAATCCAAATGTGGCAAGCTCTAGTGCATTCTGAACGGCACAGAAGTAGGCATGAGCCGAGGAGCCATGCCATTGTCTTGGATCACAGGACTGACCCTGTAGTTCTTTCCATTACATTTGATAACATATAATCATGACAGAGAGACCGTGAGGTTTTTCTCTGAAGGTAGACAGTTTTGATTTAAGGGTCATCTGCCAAACATACTTGAGAAAATACACAAAAGGAAACAGTGAGAAGGCAGGAGAAGAGCCACTCCCACGGATATTAAAAGCCACTGTGAAATTGCGAAAACTGAAGCTGCTCTGTCATTACTGCCCGGATAGGTGAATTAAACAAAGGAGAATGCCTAAGTAGATCCAAATGCTTGCAAAAATTTGTTCTGCGATATCGGTGCTTTTCAAATCTGCACGCGATGCAGTTTTAAAATCGGCGTAGGGGTAACTGGAGAACCATACAGAAAAATAGAAAGTTGGGTGTATTACCTACACTGTATACCGGAGTAAATTCAAAGTGAATGAAAGATCTAAATGTGAAAATGATACTCTATGCAATTTATTTTATAGCCTAGAATTCTACCTCCAGGAAGAGTGTCTAATTGAGAAGAGGCCCACAACCTAACACAAGAACACAGACGACGATGCATGAAATAAGAGGCCAGAGAGAAAGATGGAAACTGTTCCGAATTTTTCTTTTTTTCTTCTTTCTTTTTGGCGGGGGTGGCAGGTAACTGGGGATTGAACCCAGGGGCTCTTAACCACTGAGCCTCCTCCCCAGCCCTTTTAAATTTTTATTTAGAGACAGAGTCTCGCTGTGTTGCTCAGGGCCTCGCTGAGTTGCTGAGGCTGGCTTTGAACTTGCGATCCTCCTGCCTCAGCCTCCAGAGTTGCTGGGATGACAGGAGTGCACTACCGTAACCAGCTTAAGCGGTTCTTAAATTTATGGAAATGTGCTTGATGATTGTGCACCTACGAGAACAAATCTTGAAGTCAGCTGTCCTTACGTAAATTTGTCAATTTAGTACGATCCTAAGAAAAATGCCACTTTTCCCCCTGGAGACAGACAAAGTGTTTTTGAAGTCCATTAAGGGAAAACAACAAGCAAGGATGTATCAGAAAAGCTTGAAGGAGAACATCGAGGGAAGCCACCCCTGGAAATGTATTCACTCGCACGAATACAAAATGTTGTCTTCTGGCAGCTTTGTTCAAATTCCCCTTAAACACTAAAATATTTCTGCTATTCAATTCTATTATGTGATGTCCCAATTAAAGGCATTTCTAATACAAGTCTCCAGACGCACGGGTTGCCAGAAGCCTTGCTAACAGATGTAATGTGCTCGTGATAGCATTCCTCGAAGTGCACTCTTTGTAACTGAGCCCCAACCTGTTCTCTTGCGCGTAGTATTCTGCAGTGGAAGCTGGTATTAAACAGCACACTCTCTGTAAAGGGGTCACCTTTTTTTCCCCTCAGAGCCGGATTTGACTCATATTCGTAATGACATTTCTCACATTTAAATTACCTTCACTAATAAAACATACAAACATCAGCCCAAAAGACAAGAGATACCCACTACAACATCACTGCTGAACTGGGAGGCGGGGGCATTGGCCCACATAATCCGAGAAACAGAGAGCAAATAGAGACATAAAAACAGAAGGGAAGGATGAATGGAAACCCCACCACAAATGTTGAGAGCACTCAGTAAGGAAATGGTAATAAAGCTAACACGTAGAAACAAAAGTTTTCATATACACAAGAAGAAAGGGAGGGAGGATGGGAATAGGAAAGACAGTGGAATGAACCAGACATAACCTTCCTCTGATCGTGTATGAATACGTGAGCAGGGTGACTCCACGTCATGTACCACCACAAGATTGGGATCCTAATTAGAATCAATTGTACTCCATGTAGGCGTAATATGTCAAAATACACTCTACTGTCATGCATATCAAAAAAGAGGAAATAAAAATGAAAAAGGAAGCCATAGGGTTCTCAGGGGGAGGGGCAAAGCAAGAGAGTATCGGAGGGGCCTCAAGTTTCTGGATTCGGGTTGTCCATGGCTTGTGGTCTCCGGCACTCCTCAGACATCCACCGGAGGCCGGGTGCTCTCTGCTGTAATGATTTCATGAAGGCCGGGGGGATGGCTGCCTTGCAAACTGTGGTGGTAGTTGTCCATTCAGGCTCCAGGGACCAAGTAGCATAGGACGCTTTATGCAGAGAGGCCAACAGGCAAGACGCCATGAGGCCACTCAGTCAGGGGACGGCCAGCTTGCCTTTGCCGACAACCACGCATCTGTGCCTCAAGTTGAATGTCAGGTGGGAGCCTGGGCTGCCTAAGGCACTTGCCCACCAAATCCCTCAAGAAATTCAATGGAAAATTAAAATAATCGGGAAGAATTACAATGAACGATTTCATCGACAACGGCGAAAGCAAAGTATTAGGCATAAATTTAGCAAGAAATACTCAAAATGTCAATAACAAAAACAAGGAATAATTTAAAACACGTGGAAAGTCATAACGTGGTTTTGGAAATGGTGAGTCAATCATGAAGAGGAGATTTGAAATTTTAATACCATCACAATGAAAATACTGGTATTTTTTTTTTCTTTTTTCTTTTGGCCAGATGGGCTGATTTTAGTGTTGATTTAGCAAACAGAAATGAGCAAGAATAGGCAGGAAACCATGAAAAGGATCGATGAGAAAAAACATCTCTGCAGATACTAAACCTATCCTAAAAAGTTTCTATAATTCTCATTGTGTGCTATGGGTGTACGAAGACAACAATGGAACAAACAGACTAATACACATACATATGTATATATATCGTAGACTATATACATATATATGTATATATATCATATACTATATGTATATGTATATATCCATATATGATCCCAATGCCAGATGCATAGAGTGGATATACAATAGAGGTGGCCTCTCGAATCAGTGGGAGAATATGGAATGAGTAAGAGTTGGTGTTGGGGTAAGTGAATAGCAATATGGAAAAAGACAAAATTAAACCTATTACCTGCATTAGATACCAGAATAAATTCTAAATGAAACGAACACATAAAGGAAAAAAGTAAAACCGCACAAATGTTACTTTACAATCCAGAATTTGCTTCAGAAGAATTCGTAGTAATTGTGGAGATGGTAAAATCCAACAGAAAATGCATGATACTTAAGAGTGGAGAGTTCACAGAGATGAGAAGGCATATGATTCTTAAACCTATGGAAAAGTTACTTGATCCTAATAAGAAAAACGAATAGGGCAACCTTCCTTGATATTGGTCTTGGCAACAGTTTCTTGAATTTTCCACCAAACGCACAGGCAACAAAAGCAACAAAGGGCGATTGATAGCAAACTAAAAAGCTGTTACACAGCAAAGGTGACACTCTACGGAGCCAAATGGCATTCTGCGGAGTGGATGACAGTTTTTCCGAGCCATCTGTCTAATAATGGATTAATATGCAAAATATATGAGAATCTACTGTACTCAATAGCAAAAATTAATCTGATTATAAATGGGCAACGGTTTTGAACAGATAGTTGTCCACAGGAGACACACAGATGGCCAGCAGCTATTTGAAAAGGTGCTTGACATTCCCACTCGTTAGGGAAATGCAAACCAAAGCCACAATGAAAATCGCATCCTCCCTGTCGGGATAGCTATTTTTCAAAGGCAGAAGATAAGTGTTGGTGTGTGGAGGGAAAACAAAAACAAAAACAGAAACCGTGTGCAGCCTTGGTAGGAAGGTAAATCATTAGTGCCCTTGTGGAAACAGTACAGAAGTTCCTCAAAAAATTCAAACTGGTATCACCGTATGATCCAGCAGCTCCACTTCTGGGCATGTATCTAGCAGAACTGCACCCAGGATCTTGATGACACAGCTACACTTCCATGGTCAGGGCAGCGCTATTCCCAGGAGGGGAGACAGGGCATGAACCTGAGTATCCGTCAAGAAATGAAAGGATAAGGAAAGTGTGGCTTATGGACACAATGAAGTACTATCCAGACACTGAAAGAATTAAATCCTGTCACTTGTGATAACACGGGCAAAGGAAGAAGACGTCATGTTATGTCAAAGGAGCCAGGTGCAGAAAAAACACCTCGCGATCTCACTGACACGTGGAATCTGAAAAAGCTGAACTAACAGAAGCAGAGAGTAGAAGAGTCGTCACCCGGGCGAGGGGTGAGGGGATGGTGCAGAGACGTCAGTCAAGGGACACAAGATTTCAGTTATACAGGAGTAGGAGGTTCAAGAGCTTTATGGGACAACATGCTGAGTATAGTTGTAACGATGTGTTACATTGTGGAAAATTGCCAAGATTGTAGACTGCAAGTGTTCTCACCAAAAAACTAGAAAGTGCGAAGGAACGCATATGTCAATTAGCTCGATTTAGCCATTCCACTATTTATGCGTGCTTCAAAACATCCTGTTGTACACATACACAGTTATGTCAATGAAAAGAATGAAGCACAGCCCTACAAAGTCATGCACACAGCAGGAACACTGAGCTCCCTTCCCATGAACAGCACCGTGCAGCTGCCTCTGTGCCTGATTCCTCGAGGTTTTCTGCTCTGTGCCCGATCCTGGCATGGGCGTTCCGAGTTTACTGATTCCTGTCTCATTGTCTCTTTTTTGCCTTGGTCCTTTTGGGCTCCTCCCTCCCTCAAAGGAAAATATCACGCTGAAATGCCCTTACCAAAATATCATACAAATTGTGAATCCTTTCAGCCCCACGTCATTGCCCCCATAGGACAATTAGTCATTGGCAATAAACCGTCTGGAATTGATGCCATCCAGGATGGGTAGTCACCTGAGGGAAGGTTTGGACCTCTTTCAAGCGTGATCCTAGGGTTCAATTGCAGCTACCATCGATTGGACATGGATGTGTCCTCAGCACGACATGAAACGCTTCACAAGCAGCCTCTCATTCTTCCTGACATTAACTCCATGAACGGGGTGTGATCTCCATTGCACTAAGGAGATAGAGAGGTTGGGTAACTTTCTCATATTGCTATTAGGCTACAGCTGCCCACGGTTCAAACTCTAGTCTCCCAACGTTGAACGCCAAAGTCCACACTCTGGGTGACTGCTGCTAACGGGTGGGAATGCACCCCATTAGACACCGTGGAAGGATACAGAAGACATTCAAGGTGTGTCCCCTGCTTCCGGGACCACGACCTCCTCCGCTTTCCACATGCGAGGCGTGTTTCTGTGACTCTGCTGAAACACAGGCCCATAGCCATGAGCGAGATGACACGCAGTCAGTCTGCAGAAGGTGGAAGAAATCCTCAGTAGGCACAAGGAAATTGTTGGTTCCGTGAGTACAGGGAAGGTTTTGTGGAGACTGAATCTCTAGCCAGTTTGTGAAGGAAATGAAGAAATGTTGATGTCAGGAAGGAGGATTCCTCCCACTGGGGACTGAGTACCATTGAAAGGCCTTGGGGAAGGCAGCTGGGTGTGATTCCAAAAAACTGGGGATGACTTTACCATAAGAACAGGGACAGAATCCAGATTCCTTTGGGGAAATAGGTAAGAAAGGGTGCTTAGTTCACCAACTAGTGATTTTCAATCCAGGCCGAGAACACTGGAGGACATCCAAAATTGCAGTAATAGCAGTCCAAAGAGGAGAAGAAAATGTGAATTCAGTGATTCAAGTAAAAATGCATTTATATTGAAGTATCCAGTCCGCTCAGCAGGTATTAACTGGGAGCCCCCCACATTCCAGGCGCGAGGCTGGAACGTAACTAATGAATAGCCGGATGTCATTTTCGAGCAAGGCGCAGCCCTAACCACAATTCCACATCACAGAGCTGGTTATCTGTTTTTGTTCTTCTTTGACAGAAATTGATGCTGAGGAGCAGTCAGGGTAACTCGACAGGTCTGCACTATCCAGTGCTAGGGCCTGAGTTTGTCTGACTCCAAAGGCCACATGAGGCCCAGCGCGCCACATGGCCAGAACGTGCCAGGAAACACTAAGAGGTGGTCTGTGGTCTGGGGAATAGGGAATGAAGAAATGAGGATGTGCTGTATATGCTATTCCAGATTCCCTTCCCCTTCCATGTGCTGGCATCTCCCTCACAACCTGTGTGAGCTCTTGAGCACCGTTCACTGAACAGGACAAACAGCGGGACAGTGATCGAATCACAGAACTGGAGGGCAAAGCAACCTGAGCCCCGAGACAGCTGTCTCTGATGCCTAAGAGCATCAGCGACCCTCCCCATCCACAAATGTTGTTCACACACCCCTTATCTACCGTTTCGCCTTTCCTCTAATACCGGAAGCCACTGAAACCCAGGGAGCTCGCTGGGTACCTCTGGGACACCTTCACTTTCAGGAGCACACGGATGTAAACTACAACGTCACCTTTATTCAATCAACCATTTCCCCTCGAGCGTTTCATTTGCAATGAGCTTTTAAAAAAACTCACATTATAAAAGACCAGGTATAGGAATTAACTTTTCTCATCTGCAGATAAATATATAATCGAGGATCCATAGACTGACTAACTATCAAGCAAGGGGGGAAAATCCTTATGGTTAACGTATCTCCTTGGAAAAGGGTGAGATATTGACACCATAAGTAAAACAGTGTTGTCTATGTTCTCTTATGTACTTCTAATCAATGCTAAGGGCACGAGTCATTTATTAGGTCCCCAAATCGATTGAATGGCATTCCAGGTGTGTGTGTTCTGCATCTCATGGCTGATAGTTTATACAACTGACTCTGGTGTCTTGGTAAATTCTAAGCAGCTAGGTCCTGGGGCACCAACGCATACTGCCTTTTAATAAGCCCTGGAAGCCTATAGAATATTTTTCCTTTGAAATCTTGTTTTCACTTGAATAGAGTCTGTATCTCTTCATAAGACCTCACAGGAGCATATACATGAAGCGATTGTGTCTCTTTCATTGTTCCCCTTAAGCAGGGACACGGTGACCTTCCATGCTTGGGCATTCTACGTTTGGGGACGGATGCAAACACACTGACACCAGCGCTAACGTGAAATCATCTTTATTGCTAACAGTTCGTTGGCAGTGTCAGGCATCAAAAGCCAGCAGTATTACCAAAGGCCCGGAAACTTCATACGCCTGGCTTTTCAACAGCTCTCACTCAGCTCTTCAGGTTTCGTTTGTGTCTAGATAGAAAGGGAGCCCGCACTTAACAGACCAGTGAACCTAGAGGGTATGATCATTCCAACCAGACTTCCAAGCCACGCCGGGCTCATGCAGATAATTTTAAGACTGTATCGTATCACTTGGGTTGAGCTGCTTTCTTCAAGGCATCACGAGAATAACAGGGATAGAAGAGATTTTCGAGCACTGGTCTTCACCTCCTGCTGCTGTTAGGGGAAAGGAGATAAGGAAACATTTGTACAATAGTCGTGTAAACATTATCCATACTCTAGCAAACAAACCCTTTTGGTGCTGAAACCAGTCCTCAGAGGTCAACTTTACATCTCCATACTTACCGATTCCATCATAAGTTTCGTTTGCAAGATGGCCATCTGTTTTCTAAGTTCACTTTGTTTACCAGCAAGAACGTTTCCCTGATTCTCCTCTAGGTCCTGCAGACTCTACAACAGAAAGCCCAGGGTTTTTTTTTTAACCTTTTTTTTTTTTCATTTATTCATCTCTTAAAATATTTTGCTTTAGTTGGAGGTTGACACAATGCATTTATTTTATTTTTACGTGGTGCTGAGGGTCCAACCCAGTGCCTCTCCCATGCCAGGCAAGTGCTCTACCCAACAGGCAAGAACAATAACCCAAGTCCCGCAGGTTCTTTTTAAATCACCCCCTTCATCTCCCGTCATGGATGTCAGCAGAGCAGCTGTACTTCAGAAGGAGGACAGGTTAAAATTCAAGTGATGGTCATTATTAGTGCTGCATCGAAAATAGTCTACGTACTACAGGAAGACCAAAATATCCACCTGAGAAACAGCAAAATGTGTGATTTGAATGGAAGACTGCCATGATAGAGGCCTGGCACTGTGTTGCAAAAAGACGAGGAACTTTCAGGGTCAACAAGGAACACAGAGAGAGTGCCACCTGACGTGAATCCATGCCATAATGTGGACGTTCCCTATCGTATTTGAAATCACAGGGTGTGAACCCATCCTATTGCCACCAGTAGGCAATGCAGCATGACTCCCCCAGGGGGAATACCTAGAGAATGTCTAGAGAATCACCTCCTCGACTCATGGACAACAAAACTCGCAGATTTCAATCTTTGCAGTCATTTAAAAAAATCGTCAGACTCAACTTCACTAGGAAAACCACGTGTTCAGTGCCGTGGAGGAATGACAAACTGAATACACGCTCATGTGCCATATTCTGGCGACATAAGCGAGCTTATGTAAAGAAAAAACCGAGGGCGACACGCTGGCTATGTGGCTAAACTGGAGACCCGTGCCCACTAAGTCAGCAAATGAATAAGACCTCAAGAAGTAAGGAAGACAGGTGGAAAGTTTCCCAGGGGAAGAGCAAGAGCGAAGCACAGAAGGAAGGAACGTGAGTTACTTCGGAGGAAGTCATCGACCTGGAGAGGTGGGAGGAAGGAAATAGTGGTGTGAATGAGGCTTCAAAGGGCCCCATGTTACCAGTGGGGATCCACATATCCACAGTGTAGATGGGGATGTCAGTGACAGTTTTAGAAGACAGGTGGGCTGTTTCAGGCAGGTAATATTACAGACCTCGAAGGATGACTGAGAGGAGTGAACCCAGATCAAAGTTTACTAATACAAGTGAAGGGTGATGATCCAGAAGTAGGGCAGCAGCAGGAGCAGCAAGGACTCACAGGCGATGCCAGTTATCACTGGAGAGGTGAAAACGTCAGGCCTACCGGTAACTGGATGGGAAGGATAACGGCATGCAGGAGGCCAAATAGGTCACGTTTCTGCCCAAGCAGCATCATTTAGCACTAGCACTGAGAAGAATGCCTGCCCTGAACCTGGGTGCCCATTAATACGCAGTTCTCACGGAACATTAGCAGCACTTAAAAATGACTCCTTTGCATCCCCTTGTGTGGGTCGGCGTGCGCAAGCGCATGTGTGTAGGTGCCTACCTGTGCATGCATGCGCTCGTGCAAGCTCCTCATGCAAGTGTAAAGAATGACCTTGTTTAAACTAGGGTTTTGGGACCATCCCCGTTTGGAGGAGGGGGATTCCGACATGAATGTGAACAGGAGATTAAAATACATCCTGTCTTAAAAAGGAAAAAGGGGCAGAACAGTGCACAGCCCTTCACTGAGTGCGGCCTAAGTATGTCCCTGCACAAAGCAGAGGCCAATGCCTCGGAGAACAATTTGCTAAGATGCACCGGTGACAGCAGATAATTCTCAATCCACAAGCTGTTAGCCTTCCACTTACTTTTTCATTCTCTTGCACATCCGGGCCCTGTCTCATGAATGCAAGCTGCCATGTGGGGTAATTTGCAGTCCCTTCCATAACAAAAAAAGCAAATGTGTCATGGAATATTCGGTAAAGAAGGACGTATAGACTTCCCACTTCATTCTCTTTATTCGTGGTACTGGGGATCGAACCCAGGGACGTGAAAACATCACACTGCATCCCCAGCCCTTCCGATTTTTTTTTTTAACTTTGTGATTAGGTCTGGCTAAGTTGCTGAGGCTGGCCTCAAACTTGCCATCCTCCTGCCTCAGTCTCCCAACTCGCTGTGATTACAGGTGTGCATCAAAGTGCCCACGATGGGCTAGACTTCCTACTTTCATGTCTCACCACTCCGCTAAGCAACAGACCGTGGGTCCAAGAGCCAGGGTTGAACTCTCAGGAAAACTCCTTGGTGGTACATATGACTCTGGGTAATATCGACAATTTACCAATTCCTGTCCTAAGTGACACCTACCACCATGAGCAAATCCTAAAAGGAAAAACTCGTTCAGCATGTGGATTAAAGTGGAACGACAATGTCACACGAGAAACGCTTCAGAGACTCAGAGGTGAAAGCACAAGTGTTTAACACAGGTCTGGAAAGGAAAAGAGCATCTTCAACTCCCAGTACACACAGGATGATTGGAAAGGATGTTTAATGTTTTTCTTAGTGCACTAGAAAAAAAGAGTGAAGAAATAACCATAAGCACACTGCGATAAACTTAAAATGATCACAGGGGCTCTTTTCTAAAAATGTTTTTGGTTTTTGTTTAGATCGACACGATACCGATATTTTATCTATTTATTTCTTCTTATGTGGTGGTGCCTGACCTGTGCTAGGCAAGTGCTCTACCACTGAGCCACGACCACAGCCCCAAGGCCCTGGTTTTTTATAATTAGCATCGGTAAGAATTCAAACTACAAAGTGCCTGGTACAATAGTAATATGAGGATCATATTTTAAAAATCTATTGTGGATGTTTCAGAAAACAGAATCTTCAAACATAATAGAGAGAGAGAGAAAAGAGAGAGAGAGAGAGAGAGAGAGAGAGAGAGAGAGAGAGAGAGAGAGAAGGGGGGGGAGAGGGAAGGGGAGAGAGAGACACAGTTGGGGGGGATATCGTGTGTTACCAAACATGACAGACCTCCAAGAACTGCTCACATAACTCTCTAAAGGCTTTCATTTTCTGGCTCTGAACAAGTTGACATTGTTGGAAAGCCTTTTGTTGTTGCTGGAAGATACTCTACAAGTACAAAAAGAGAAAGGTGTAATAACAATTGGAGAAAAGCCTGAAACTTACCAAAACACAGTAATTCAGAGATACACTGTGTCTATTTCCTCATTTAACAGCATGAGCAAGCTTCCATCACGTGTTCAGCAATCCTAGAGGAAACTAGGTACGGAAAGTGCCTCCTGTACACTTAGTGGGTGATGTCCCTTTTTAACAACGTCTGATACACATGGCTCAGGTCTTGAAGATCTGAAGAACCACATGTGAGAGGCTTCCAGTAATGGTGGACTTTGTTTCCCTCCGCCCATGATGCTGACGGATCCCCGGTCACTAGCTGTGCTCTGAGGTAGGAACCTTCTACGTCTGCCAATCCCGATAACCACAGACTCTCCATAATGCTATTCATAGCCCAGGACTACACGGGTGTCACACACCGGGTACCGTTTCTGAGCCAGGTTGAATGCGCTTACCCAGAAGGAACTCATTTAGTGCTCAAAACAACCCCGTGAGGTTAAGTCCTCTTAGCATGGGACAGCCCCATGGAGATAACTGACTTGTCGATGGTTTCACAACTAGGGTTGGTCACAACAGACCTTTATCCCAAACACTGAGGCTGCAGAGTCCAGGTTCCTGGCCACTGAACCACACTGCTTCCCTGGTTTCTCACCGTCCAGCCACTGCCTCCCTACCTCTGGAGGTCCCTGTGTTTAGAACTGCAGCTCAGTAGCCTATCGGGCTGCAGCAGCTACTGAACCGAGCGCTTCTCGCTGTGCAGTCTCCCAGGCCCTTGGCCGCCCTTTGTTTTCCGTCCCAGCTTACATTACGCGGTCAGTCATCGGACCTCCACGCTTGCATATATGCCCGGCACCCACTCCCAATCCAGGAAAATCCAACTCCAGCTGCTCGGCCACGACCACGCCAACCGGCTTCACTTTAAACCCATGCTCCCTAGGTCACACGCCAGAGTTGGCACCAATCGCCACTTGGCATTTCTGCTGCCCTAGTCCTTCCGCTGGCCCACTCACAGGAAAATTTTCCCTGCCTTCTCCTCTGCCCTGAAGGCAGCGACTGCTCCCCATCCTTACTAACCGCCTCTCTAAGGAAGCACAAGCAATCCCAAGGGGACCAATCCCAGTCTCCCATCACCAACTCCTCCACCCACCTTTGCCCAGCTAGCCTCCTGCCCTCTACCTTCCCTCCTGAGTGTTTTGCATGAACTGTGGCTACTCGAGACTGTGATACAAACGGGTAATCGTAAAGCTAAGTCTGATACCAACAGCTAATTTTTCTCCTTGTTCCTTGACTTTCTTCACATCTAGATTCCACATCTGAACCAAAGTCGCAAACTGCTGAGAATATTCTTCATAAAGCTCCTCCCTGGAAAAGAGAATTATAAGCACTATGATATTCCATAACAGTATGAAAGAAGTAAAAACACAAAACAAAACAAAGCATTCAAAACAAAATTGAGTTGGCATGATTTGTACCAGTAATGGAAGAGGGGCAAAAGATCAGCTAAATCTTCTGAGGGGAGATGGGAAAAAATAAGGTCGGTGACTTAGCTTTACTCCAAGGACACTGGCTCCTATCTCACTGAGAGAGATCTCCACGTGCCTTGGCTCCAGAAAACTCAGCAAATTTACCACATTATACAAACATTCCATGAAAATACACTTCAGCGAAAAGAAGATTTTTATCTATAATCTTTTTTCTGCATCATACATTGATTGAGGACATCATACGCATTCACGTTCATCGTCAAAGATTTCCAAGCAGGCATGTTTCATTTCCCCCCACTTGGTCCCAAGAAGGACTTTGTGCAAAACACTGGTGAAACCCCATTCAATCCATTTGTTTTTGTTGTCGTTGTTGTTTGTTTCCTTTTCAGCCAGGGTCTCACCGTGTTGCCCAGGCTGGTCTCGAACTCGTGGGGTCCAGTGATCCTGCCGTCCCACCTGCTGTAGTGCTAGATTTCAGATGCACGCCACCGTGCCCGCACCATGCAGCAGATGTACACATTATTCACAAAGGAAGATCTACCTTTGTCGCTACTACGAAATACACTTAACTTGGAAGCGAGTAATGGTCTCAGATATTTAACTTAAAAAAGTTGGGGGTGGGGTACAGGGGATAAAACCCAGGGCGCTCTACCGCCGAGCTCCATCCTCAGCCCTTTGTTTTATTTTGATTTGGAGGCAAGGCCTCACTAAGTTGTCCAGCCTGACCAGAAAATTGCAATTGTCCTGCCTCAGCTTCCCGAGTGGCCGGGGTTACAGGCATGTGTCCCTGCGCCCAGTGACTTGTTTGATTTTAATAAAGCAAACTTCCACGGAATGAGTACTCACTTCCTCCCATTAAGGAAATTCAATTGCAACCTGAAGAGACAGAAAAGGTCATCTTTTATTGACTGACCTCTAAGAAATTAAGCTCAGTTCCATCCTCATGCAAGGACATAGGAAAAGAGAAAAATTATTTTCTAGAGAAAAATCAAGCCCAGTAGTTTGCTTTACCATATCGGTTCCAACAAAGAGAAGACCATCGAGATCTCTTGAGTAGTGTGTACCCATGGATACTAGCAAAGGACACAACTGTTTGGCCCCACAATACCAACAACCTTACCTTTGCTGGTGCTGTTTTTTCAGAACATGCTCAATCTTCTGCTTAATGGTTTTGACCGAAGCACTGATGCTCATTTTGAAGCTTTTCCTCTTTGCCTGAAGAAGCTTCTTGATGTCCCCTACGTGGAAAACATATCCCTGTTAACATGCAGCGTCAAGCCAATGAGGTAATCTGGGTTTGGCAGTCTGAGGGACACTCAGTGTCAACAAGCAGGCATCTCGGTCCAAGGCAAGACCATGTGCTTCCTTCCCTTCAGCGAGTGAAAATCAATGGTGGCCAGTACATCGATTTGAATTTTGACACCTGCACGTCAGTCTTCACACTCTGGATGTAAAACGTGGTAAGGAAAAACGGCTTCTATTTTCCAAAACATACAGACGGGGTCTCAAGAGACAGCGTCTAATGTCTTTACGGGAAAACACTTACAAAGCTAGTTTTTAACCGATGTAAAAAATATCCTCCAACTCAAGGTCGCCTTTAGAGGGAACGTGGCCAGACCGCTTCACGGATAACACAAAATTTGAGCCCTTTCACAACCAAGGGCTCAAAGGCACACGGATAATTATTTGCACATGAAAACAAGAAAACTCTATTTCAGTTTACCAGTCAGGCTCCTGAAGAAATAAAACTACGGGACAAAGACCACAACAGTTTAAGGGAAAGAATAAATGTACTCATGGATCATTTCTACATGCTGGCTACATCAAGGCAAAAGAACCTAAACTGATTCTGGCTCTTGGTCTAGGAGTCTGACACCAAAACAGTTAGTGTAACTAACATCAGTCACAGCAATTTCAAACGAGGATTAGACTCGGCATCTGACACTCACATTCTAACAATGTTGGCTTCGGCCCTCCACTACCAGGGTTATTGATGTCAATAAACAGTGAGGAGACGGCAGAGAGGATTCCACCTTCACTGCTCCCGGACCAAAGAGAAGAAATGGGACGGTCACGCACAATAACCGAAATAAAGTGTGGAATATTTCAGGGAGATGTAACCCTCACTGTGCAACCTAACGTGGAGTACAGGTTATTTCACCCACTTTTCTTTTCACGTTTCCCAGGGTACAGGACAAAAGCACCACACTCTTACCTGAGGACTGCAAGCACCATGCTGTCCACACCAACAATTAAAATGCGTAAGAGAATCTACAAAGTCCAACTGATCCACACTGTGTAACATCCTGCCTCTGAGACCAAGGTGTTCAAGATGGTCCTGTGGTCCTCCGATTAGACTAATATTTCCTTGGATAAATGGCTTTGATTTGAAACCCTTCACTTAAACTATAAATAGCTCCCCATGACTTACCTTGAAACTTTGCCAACATATTCTGTAGTTCATTCCTGTGAAGAAATTACATCAGCATTTTAAACGCAGGCAGGCAAAACACCACCCTGCTTAGGAAGAAGGACCGGAGGCCAAGCACATTAGGTCGACAGGGTGCTGTGCGAGCAGAAGGCCCACTCTTCTGAAATCATCCTATGTGGCGAGTGGGCAAAAATTGCTTTGAACGCATTACCTCAGGTCTTGCTCGTGTCCTTCTGTCAAAGAACTCTCCTCCCAACTGTCATCAACTCCCGAACTGCTTGCTGCATTGAAAAGAGAGAGGAAAGATACTTTTGAAGGACGCGTGCTGTTTCGAGGGCTCCTGCAGGAGAAATCCCCTTCCCTGTGCGATCTCCCCTGGCTCCTCAGGCCAAGGAAAGGTTCCTGGAGCAGATGACAGACAGACAGAGGTGGAATCCCTTGGGTGCAGGTCAGGGCCTGGGACCACTTTAAGCAGGCATCTGTGAAGGGCCAAAGTGGGGGTGGGGGGTAGAGCACGTCCGGCACCTGGGGCAAGCGGGAAGTGAGGGCTGCAGGGGCCCAGGGGAGCGGGAAAAGGGGAGCAGGGCCTTCTCGGCGCTGGAAACTGGAAACGTGGGGCGGCCACAACCCAGGACCAGGGGGTCTCCATCCGCCCAAGGGCTGCACCTGCCCGGCGGGAGGGGCACCAGCCGCCCCTGGGGCGCGCAGAGCGGAGCCTCCCCGCTGGAGGGGCCCCCTGGGCCAGGAGCCTTTGTCACCTGGGCAGTCGAAGTCATAGACGGACAGGTCCGGAGCCTCCACCGGGGCCTTGGCAGCTCTCCCCAAGCTCTTCCTTGCCGTGGGCGCCATGGCCGTGGCCACCCGCGCTGCACCGACTCTGGAACCTCGAGAGGGCAGGGACGCACTAAAGAAGGCGGGAGGAGTCAGAGGAGCCACAGGGCAACGGGTGTCTGGCCGGAGAAGGGCGCGGCCGCGTGTCCTGGGGCGCGCATGCGCGCTGGAGCCGGGCGGGACCTGGAGGATGGCGGCCGGGTCGCGTCCCTACACCTCCTGATGACCAGGGTCCCGTCCCGTCCCGTCCCGTCCCGTCCCGTCCCGCTGCGGGAGGGCTGGGTGTGGAGCCCCACCAGCCCCGCTCCCCTCCATCTCAGGCCCCTCGGTGGTTCTCGCCACTCCGGTCCCGAAGCCCCGAGGCCCCGAGGCCCCGAGGCCCCGAGGCCCCGAGGCTCCCAGGCCGGCGGCCGCTGTGGAGGACAGACCCTGAGGGCAGACGGAGGCCCGGCCCACACACTACAGGACTCCCCAGCCAGGTCCGTGGGAAGGGAGCCCTCTGCAGGCACCCGACCTGCATGCACACCCTCGGGAGGACACTGCCCCTGTCCGTGGTGCAAGTCCCAGGGGCGCCTCAGGGGCCCCGCGCGTGCCCTGCTGACGGGCGGCCGGGCCCGATCCTCCCGCCTCGGCCTCCAGCCTCGCCCACACCCTCCGGACATCCCATCGGGGCCGCGCGCCCGGGCCGCCCTCGGGGCCCTCTCCCACCCCAGCCCGGGCGATGCCGGGCGATGCCGGGCGATGCCGGGCGATGCCGGGCGACGCCACCTCACACCTCGGCCGGGGCCCTACCCGCGATCCACAGCGTCCGCCCCCGCGCAAACGCACGCCGATCCCACCGCCCCAGGCCCGGCGCCTCACCGCGGGGTCCACGACCCCCACCCCTCACCCAGCTGGGCGACCCGCGACCGCGACGCTCCTCTGAGGGCCTCGGCCTCCTGCGCGTGTCAGCAGCCCGCCGGTCCTCTGCCGGCGCCTCGCTCGCTGATTGGCTGGCGCCCTGCGCATGCGGGAGGCGGGGCCGCGCGGAGCCACGCCCCCAGCAGCTCCGCCCCGCCCCTCCAGCGGAGGCCTGGTGCAGCGCAGTTGGGCGCTGCTGCTCGCGGGGGCCCTCTGTCGCCAAGCCTTCGCATCGCCTCAGCCCGGCTCCTGACCCCTTGAGCGCAGGGCACGCACAGGAGGGTTGCGGACCTGCCCCTCAGCGGGAAGCACAGACGACCACTGGGCAGCACCTACCGTGTCCCTCTGCCGCCTTCCCTCCAGTCTTCCCTGCAGGAGAGGCGCCCTGGCGGGTGAACCTGGTGCCTCGGGCAGCCCTTCCCCTATTCAAAGATGTGGCGAAAGGCCTGCTGGAACCTGAGTACTTACGCAGCCAGGCCGTCCTTTCCGCCCCTTTGCGGCATCACCGCTGATGCTCTTGTGTTACACATGCTCTTCTGCCACTTCCACTTTCGTTCAACAGTGGCTTCCCACCAATGGTAGACTACTACACTACCATGCTAGTGAACTACTGCTCCTCCCCCCCTGCGCTTGTGTTCCCTGTGGCGACCTGTGCCACTGTGGGTACACCAGGGCTCTTCAGCCCCTTTCTGGTTAGTGTGCTGCAAGGCAGGGCTCCTGTGAAAGGGTTGTTACTGTTATTTCAATTACATATCGTTCCTTTGTTGAGAAGCACTTTTTAGTGAAGCCATCCTTTTTGTTGATTCTTAATTTTACCTCTTGGGCTTTCAGAGACTTAAGAAAGTCAGTTCCTAAGCCAACATGAGGAAGATTTGAACCTACTTTTTCTTCTATTAAGGTCTCTGGTCTAATTCCTAGGTCCTTGATCCACTTTGAGTTGAGTTTGGGCAGGGTGAGATAGAGATTTAGTTTCGTTTTGCAGCAGCCCTTCCCCTCTTCCAGTATTTTCCAACATTTCCCGGGTGTAACCCCTAGGGCCAACTGAACGTCCTGTGTTACACACACTCACCAACGTTTCTTAATGTCGCCTTTCCAATGGATGCAGAGTGATAGCTCTGTATGTCTTCTTGTCTGTGGGTCCGATGGCAAAAAGATGGAGCATTCTTGTACACTCACTGACCACTCGTGTTTCCTTTCTCATTTCAGTACCCCTGAGGATGAACAGAACCTTTTTCTCCTCGAGGCCCTGTTTTCTGGTCAGATGTGAAGACGTGCTTTCTATATGGTGATATCGGTCTTGATGGCTGTGTTTTTCCGTACCACATCTGTGAAATAGTTTCGTCTTCTCTCTGAAGTCATACAAAGTTCTCCGTTTCCTAAAGAGGGGTTTAAAATTGTATTGGGCATTCTCTGGACTGTGTTCATCAATAATCGATTTTGGCACTCGATGCCGTGCACAGATCCAGTTGTTTTTTTTTGTTTTTTCCATCCCAGGTGGAAATTCCAGTTTCCCATTCCCATTACTTGAAGAGCGTCCGTCTACTTCCCCACTGCCAGCTAACTTCCTCAAAAGCCATCCTTTGTCCCTGCCCATCGGAAAAGTTACTCCCCTAGCAATTCCCCCGATTCCTAGGCCATCTCGAGTCTCTTTCTGGACTTTCTTTCGTGTTCCATTGGGCGGTCTGTGTACTCCACCTCAG
The DNA here is from genome assembly GCF_902686445.1 of Sciurus carolinensis. Classification (NCBI taxonomy): domain Eukaryota; kingdom Metazoa; phylum Chordata; class Mammalia; order Rodentia; family Sciuridae; genus Sciurus; species Sciurus carolinensis. Next base: position 129,325,554 of record NC_062232.1, on the reverse strand, counting down.
TACCCAGGGGCTGAACTGTGGCAGATTGGAGTGTACTGGGTTATGGCAGGGGCCGGTCAATCTCTTTGTTTTCAGTGCTTCTGTAGCTATCCTTGCACTTTTCTGTGTGCCTTGTGCTACCACCCTGATATCTGGGTGAGGCCAAGGCCCTCCCGGATATTTGTATTGGATCCTTTTACATTGACAATCAAACATGGGGAGGGTAGCATGCCCATGATGTGGGAAGAACATGACCAGGAGCGAGAGATTTCTTCCCACTAATTCAAGTCTGCTTTGGTGACTTTTAAAAGTGTTTCGTGGTTTTTCAAAATGTCTTCCTTTCATTAGTGATATTGCTCGTGTGGCTCTCATAAATGAGATTTGCTTTGCCTTTTTGATGTGTCTTGTAAGTGGTTGTTTAGGGTGTGTGTGTGCCCACGCGCGAGCGTGGAGTCGCTGTTGCTCTTTGCATGCTAATTCTCTCTAATGGAAACTTGCAAGATGCACTTAATGTTTTCGTTGGTACTGACTCAATATAGTACTACTCCAGGCACACTATGGCGTCCTCAGCAACTAGAGATCCTTTTACTTCCTTTTCAATCCTTTCAGCATCAGTTGCTTTGTCTTACTCATTGCATAGGCAAAGACCCCCAAGGCAATGTTAAAAAAGGCAGGCCCACATTGGACGTTTTTGCCTTCCTCTTTATTACCTATCCCCACCCCTTTCTTTCTTTCTTTCTTTTTTTTTTTTTTTGGATTCAGACGATGCTCATTTTATGTTTTGTTTTTCAACAGTTTTGGAACATTTTTCAGCATCTCTCAAGGTGATCTTAATTTGCTCCCTTAGGTCTACTGATATGACAATTTTAAAAGTTTCCTAATATCGAACCCTGTTTTCCTGAAATAGATCTTACCCCGCAGCGGTGTATTATATCCTCATTGTGTTTAGGAGTCTGGTTGACAATATTTTTTTAGGATTGCCGCATTAATGTTTGGAAGTGACATTGACCGGTCTTTTATGCTGCTGCCATTATTGGGATTGGGCAAGTTTGTTTTGCTCTCCCCTGAGAGAGACAGGCCACGTTTTGCTTCATTTTTCTAGGCTGCAAGCCAAACTATGCACGTT